>NC_044395.1:12035342-12346648 GCF_006542625.1 Nomascus leucogenys
ACACGTCCATTCCTGCAGGGTCCTCCACCTCCTGACCCCATCCTGCTCCTCTACCACTATTTCCTATCCTTCTTCCTTTCCAACTGTTTGATTGACAGGGCCCAGGGCTGGCCTGGCAGCTGTTTGCTCACCGGTTTTGGATGCAGCCTCTGCAGCAAAGTCAGCAGCAAACTTCTTGAGGACCTCCGCGCTGTCTTCCTTTACGAAGAGGCCGATGAAGTTGGACGACGTATAGAGCTCCAGGGGCAGCGGGGCCGAGAACTTACATTTCCAGCGACTGACCGTGGTCTGCAGAGCTTCCCCCAGGGCATCCACCTTGCTGTCCTCGCACTGGCAGGGAAAACAGGCAGTCTTCACTCAGAGACAAGGGGAGATGGAAGTCTGCTGCTACTTAACATTGGCATCCTCTCCCCAGAGACTGGAGGAGGCTGATAATGCAATTACTTAACCACCACCCCTGTCTGTGGGAGAGAGAGGAACTGCAGACTTCCAGTTATTCAGACACAGATTACCCAACTGGTGGATTAATGTGGGGAACACACGACCTCTTCCCTCCTTTCCTTGCTCTGAAGTGGCCCCCGTGAACCCAGCCAAAATGCTGCAGGACTGGTTGAGCCGAAAGCAAGAAAGGGGAGCGAGATTGGGGAGATATTGGTCAAAGGACACAAAACTTCACTTAGGAGAAATAAGTTCAAGAGACCTATTGTATAGCACAGTGACTATAGTTCATCATAATGTATTGTATGCTTGAAAGTTACTAAGAGGGTAGAGTTCAAGTGTTCTCACCACAAATACATGATAAGCATGCGAGGTAATGCATGTACAATTAGCTTGATTTAGGCACTCCACAATGCATACATATATTCAACCATCATGTTATACACCATAAATGTATATAATTTTTATCAATTAGAAAAAAATCAGGCTGGGCGCAGTGGCTCATGCCTGTAATCCCAGCACTTTGGGAAGCTGAGGCGGGCAGATCACTTGAGGACTGGAGTTTGAGACCAGCCTGACCAACATAGTGAAACCCCATCTCTACTAAAAATACAAAAATTAGCCAGATGTGGTGGCGGACGACTGTAATCCCAGCTACTTGGGAGGCTGAGGCAGGAGAATCACTTGAACCTGGGAAGCGGAGGTTGCAGTGAGCCAAGATCACGCCACTGCACTCCAGCCTGAGTGACAGAGGGAGACTATATATCGATAAAAAAAAAAAGAAAAAGAAAAAAAAAATCAAAGTTCTCCTTGCTTGTGAAAAAAAAAAATGAAAGAATGTGACAGGAGAGAGTGCAGCATCCCAGGAGAAGCTGCGTGTTTTCTACTATTTTGTATCATCTGTACCTTTTCTTTTCCTCTTAGATGATCAGAAGTTGACTCTACATCCACCCTCATGATAGTTGGGAAGAATGAGTCCCAGAGAGCTGTGACATCATCCTCCTACCTTCCTGACAGCATTGGAAAAAAGAATGAATGTCTCTCAAACTCTGAAGGGTTTTGAGAAAGATCTGGATGACTAAGAGGAAATGAAGTCACTTTAATTTTCAGAGTGAATGGTAAAAGAGAAGGTGTTAGGAACATATTATTACTGAGAGCGAGAAAAGAGAGAGAATATATCTGGGGAAAAAAGCAAATATTTTTTATAAAAATGTTTAAAATGCTACCACTTTGTTTGGTCTTGAATATATGGAGATAAATCAACTCTTCTCTATTACCACAGAGAGCTAAAGTAGACAAAATGTATTTACATGTGTGATAGTGAGGGGGATTATATTTGGTCAGCAGAGGTCAGGTGTGGTGGTCACACCTATAATCCAGCACTTTGGGAGGCTGAGGTGGGCGGATCACTTGAGGTGAAGAGTTCAAAGACCAGCTGGCCAACATGGGTGAAACCATCTCTACTAAAAATACAAAAATTAGCCGGGCATGGTGGCACATGCCTGTAATCACAGCCACTTGGGAGGCTGAGGCAGGAGAATCGTTTGAACTCGAGAGATGGAGGTTGCAGTGAGCCGAGATCATGCTACTGACTCCAGCCTGTGTGAAGAGTGAGACTCTCTCTCAAAAAAAAAAAAACAAAAAACAACAAAAAAAAACAAAATACAAAAACAAAACAACAACAAAAATTGGTCAGTACATAAGCTTTCTGACAGCTAGGATTATACGCTAGGTAACAATGGCAAGTAAATATCTTTGCATTCTCTAGAAATATATAGTGGGAAGAAAAAAACCTGTGGACAGGAAATGGCTTTCTCTGTCTATAAACTGCTTTTTTTGTTCCCTGCTCTTAGTTCTCCTCTTTGCTTGTCATAAGAGTGGAGAGGGTAGACAGCAAACAGGTGTGAAGCTAGATCAGTGATTCTATTCCAGCAGCCAGACCAGTGTGTCTCTCACAGAGGGTTACAATCTGGTGCAGCCCCCATCCTGGGGTGCTCCTGGGCCTCAGCAGATAAACTAGGAAGCGTTGGGGTGAGAGGCTCATTGTGGACCTCACTGACCCCTTGAAGGTCCCTCCAGCTGTAGGAGCCCGTGACTATTCCTGCTATCTTCCTGCGAGGCCCCCCTTTGCTCCAGGTCCCAAAGGCTGGCTGGGATTCCTGGGAGCCAGGCTTCCCAGGGGTGGGGGCGCTGGCTGCTCACCATAAAGAACTGGCAGAGTGTGATGTGTGGGAAGATGTTGTGTGCCTTGTTCTTCCCGCAGATCTGCTTCGACTGCTGCCAAAAGTCGGAAAGCTTCTGTGCTAAGGGGCCGGTGGGACGGAGGTAGAGGACGTACTCCCGGGCAGGGGGTCATCCAGGAAGGGGTCACCGACGTGGGAGAATAACCTGTAAGAAAGAAGTAAGCCAACGAGGTGTCGCTTGAGAATAATGGGAGGGGAAAAAAGGACTGAGAGACAGATCGACCCTCCATGTGCTCCAAATCCCTGGCACAGCACGGAGAAGGGTTTTCATTCATGATTTAAAAATCTACTTCTGGAAACTCACACTTCATAACCAACTCTCTGATGCAGCAACTTCTGTCTTCCTTCTTGTCATTTTGCCTCCTCATCCTACAACTCCCTAAAAAAGTCCTAAAACCGCTCTCCAGGAAGCATTCTTGGATCAACTCCAAATCTTTCCCAATCCGCTAGGACCAACACAGCCTGTCCCTCAGGTCAGCCTATAATTAAACCCATGTCCCTCCAAAGACAAGGGAAGCTCCCAGAAAGGTAACCTTGTGGGATCCACCCTGGGTAGGGATACCCTGGAAGGTAAGTAGGGTACTTTTCTAAATTGATTTGCTCAATATCCATACCCCTAAAATGAATCTTTAAGTGACTGGAGCGGGGACAGATCTTATGAGAGAGGCTCTATCTGGGAATTACTTAGAATTTTCTTTAAGCAGCTCCAAGGAGAAACATACCCTGGGGCCAGGGCAGAGGAGGCAATTGACTTGATAAATGCACTTGCCACAGTCTTTTGGCTCCTGTCTCTTCTGGAAGGGCCCATTAGAGAAAGTCTGCACCTCCCCACTCATCCACCTGTGCCTAGAGTTAATTATATGCTATTTTCTCAATTTATTTATCTCATACCAACCAGTCACATGCTGCCTGAACACTTCTTCCTCCCGTGGATGCCAAGGCTTTTTGTCTGAAAGAAGAAATCAAATTTCTATTGTTAATATTTTTAGCCTCCTCTCACTGCAGTGGCAAGAGCCGAGTATGAAGGAGGCGACATCGAAGCCTGTGTTCCACTCACTCGTCTGTGGTGGGGAGTAGACACTTGCAGCAGGATTTCCCCCAAGGGTCATATCGAGACATATGGAAGTTAGGACTTGTAATTAATTTCCATGTGATTAGCATGAGATTTGCATGCAGTCTGACAGCCCAGGCAGTCTATTTTCAGCAGTTTCCACATTAGAGTTTTATTTTTGCTTCTCTAAAGGTTGTCATGTCTTGGTTTTTCCTCCTTCCTCTTCACTCACTCATTCTTACTGACCCAGATCCCTGACAGCAGATTCTTGTTTTCAGCCCCTTTGGCAGAAAGTATTAGAAGTGGTGCTGATGGTTTCCTTTTTTATTTTTTTTGAGACAGAGTCTTACTCTGTCACCCAGGCTGGAGTGCAGTGATACGATGATCGTGGCTCACTGCAGCCTCGACCTCCTGCACTCAAGCAATCCTCCCGCCTAAGCCTCCCAAGTAGCTGGGACTGCAGGTGCACGCCACCATATTTGGCTAATTTTTTATTTTTGTAGAGACAGGATATCATTATGTTGCCCAGGCTGGTACTGATTATTATTAAGACATAGGGCTAAAAGCTCACAAGGACAATTGGTTTGGATCAATTCATTGCCTCCCTCTACCCACTTCCAACCACCACCAGGCTGGATCCATCATCTCCAGTATTTTACAGACATCTTTGAGGACGAGTATCACTGGATTAAAGGGAATGGCCAGAGCAGTGCAGCTATCATTCTCGCTTCTGGAGAAACAACTCAAAGCATGACTAACTGTGGCTAAGTATCCATAGGCTGGTTATAGCAGTGAAGCCCTGTGTACAAACTTACAAGTGGAGCTCTTCTGAAATTATACACAGGTCTCCAAGAGCCAGATAGTTCTGGATTTGTATCTAGCCTTGCTATTCATCCATCCTTTCATTCATTCATGCATTCATGCTTACATTTATTCAGCAAACATCTACTGAATCTCAACTATTTTGTCAACACTGTGCTAGGCTCCAGGAATACAGTAATGAACAAGACTTATGTGATCCCTGCCCTAAAGGAGTTTTCTGTCTAGTAGGCATGTAAATATTAATTATACAGATAATGATTTAATTACATTGGTGTTAAGTGCAATGGAGGGAAAGCATAGGGGACACAAGAACATAGGACAGGGAGATCTAACCTGGTCTGAGGGGCTGGGGAAGGCTGCACTAAGGATGGAACATTTCAAGTGAAATCTGAGGGTGTAGACACATCTGGGTGGGGTGGATGGGGCACGTGGTGGTCGTTGACGTGGAAAACACCTGGTACATCTATTCTATAGTGAGATGTAAAGATTAAATGAGCCAGTGTAGAGAAGGAGCCTTGGACAGTGTCTGACCTATCATAGGTGATCAATAGGTGCTCTTTCTTGTCCCTTCACACTACGTTGATTCAGGATCCTTGGGAGAGAGAAGAGATGAGTGGGAATCCAAGTTACACTGACACTCTCTGCAAGCATCCTTTACCCAACTGGCTGCTAAACTCACCCCCTCCTTCCTTGTCCCACCCTTCTATGGAGCAATTAGAATGACCGATGCTGTGAGAATCGCAGGGTTGGATTGGAAGGGACCTCAGAGGTCATGTGTGAACCCAATTTCTTCATTTGACACAAAGATAAACTCAGGTGGAAAGAAGTGATGAAATGCGCTTAAAGCAGCCTGGCTGGGGTGATGGCTGAGCAAAGGCCAGACTCTTGTTCTGCTCCACAGAAAGACAAGTTAAAAACTATCCCCTTCCCCTATGAAAGTCTGCGCACAGATACCAAATGATCAGGATAAGGAAGTCTGCACAGCTAATGAGAACGGCATTGTAAAAGCCAAGCCTACTTACGGGTTGATGAAGTTACGGAGAAGCAAGACAGACCCCTCTGCTCCGCTTGGAACAGCTGGTGCAGAAAAGGCTGGAAGCACAGAGACCCACACATGCTCATTCCCACACTTTGACGAGGTGCTCAACTGCTGCTGGGTTGTGGCCTTGTCTGTTTCCTCACGACTTACCAGACAATCAGAGGCCACACATCTCGCATTTTTCTTTCAGTACAGAAGCCGTGTATGCACAAAACAACACAAATCGTGACCTTTTAGAGGTTAGAATCTCTGAGGAATTAAAGTCACCAAAAAAGGACCCATTGTTCCAAAAACAACTGGGAAAAGGAAAACGCATTTGTGGCACCAGACAATGTGCTATTTATATAAGGAATTCAATTTCTTTTTTCCACCCCCTTCCCCAGTGAAATATATCCGACTGAAATTTATTTCTTCCTAGGCACTAGGAGTATCCTCTGGAAATGAAAGATCTAATTAAGTGACGGTCTCTGTAACTCAAAAGACAAGTTTTTGAAAGAGTTCAAAGAAAAAATTGAAAAAGATAATGAAAGGTTTGGGTGATAAGATGATGATGAAAGGCTAAGGAAATCCAAATTCTCTGTTCTGAAAAGCTGAGATCTGAGAGGTCCCCGGTTTGGTGGAAGGTTATCGTATCTGGTGCACATGCTCCGGGGAGGCTTGGCCAAGATAAAATAAGCACAAAGGGCTCAAGTTACCTACCAGGAGGGACTTTCTGGCAGCCATGTACTTTAAAGTTTTTATCTTTATTTTTGAAAGCTTCGAGAAAGCTGTTACCTATCTGAAACAGGAGTGTGCAATTCTCCAGGCAGGAGGTTGCAGGAGGAGTAAAATCTCATTTTCCCTAAGGTCATGAGCCATAGACAAACCTTGCTGGCCTTTCACCCACTGCCAGGCTGACATCGATTTGGGCTAAGTGTGTTCCTACAACTCTGCCCACAGAACAGACTGAATATGGGCGCGGCAGAGCATCTCTCCCTCTGCACTCTGCTGAGGGATGACTGTGGCCATAGAGCACCCACCTCCATGGTCCACCCATGGGGCCAATGCCAAGGGCAAGTGGGAGTATGTGGGGTGGACCCTAAACCCCAGACTGAGTCTGCGCATCTGCTGTCCTCAGGGTGACTCAGGAGTTGGCAGAGAGTTTACTCAGACACTGTCTGACACCTCGAGCAGATAAAGGAGGCATATCCCTTTAAACTAAAATGCACCCATTGGATGATAGCGACAAATTACAGCAATCAGTGATTTAAATGGAACCTTCTTGGTTAGAACTGGTGAAATGGGAATTGTTGAAGTTTTGTCATGTGTGAACCTAAATTTGACTTCTGATCCTAGCCCTAACCTTCCTGATGATGTGCAGGGCTCATTTGTAGCAGAATACGAAAAAGAAATAGTGTAAAAACTCTCCTGCCTACTAAGGATGGAGAAGAACAGCACAAAGAAAAGAAACACAATGGCTAATTAAAAAAACCCAGGTGAGCAGTGGTCCTTCCCACAGGGGAGGGAAGAGCAGAGCTCGGGCGGGATTCTTCCTGCTTTCTGCCCTCAGCCTAGAGGATTTTTGAATTCGAGGTTGGTCTGGCCCCAAGGTCACAGAGATATCTCTCATGCCCTTGAAGGAGGTTTGCAAGGAAAAATCGCTTTCCTGTTAGTCTGCCTGAGACAAAGCAGCTTTCCTTCTTTCTGCCTTCCCTCCCTCCTCTTCCTCCTTCCCTCTCTCTCTTTCTTCCTTCCTTCTTTCCCTCCCTCCTCTCCCTTCTTTCTTTTCCTTCTACTCTCTTTTTTTCTTCTACTCCTAAGGAACTCTTACCAGGAAACCAAATGAAAACCAAAAACAAAACCTCTGAATTATCACAGGATGTATAAAGAGGAGGAAAGCATGGTCCCTACCCTTAGCGAGCTCACAGCCTTAGAGAGTCAGATACAAAAGCAGCTTCTTACAATGCAGTATGCCAAGGGCCATGACAGAGACGTGCAGGGTGCTAAGAGAGCTCACGGTGGGCCCAGCTCCGTCGTGGGGAGTTCCCAAGCCTGAGATTCTCAAATTGTACACCAAGCTACTCTAGGTCAGAACGCCACAGCAAACTCAAAGAGGTGCCACTGGATATTTTAAATGTTATAAGGGAAACACAGCAATACTCATCATCTGTTGAACACCACATAAGCTTCTAGCTTGAGGTAGTTAAGAGTTCACAATATCAGACTGAGCTGCATTCTTGAGGTCCTATCTTGGTGAAGATGCAGTTTTAGCAACTGTTGTAATAAAAACCAAGTACCCAGTGAAAATCAATGTGGAACAGGCAATAAGAGTGGCAGTGCCCCATCTGATCCTAAGGCTGGGGCAGTTGTGCAGTGCCCCACAGACACACACATCCCACTAGTAAGTAGCTGTGGTTATTTAAGAATAAAAATGTGATTATTCTTTCAATTTGTGTGTGTGTGTTTTGACACAGCTCTTAAGTTGTCAGGACATAAATACTTATTAAGGTGTTTAGATCTAACTACTAAATAAACAGAACTGTTCGTATTTATGTTGGCCCACAGGCTCTACGTAAAAATTATTGGACACTAAGGGGTTGTGGGCTGAGAAAGTTTAGGACTCTTTCCTAAAAGAAATGATGCTTTATCTGGACCTTAAAAGCTAAGTAAGAGGCTGGACACGGCGGCTCAAGCCTGTAATCCCAGCACTTTGGGAGGCCAAGGCAGGTGGATCACCTGAGGAGAGGAGTTCAAGACCAGCCTGACCAACACGGTGAAATTCCGTCTCTACTAAAAATACAAAAATTAGCCGGGCATGGTGGCATGGTGATGGGTGCCTGTAATCCCAGCTACTTGGGAGGCTGAGGCAGGAGAATCACTTGAACCCGGGAGGCGGAGGTTGCAGTGAGCCGAGGTCGCGCCATTGCCCTCCAGCCTGGGCGACAAGAGCAAAACTCCATCTCAGAAAAAAAAAAAAAAAAAAAAGCAAAGTAAGAGCTGACTAGAGAAAGAAAGGAAAGCAGAAGGACATCTGAAGTAGAGAGAATGGCACCAGCAAACAGATGAAAGCAAGAGACAGCACTGCATGTGCAGGAGAATCTGAGTTTGGTAATGCTAGGACCGAAATTGTAAAGGTGGAAGAGGGTAAAGATAAAGGCCTTTGCAGACACCTGAAAACGTAGGCAGCAGAGGGCTCGCAAAGGCCTTATGCGCCACTTTCGAGCTTGGACCTGATCTCACATTAAGCTAGAGAGAGGCATGATCAGATTTGCTTGCACTGAAGGATAAATTTCAGACAGATAAGCTGGATGCTGGGAGACTAGAAGGCCTTGACAATAGATGGGAAGAACACATTGAGAGGTTGAACTGAAGCAGTGACAATGAGGATATTGGCAATGATGTTTAGATGGTTGACTGAATAAAGCCGAGGCTGATCTGGCACTGCAGCTTGAATATTTATGTGGGTGGTGGAGACACCCTCTGAATGAAAACGCAGGAGTAGAAACAAGTTGGGGCTGGGGGTGATAGTGACAGTGAGTTTAGTATTGTTCCAGGTGAATAGTGAGACCAGGTATCATTAAAGGGAGACAACCAGTCTTGTTGTTAGCTGTTGTTTTCTTTATTGGCTTGACCGCACTTTCTTGTCTCTTTGCATTTGTAATCCAGATATTTCTTTTGGGCCATTTATTGAGCTCCTATTTCCTGTCTAAGGAATACCTTCTGCTCCCAAATCACTCAGAGCTATGGTCAAAAAAACACTTAAGACATCCCCGACTCAGAGGGATAGGTTAGCCCAGACCAGCAGGTTCTCTAGGGGTGCTCAGCATATGCCTTCAGAGGACAGTTCCCCTATTTTATTGCCACTTGATAAAACTCAAATATCTGACACCTGCAGTAAAAAGCAAGAGACAAGATATAGGCTAACGGAATGAAATACGTATTCCCTCAAAACAGTAAGACTTTGATTCAATTAAGTAGAAAACTAATCGGTTGAGCTTTCCAGTTCCTTGGAGCTGTATTGTCCTTGGCTTCGCATTGCTGCTGGGCTCACACGCATGGCGGCAGGCACCGCACCTGCTCCACGCATTGGTGCTCTGTGACCAAGGACTTGTTCACTTAGGAAATGGGAAGGCACAGGGTCAAGTATGTAATCCTTCAAGTGGATGAAATTCCCTATGCAACCAAAATTAAATTATATCTTTCCTTCATGTAGCTAAGAAGATCTTACATTTGGAAACATTTAATACTAATTATAATATTTTAAAAAATGTTCTCAACCTCCAGGATACCAGTTGTTAAATTTTCCATACCTAACAGTTTGAATTCAATTAAAAGATGACCTAATTAATCAGATGCCTCATTCTCCTCCCTCAAAATCAGTTTAAAAGTTGGCAGTGAACTGGCGGATAGGAAAACTGAGGCAGAACCCAACTCCTCTTTTCCCTGGTTGAAGAGTCCAGCCACACAGTGGCCATTGTTGCCACAAAGGAAGATGGAGGTATTCTTCTGAGGTATATTTGGAAAACAACACTTTTTCATAAAGTAGTTTTAGGTAGAAATACCACAGCCTCTTGTGCTCTATGAATCGCTGAATCAGTACTGAACATCCACACAGGATGCTCTGAGGCTGCTCAACAGAGTGCCTGGGGCTGGCGGCCATCTTGAGAACAGAGGGCACACAGGTGACTCTCCATCTATTTGTTTCTCTAGTAGAAGAAAAATGAGGATAAGGGAGTCTATCATAATTGAGGGCCTTTGTGCACCAGGCACTTCAGACTTTAAACCTTTATGGCATGGTTTGGATATGGTTTGCTTGACCCCACCAAGTCTCATGTTGAAATTGGATCCCCAGTGTTGGAGGTGGGGCCTGGTGGGAGGCGTCTGGATCATGGAGGTGGATTCCTCATGAATGGCTTGGAGCCAGTCTTCTGGGAGTAAGTTCTCACTCTTCGTTTTCACGGGAGCTGGCTGTTGAAAAGAGCCTGGCAGCTTCTCCCCTCTCTCTCTCTCTCTCTTCTTCTCTCCGTATGTCTCCTCCCTTTGCCTTCTGTCATGAGTGGAAGCTTCCTGAGGTTCTTGACAGAAGCAGATGCTGGAGTTGTGCCTCCCATATAGTCTGCAAAACTGAGAGCCAAATAAACCTCTTTTCTTTATAGATTACCCAGCCTCAGGTATTCCTTTATAGTAATAAAAATGGACTAACCTACCTCATGACAAACTTATGAAGCTGGTATTGTTAGGAACCTCCATGCACCTGGTGGCTCTGCCCTGAGTGACCAGCAGTCAAGTCATCTCTGGTTGTCCCGTAACAGGGGTTGGTTTTAGAAGTTGTGATTAAAAGTCCATACATCAGTGTACTGAGTAGTTGTCAATCTTGAGAGGGTCAGATGTTTAATTTTGTTTTGTAAATATATGAGTAAATAGGCTGGGTGTGGTGGCTCACACCTGTAATCCCAGCACTTTGGGAGGTCGAGGTAGGTGATCACTTGAGATCAGGAGTTTGAGACCAGCCCGGTCAACATGGTGAAACTCTGTCTCTACCAAAAATACAAAAATTAGCTGGGCCTGGTGGTGGGTGCCTATAATCCCAGCTACTCGGGAAGCTGAGGCATGAGAATCACTTGAACCAGGGAGGCAGAAGTTGCAGCGAGCCAAGATTGTGCCACTGCACTCCAGCATGGGTGACAGAGTGAGACTCAGTCTCAAATATATATATATATATATATATTTTCTTTTTTAATATACTCACATATATATGAGTAAATACATGATTCAGTACCCAAAACTCCTGACTACAATACGGCTCTTTGATGGTATTTGAATCCTCATGCCATCCAGACAGCCCTCACAGACACAGCATTTCTGCTTCTCCACAGAGCGCCCTCTTGATAGGAGAGTCATTGGCCATGGTGGTGGGAAGGACACTGTATCTGTATCTAGTCACCAAATGGAGCCAGTCAGATCTGGGATATCTACTTCTCTGTTGCCTGTACTTTCTCAGTTAAGCAATGTGGCAGCAGGACTGAAGGCAGCTTGAGATTTGTGGAGGGACAAATCTCTCCCACGAAGGATGCATGAAAATCATCCTAGATAGCAAACTACTCAGGAGGGCTCCCAGGCTAGCAGTCATTTTTATCCTATTACAGATGAGGAAACTGAGGTTTCAGGCCACACAACAGTCATGCAAGTCAACCGCTACAAGTCAAGAGTCATTTGTTCAGCACCTGAGGTCCATGTTTAAGGTCCAAATAAACACAGAGACATCATTTAGACATTGGCCTTGCTCTTGAGGAGTGCACTATGTGAAGGTCCCCGGGTTTGTAACTCAGTTGCTTCTGACTCCACAGCAACATTCTTGCCCACCCTGCCTGTCTCTACAGTACCTGTCCCATCTGGCTGCTTCTGTTCCTCTGTGAATGCTGCCCAATGAGACCTGACTGCAGTCAGAGCTTTGAAAATCTCCTTAGTCCTCTGTGCTGTGTGGCTTGGGAAAAGCGAGCTTGCCTCTCTGTGGTAAAGTTTTGTCCCTTAACCGATAGCATTCCCTTGAAATACAAAAAGAGCATAAGGGGCCGGGCGTGGTGGCTCACGCCTGTAATCCCAGCACTTTGGGAGGCTGAGGCAGGTGGATCACGAGGTCAAGAAATCGAGACCATCCTGGCCAACATGGTGAAACCTCATCTCTACTAAAAAATATAAAAATTAGCCAGGCATGGTGGCATATGCCTGTAGTCCCAGCTACTTGGGAGGCTGAGGCAGGTGAATTGCTTGAACCCTAGAGGCAGAGGTTGCAGTGAGCCGAAATCACGCTATTGCTCTCCAGTCTGGGCAACAGAGAGAGACTCCATCTCAAAAACAAAACAAAACAAAACAAAAAGAAACCTTTACTATCAGAGATTACTATTTTTTTTTTTTTTTTTTTTTGAGACAGAGTCTTGCTCTGTCACCAGGCTGGAGTGCAGTGGTGCAATCTCGGCTCACTGCGACCTCCACTTCCCGGGTTCAAGCAATTCTCCTGCCTCAGCCTCCCCAGTAGCTGGGATTACAGGCGCGTGCCACGCGCTCAGCTAATTTTTGTATTTTTAGTAGAGACGGGGTTTCACCATGTTGGTCAGGCTGGTCTTGATCTCGTGACCTCGTGATCCGCCCACCTCAGCCTCCCAAAGTGCTGGGATTACAGGCGTGAGCCACCGCGCCTGGCCCAGAGATTACTATTAATTGAAGTCTGGGCTCTTCTATACCCACAGCTGAGTCTCCCCCAGACTCCTATCAGCAGGACTACTTGGGGGAAGGGTCTGGAGACAGGGGTGGCTGGTGGGAGACTAGAAGCACAATTGAGTCCAGAGGTAGGCAAAATATGCCCATGCAAATGCATGCCAGAGCCAAGCAAAGATGTTTGTTACTATATCCTATTTTATTTATTTATTTATTTATTTTTTATTTATTTTTGAGACGGAGTCTCACTGTGTCGCCCAGGCTGGAGTTCAGTGGCACGATCTTGGCTCACTGCCAGCCATGCCTCCTGGGTTGACACCATTCTCCTGCCTCAGCCTCCTGAGTAGCTGGGACTACAGGCACCTGCCACCACGCCTGGCTAATTTTATTTTATTTTTTTGGCGTTTATTTATTTATTTATTTACTTATTTTTTTTTTTGAGTCGGAGTCTCGCTCGGTCGCCCAGGCTGGAGTGCAGTGGCGCGATCTCGGTTCACTGCAAATTCCGCCTCCTAGGTTCACGCCATTCTCCTGCCTCAGCCTCCAGAGTAGCTGGGACTACAGGTGCCCACCACCTCGCCTGGCTAATTTTTGTGTAGTTAGTAGAGACAGGGTTTCACCTGTTAGCCAGGATGGTCTTGATCTCCTGACCTCGTGATCTGCCCGCCTCAGCCTCCCAAAGTGCTGGGATTACAGGCGTGAGCCACCACACCCGGCCACTATATCCTATTTTATGTCACTTGTGCCCCTTCTCCTAATTGGCAATTACATCTATATTCCTGGCAGAATAAGATAGGCAGTTCATGATAGCTCTTGACTCATGGAGGCCTCCATTTCACTTGGAGATGCTTCTCCCTCAACTCATTCTGCTGAGAAGGACCCTGGGTATCCACAGCTGCTATCCTGCCCCTCTCCTTTCGCTTCTTCCCTTAGGACAGGCAGCTTTCACAGCCTAGTGAAAGGCCGTCACTTTTCTGCAGTGCACCAGCCATGCTGGGTGATTAATACAGGAGACTGCATACCTCAGGTAAGGCCTAACCTGTTACAGTTTTAAGCTGAGCAGGAAATGATGTGTAGAATGGCCACAGGCAATGGCATGGGAGTGAGACTATGTTACATGAAGCTGTGTAAAGGGAGGGTGAAGACACTGAAGCCACAATCACAGCCCAGGAGCAGCCTGGGCACCAGGTCCAGGACTTATACATACATGAGCTCCCAGGTATGAAGCTTCCAAAAGACTTATGTGGAGATAAAGGCTAGGCACAAAGCATCCAGTAACCCAATGGGCTGAGAGCCAGAGATCCATCAGGCAGTGGTTGCCAGAGTGGTTACTTAATTATAAACCACTTCTAGTCTGCTAAACTTCTTCCTCCACCCTATGAAAAAGTTGCCACTCCTCTTCTGATATACCTGCTGTGTCCTGTCATGGAGGGGTGTGAGCAAGCAGCCAGGCCAACTCTTTCTTACCCTTCACCCTCTAAGTCACTTGGATGAGCTGGAATCCTTGAGTCTCAGGTCAAAGCAAGAGTCCCACTCTCCAGTGTCAAAGCACTGAGCCCAGGGCTCAGTGGGAAGTGTCGCAATTGCCCGTCCTTCCCTGGAAACCCAGGGAGAATTGGCCAATACGCCTCTTCTTAGGCACAGTCATGGAGCTCTACTCCACACCCTTGGTGCCTTCCAGGCTGGAATGGGCTTCTTGGCATTAGAGGAAGTTGAGGATATTGAGAATTTCAGTGTCTGCCTCTCTGTCTTAGGGCCTGTGCCCCTGACATTTACCTTAGCTAAATCAGCAGAGGCTTTCCTTCTTATCTTCCAAAGACAAAAATGAATAAAACTGAACCTAGTCTCTGTGGGTGTAAGTCTAGACACGAAAAAAAAAAGGGGGGGCTTTTATGACTATAAAACAAAAAATCCTGTTAATCGAAACAGGATAGCTTCCCTCTACATTTTTTTTTTCTATGCAGCAGAACTGACTTGCTTCTAGGCTTTTGCTAAATACCCATTCCTCTTGGATTCTACCTTTTTTTCTTTGGCAAAGGTTCAGTTCCATCCCACACTAAAATCAGCATGCTTCCTTCTTCTCTTCTGTTGGCTTAGGCTGGTTCCAGGAACGGAGTCTACTCCATGTGCAGGGCAGTTGGGTGTGAGGATGGGCAGAATTAGAGCCAGCCTGATTCCAGGCACTCCAGTGACCAGGGATGGAAGATGCTGGCAGAGTAACCAACCTAATTCCCTGAATTCATGTGCTACAGCACCTCTCATCTACCACTGTCTGTTAGTTGAGACTTCAATTTCTGATGTGATCACTCTTTCAGCTACCAGTGGCCAATAAGATCCATGCAATTCAGTCCCACCTTTAATCAACAGAGGTCAAGTAAGTGTTGGGAAGCCTTGGGGGAATAGCTAAGAGCTGCGCAAGCCAAGGAGGGGAAGCAGTGGTATTTCAGCCAAGCCTCCCAGGCTAAAGCAAAATCAGGGACTGGCCACATACAGCTGCTCTAGCAGGTTCTCGCAGGAGCTGTAACATGGGTAGGTGTCTTTTTCCCAAAGGAAGTCATTTCTTACTTAGTGCTTTCGTTTTTTTCATTTTCAAAAAGGAGGTGATTACAAGCCCACAGGGAGATCGAGAAAGATGTGACATCGATAAAGTCTTTTGAGGTCCTCAGAAGCAACCATAAGTGATAGTGATTCCTTGGCTGCAAAGGATCTTAGGACCATCCTGCCCATTTCTCCTTATGGCTAGATAAGACTGTACTTTAGACCATCCATGGCTTTTGAAGGATTTTTCCTCTTCTCATGGATATTAAGAGTAGGAGATCCAGCAATGTCTCTTGGTTACCTAATGGCCCTTGCACTCAGAAAGTTTTTCTACGTGTCCAAACTCCTTCCAACAACACTCAAACTTACACCACCCTTTTCTGTACCCAGTAGAGTTGGTCACTCTTTCCTACATAATAAGATTATTTATTCTATCACTTTCATACAAGGAAGTCCAGCTACTTTTTATCACCAAGGCCAGTAAAATAGGCTTGCAAAGAGCCTGGGCAGTTCAGTTGAACAATCTCATCTCCGAAGTCTTGCCCCCTCTCCCCTAGCCTTCTCCCCATGAGGCTGAGGGAGGGCAGTAGAGAAGCCTGTCAGTAAATATCAACCGTAATGGCTCTACCCATTTCCTTCAGAGGAAATGAAACTAATGGAGAAAGATATATTGATCACAAAGACTCAATTTCAGAATCAGTCTCCTGGTAGCGAACCCTTTCAGTTAGGTGGGGTTAATGGCCTCTGCTTTCAGCTGTTGTCCAGTGTGAGAGCTGCACATCCCACAATCAATGGGATAGCAAGCCTGCTGGGGACATTACCACCAAGGCCAGCCAATGGGAAGAAAAAAGCTTTGGGTTTTTTTTATAAAGCTAATCAGAGAAAGGCAAAAAAAATTTCCTGAGCTATTTGGGAGCTTAAGTAAGTCTTCAGCTGAAGGCCTCCAACCTGTGGGGGAGGCCTTTCTCTCCTATCAACAAGACTCTGCTTTCCAACCCATGAAGAGGCTGTTAGGCAGCCCTCCTTAGGGGGTGGTTAGCAGGGAAAATGCTGTTTAGGTTTCCCGATGTTTTTATGTGGCAGGGCCCAGCAGCCCATATAGGAGGCCTTGTTTTGTTCTTGCTAAAAAGGGGCTGGAACTCTGGCCTCTGCTGTAGGGAGGTAGCAGTTTGTAATTAGGAAACCAGCCATTTAGACCATGGGTGGTCATATAATAAGACACATTTCTCTTTGCCTCTGTTATGTGTCCCTCTAGCATCTAGACAATGCCCTTCTGCTCCCCAAGATCAATGAGTTTTTGCACAGAGGCACAGGTGGGAGCACATTCTTGGGAACAAAACTCTCATTAGCGATGGGACTGTGGACAAGTTAATTATCCTAAAACTCACTTTCCCAATCTCTTAAATGGCGGTAATAACTGCCTTACAGGGTAGAATAATGATTAATATCACATAATGTATTTGAAGAGCTCAGCACAATGTTTGGCATATATTAGGTACTTAAGAGAAATAACCTTTGCACATACGCCTGTGCATTATTATCTAATCAATCTTTGCAATTTTCCTGGAATAAATGTCTGTAAATTCCATGCTAATAGAAATATTTCGAGACTGGGGACCAGAAGACCTAGATTCTTTCTCTGCTAAAATAATCTACAACCATGTGGTAAGGTCTTAAGGAATGTACGGGATTCAGGGAGAGAGAAGAGCTCCTCAAGTAAGGCGATAACATAGGGAAAGGTGCAGAGGTAGAAACCATCCGGGAATGGGTGACGGTGGCAGGAGTCTACTGAAGAGGACACAGGATGCAGATTGTTGGGAGCCAGGCAGGGGAGTTTAGATTTGATCAGGAAGAAAGTGGGGAGTCAGTGAGAACTCTCAGCAGGCGTGGAGAAGAAGAAAGCAACATTTCCCACTGTCTGTTGTCTTCTAGGCTGTCAAGGGAGGGTGTGCGTTTCTGCTGAGCGGAGGTATCCTAACAGAAGACTGATAGCCCTGACCTGGTGTCCACAGTCAGGCTCTGCGGAGAGGCTGGCCAGGGCTGCCTTCCTCCTCGCAGATCCTCGGATCAAGTCACTAGCGCTATGCCTGAAGCCCCAGTTGGCAGAGTAGTAACATCACTGCCCGTCTGAATATCTCTGGAGGGAGTAAGTTTCAAAAGCTCTCTCAGTTGTATGCAGTTAACTATTATCATTTCCTGAGAAACAGAGGATCCGAAGTCTGTCTTACCCAAGGACAACAGCAAGCCGGGGGCACGGTGATTCCAGAATGAGGTCACAGATGTTATTAGGTCGGTGCGAAAGTAACTGTGGTTTTTGCAATTGAAAATAATGGTGAAAACCGGCCGGGCGCAGTGGCTCACGCCTGTGATCCCAACACTTTGGGAGGTGGAAGTGGGCGGATCACTTGAGGTCAGGAGTTCGAGACCAGCCTGGCCAACATGGTGAAACTCCATCTCTAATAAAAATACAAAAATTAGCTGGGCGTGGTGGTGCATGCCTGCAGTCCCAGCTACTCAGGAGGCTGAGGCAGGAGAATCGCTTTAACCCGGGAGGCAGAGGTTGCAGTGAGCAGAGATCATTCCACTATACTCCAGCCTGGCGACAGAGTGAGACTCTGTCTCAAAAAAAAAAAAAAAAAAAAAAAAAACGGATCTGGGAGAAACAAATGAAAATGAAGAGTGATTTCAGGTTGCAGATGACAACAGAAACTAGTTGTTTTTTCTCCAATTTCCACCCCCTTTTCTCTCTAAACCACTAGAATCAGCTAAAAATACTTAAACTTGGGTAATTTTTAGTCCTTCTGAAATGGTTTCAGCCCAAAGCTACATAGGAAACTCTGGCTAATGGCTTTGGTGGGTCAGAGAAAATGTACACAGACCAGACAGAGCCATTGTCACTCTTCCGTAACTCTTCTTGGTAAGTAATTTGTTAGCAACATTTATTCATGTTTTATTTTTTGGAGTTAGTGTCTCACTCTCACCCAGGCTGAAGTGCATCAGTATAATCACAGCTCACTGCAGCCTCGAGTTCCTGGCCTCAAGTGATCCTCCTGTGTCAGCCTCCTGTGTAGCTAGGACTACAGGTGTGTGCCACCATGCCAGGCTTTTTTTTTTTGGTTGTTGGTAGAGATGGGGGTAAAGAATACATGAGTAAACACAAAGAAGTCACGGACTTGGATAACTAAGCTGAGGCTTTTCTACCAGGAGGATGGGTTAGTATCATGAGATTCTTGAGAAGACCTTCCAAGGAGAGTGGGGAGATGCCACTAAAGAGAAGCCCTCCTCTGCCACCTCAGCTCTGCCGACTGACACTCTCGTGAAGATTTGAAACTCCTCCAAACCAGACTATAGGTCAGATTCTACCAAAGGAAATACCGTCATGGCAAAAACTCCTGCGCAGTCAAACCCACACTGCTGGTCATTATTTCAAGAGTTTTCCAGGGAGACTGAAATCCAGGGTAGAGAAACAACTAGATGGTCTTGGGGTTCATGGTATGAAGAGATGACCAGAATAGTTAGGTATGGAATGTGGTGTGACAAAAAGAGATTTCCAGTTTACACTGCTGCCATCCAGGATTCAACATAAGGCATCCCATCCTACTTTTTAAACTCTTCATCTCCAAAAACATGTGTAGACTCCTTACCATGGCATGCTGAGCCCTCCATGGCCCCACATCTGTCTCCTTCTTCAGCTTCGCCCTCAAACATTCTGCTCCCTTATTCTTCTCTCACACTTAAAACCTTTCTCTGGGGCTGGGCGCAGTGGCTCACACCTGTAATCCCAGCATTTTGGGAGGCCGAGGCGGGTGGATCACAAGGTCAGGAGTTCAAGACCAGCCTGGCCAACCTGGTAAAACCCCGTCTCTACTAAAAATACAAAAATTTAGCCAGGTGTGGTGGTGCATGCCTGTAATCCCAGCTACTTGGGAGGCTGAGGCAGGAGAATTGCTTGAACCCGGGAGGCGGAGGTTGCAGTGAGCCGAGATTGAGCCACTGCACTCCAGCCTGGATGACAGAACAAGACTCCGTCTCAAAGAACAATAACAAAAAAAAACTTTCTCTGTTGGTTCCTTTTCCTTCAAGGCTAACTCCACCCTCAGTTACCTGGCTAGCTCCTGCCTATCCTGTAACACTCACTTGAATTTCGTTTCCTCCAGGAAGTGGTTCCTGCCTGTCTGGGCACCCTTACCAGCCAGGCGGTTGTATCATAGCACCTTCCAAATTATATTTAAATGATCTGTCTTTGCAATAGACCATGAACTACTTGAAGCAGAGACCATTTCTTGTTTTCTTTGCATCTGTAGTAGCTGGCACATAGTAGGTGTTAAAATTTAAAAAATATGAACTTCATGAAGATGTTAAAGGTATATATAGATCAGTGTGGCAGACAGACCCTTGGTGACACCTTAGTAATCCTAACTTCTGGTGTTCACTCCTTTGTATAATTCCCTCCCCTCAAGTGTAGGTGAGACCTATGACTTACCTCTATATGGCAAAGGTGATGGAATCACTTGTGCTATTCCATTATGACACACGTAAGACACATCTAAGTCAGGGGTCTCCAACCCCTGGGCCACAAATGGGTACTGGTGCGTGGCCTGTTAGGAGCCAGGCTGCACAGCAGGCAGGCAGGCGAGTGAGCATTATTGCCTGAGCTCCACCTCCTATCAGATCAGCGGCAGCATTAGATTCTCACAGAAGCACGAACCCTACCGTGAACTGCACATACAAGGGCTCTAGGTTGCAGGCTCCTTAGGAGAATCTAATGCCTGATGATCTGTCATTGTCTCTCATCACCTACAGATGGTCCCAACTAAGTCAGGGGTCTCCAACTAGATGGTCCCGTCTAGTTGCAGGAAAACAAGCGCAGGGCTCCCACTCATTCGACATTAGGGTGAGTTGGTTGTATCACTATTTCATTATATATTACAATGTAATAATAGAAATAAAGTGCACAATAAATGTAATGCACTTGAATCATCCTCAACCATCACACCACCACCAGAGTCAGTGGAAAAACTGTCTTCCACAAAACCGGTTCCTGGTGCCAGAAAGATTGGGGACCACCGCTCTAAATGACTCACTTTCCTGCTGGCCAAGGAGAAGCAGCATGCTGTGGACTGCCTATGAAAAGAGAGCCACGTGGCAAGGAACTGTGGGCAGCCTCGTTAGGACCTGAGAGTGGCTTGTAGCCAACATCCAACAAAAAGCTGGGGCCCTCAGTTACACAACCAAAAGGAAATGACTTCTGCCACCAATGTGGGTGAGCTTATAAGTGGATCCTAGTCAAGCTTTCTGGTGAGAACACGGCCTGGCCAACACCTTGCCTGCAACCTTGTAAGACTGAGCAGAGAACCCGGTCAAGCCACGCCTGGACTCCTGACCTACAGAAACTGGGAAAATGTGTGTTTTAAGCCACTAAAGTTAGAGTGCTGAGTCATAAAAAGTGAAAACACCTAGCTTTTTAGGAAGAGGGAAATAGGAAAGGAAGAGTTGAGCATTGGCTGAAATAAGCTGGTATGACCAAGCACAGCACTAAAGGGTAACCTAGGCATTTAATGCAGGAGATGGAAGATCCAATAACCAGTGGAAATTGCTGATCTGAATTCATTGCATTTCACTCCTGCCATCAGTTAAAACTTGATTTAAGTCCTTCTAGGCTGAGAGTTAAAGCTTGGCAACTTAAGGGAGGGAGTAGAGTGGCGTGGAGTGGCAGGTGCATCTACTTATAATCGCACAGACCTAACCCATCTAATCTCAGTCCCCACATATGTAAGTGAAAGGAGATTCACACCAGCTTGTTAGGGTTATGTGACATGCTTACCTCTGAGTTTGGCACAGGGTCGGTGTTCTACGGCCACTGGGTGCCCCCTCCGCCCCCACCACTGACTGCGCTTTCCAGCTGTCCTGACTCTAAGCAGGCTAGGCCTGTTTGGGAAGCTCCTGGAGGGAATCTTTTGGTAAAACAGTTCTTGGCAGATGCTCTGGAGGCTTACTCTGCAGCTGAAATCTCAGGAAATTCTACCCTGCCAGTTCCACCACTGCTAAGCTGCTAAAAAACGTTACGCTCAATTTCCTGAAATTATTTACTGCATCCCCTTTTATGGGAGTACTTTACATATTATAAATGGGACTTGACCAAACACGCCAGGAAGTGAGAGGGGTCCAAAACTCTCTAGCCAGCCATGTGTCTGCTGGCCCAACTACGATCCCCGCCAGACCAGCCCCACCCCTGGCCACATCTTCACCTTCCTTCTGTGCCTCAGTTCCCAGAGGTCAGGGAATCTGGCAATTTGGCACTTGGTAAAGACACCCAAGCCCTTGCCAGATGAAGGGGCCCCAGGAAGCTTCGACTCAAAAGGAGTCGTTGAGTGTTTAAAGAAGGTCTTGTCGGCCTGGTGCGGTGGCTCATGCCTGTAATCCCAACACTTTGGGAGGCCGAGGCGGGTGGATCATGAGGTCAAGAGATAGAGACCATCAACATGGTGAAACCCCGTCTCTACTAAAAGTACAAAAATTAGCTGGGTGTGGTGGCATGCGCCTGTAGTCCCAGCTACTCGGGAGGCTGAGGCAGGAGAATTGCTTGAACCCGGGAGGCGGAGGTTGCAGTCAGCTGATATTGCACCACTGCACTCCAGCCTGGCGACAGAGCGAGACTCTGTCTCAAAAAAAAAAAAGAAAAAAGAAAAGAAAAAGAAAAAGAAGGTCTTGTCTTCCCATTGGGCTTCTGAGCACTCAGAACTCTTACCCCTCCTGGGCCCTCCTCCCTCAATGCCTTAGGAGGGAGGAAAACAGGGACTGAAAGGTGATTATGAATTTTATACTATGGGTTGAGAATATATAGCCCATTTGTCTAACACAACACAGCACAAAATATCTAGATTTATCAGGTATATGCTGTCTTCATTCATTTGTGCTTCTACAACAAAGTGCCATAGACTGGGGTGGCTCATGGACAATAGAAATATATTTCTCACTGTTCTGGAGGCTGTCAGACCGAGCTCAGGGTGCCAGCATGACTGAGCTCTGGGGAGGAGCCCCTTCCAGGATGCAGACTGCCAACTTCTTATAGCCTCACATGGTGAAAAGAGGGGGAGAGCGCTCTCTGGGGCTTCTTTCACAAGGGTACTATCCTGTTCATGAGGACTCAACCTCCTGATATCATCACCTTGGAGGTAAGGATTTCAGCATATGAATTTGGGGGGAACACAAATGTTGAGTCCATAATATCTACAGTAACATGCCCAGTACTGCATTGGGGCATCCCTGGGTGTGACAGTAAGTGTATGTGCGTGTAGGCAAAGATACTTAGGTTTTGATTTTAGGATCGAATAATAGTGTATATATTAAGATATGATATTTAGGATACGATGCTCACAGGATTTCAGGCCTTGGAGACTAAGATCACTTACTTCAATCCTCTCACGTTACAGATGAGGAACTAAGATCCACAGAGGCAAGTGATTTGATGGGGACAGGAAGCCAGGTCTCCTAACTCCCCAAATTGTGCTCTTGGCACATTACCATGCTGAGTCTCTGTCTTTTTCGCTTCGACCGTGCTTCTTGATTTCCGTTGGATCGAGTGCTACCTCTTTGGTCCAGTGTTAATTTGCTGAGAGGCTTGAGGACCCCCTTCATAGGGAGCAGCCTAAGAGATGACCCCTCAGCTTGCCTTTGGCTCTGCAGTATGGTCATGGCAGGGGAGATGGGTTGTTCCTGTTCACAGCTTAGCCCTTCTTGCCTGAGGTCTAACTTCCTCCTTTGACTTCCTCCACAGTGGCTGCCCCCAGGGCCTACCACAGCCCTCCACACTGGGGCACCATAGCCTTTGATAGAAGCTAGAACCATCAGTAATGTGAAAGAGGCAGAAATGGCCCCTTCCCTGTCATTTAGGAACCAGACACTGGAAATAAATGGGGTGTAGAGGGGATGAGGCAGGAAAAAAAGGCAGTGTAAGAAGGACTGTGTAACTGCACTGTACTAGGCACATTTGTTCATGTAGCAATATTTTATTTAATCCTCAGGGCAGGCCTTGAAGGCAAATTTTAAAGACCAAGAAGCTGAGGCTTAAAGAAAGAGGCAGTATTAGGCTTCAGCTTACAAATGTGCAAGCGTAAGAATCCAGTTACTGGCTCTAATTATCGAGATGTAGTCAGTTTCACATTTCTGGCATACAAAGAGGACTCAATTCAGCTCCGGGTAACTCTCCATGGTTTTCAAGGCCAAAAGCTCTTGAGAATTTTCCTCATAGTTCATTCTTATTGCCACACTCAAATGCTGCCCCTGAATACAGTCAGCCTTGATTCCTGTTAGGCCAACACATGTTAGTGCTTATGCCTAAATCGGGATGGATTCCTTCCGTCCTAATTAATCGACCCTCTTCCATAACCAGCTCATGAATTGCCCAGGAACTCCTGTGTTCAGTGCCTTCCGTGGTAACGGGGAGAGGAACACTGCAATGTTTAGGTACAAAAGACTCCTGTAATTAGCTCTAAGCCCCAGGAAACAGACAATCAAATTAATCAGTGAGTATGGGAAAAAAGCAGATTATAATTAATTACCTATGTTTATACCAGGGTTATCTTTAGCCATACATTTTCTTTTTTATCTAAATAGATACCCAATCTTAAAATTATAGGACCTCGGGCCTGAGTTGACAAAGCCTAATTTGACATCTGTCCCCAGTTCAGAGGAGGATCCTAAATGAGTCAATTCTCCCTGCCTTGCTTCCTCCTTACTGATATGGCCTCCCTCACGGAGTGGGAGGGAGAGATAAGCAGCTCAGGGCTGAGAGCCACTTTGGTACAACACAGGAGCAGACAGGATGCCTTTTCCCTGCAGAGCCATTTTCATTCATGGTGGAGGCTTTTTTGAACCTGGCCAGGCAAAGCTCCTTGGTGTCAGACCAGCACTCCATGTGGCCACACCCTCCGGCCCCAGTTGTTCCCTCTGCTTGCCAAAGCAATAACCTGATCCTCACTTTCCATAAAATAGAAGAAAATGTTCAAGTCTTTTCCACAGAAGGCTATAAGCCAAAAGGCCAACTGCTATGTGGGTTACCGGAGCCTTCTGCGTGGGTGAGGTGGGAAACCGAGACTCTGAGAGATGGGAGTGGAGCTGCACGTCCTTGTGCTCATGTATTAAACTGAACTCCTGGTGACGTGCAATGTGAGAATGACAGTGGGTATTAGCTTTCACTAAATATGCTTAAGAGCTCTGGGGCGTCATTGAAACCCACACAGAGATTATTCAGCATTGAACCATGGAAAGGGAGAACCATGTAGTCGGACTTCTCCATTGCATGGTGGAGGGAACCAAGGCTTAGAGAGAACAATGGCTTCTTTAAGGTCATAGTGACTTGGTGCAGATCTTACATTTGTAAGTCCTTGTCAAGTGCCCATTCCACCACTCCAGCGTGAGCCTTCTTTCCACCCCTTTTGACTGACTGTGGTGCAGCTCTAGGAGGAGGACCGTGCTGGCGGTACAGCCAGGGGTCTAGTCCTGCTCTGTCACTAGCAGTATGACCTTGGGCAAGTCCTCCAACCTTCCAGGGGTCATGAAAAATGAAAAGGGGCTTACATGGATCTCAAGGGCCCCTTCCAGCTCTGATAGCCTATGAGTTTCTGTGTGCTGCGGATTCTTTTCTTTTTCTGTCCACCAGAGGAAGTTGGGTGGTTTCCTTAACCTTAGATCACAATGAGTGGCTGAGGCGTGGGCTGATGATGAAGAGCAGCCTTCAGGGAGTAAGGGGTTCATGGAGAATCCTCAGTGGGAACCAAGGCCAGATACCAAAGCAGGAATCACACTCACAATACCCAATGCAACATAAAGCAGCCATTTCAAACTCTAGCACCTCCTTCCAGGTGGCAGCCTCAAGCCTAATGCTGTTCATCCCAGCTAGAAGATACCAGACACTCACTCTCCAAGCCACTCATGCACGGATTGACCATCCAGATGTCCTCCCAGATGCAACACAGGTTGGGATCCTCCAATTACTATTCTGCGTTCACTAGTAAAGACCCCAAAAGAACGATTCTTCAGGAAAATGAGGTACCAATTTTAGCTCATCAGAAAGACAGTTGCCTTGAGCAGAAGACAGAGAAGCCCGAAACATCCGTCTTCACTTCTGGAGTGGCATTGATAAGCCAGAAAGGCAGGCTCCCTTTCTCCTAAGAAAAGGCTCATTTCCCCTGTAATTTGTCTTTGTTAGCAATTGAGGATAACCTTTGGAGTTCTCCTCACTATTGACTGTAAAACCATTCCATTAGACGTGCAGCGGCCAAAATGCTAACCACTAGCCATATGCTGAATAAAACTGAACATTCAGTTCCACATCACACTGGCCATGTTTCAGGTGCTAGTGGCTACCATGTCAGACAGTGCAGATATGAAACCTTCCCATCATCACAGAACATTCGGCTGGACATTGCTGCACGAGGAGTTTCACAGGGAAGGCACTTGATTTGTTGAATGCATTTATTAATTTCATGGATAGGCAGTTTAGATAGGGCAGGGAATATTGTAGTATTCCCTGGTGAAGGCATGTTAATCCTTCAAAATTATGCAGCAGGTTTCTTTTAAGAAACTCAGGGTTGGCGGGGTGCAGTGGCTCACGACTGTAATCCCAGCACTTTGGGAGCCCGAGGCAGGCAGATCATCTGAGGTCAGGAGTTCGAGACCAGCCTGACCAACATGGAGAAATCCCGTCTCTACTAAAAATACAAAATTAGCCGGTGTGGTGGTGCATGCCTGTAATCCCAGCTACTCGGGAGGCTGAGGCAGGAGAATCGCTTGAACCTGGGAGGAAGATGTTGCAGTGAGCTGGGTTCGCCATTGAACTCCAGCCTGGTTGACAATAGTGAAACTCCGTCACCAAAAAAAAAATAAAAGAAAAAAGAAAAAAGTAACTCAGGGATTTTTCTTTTCTTTTGTTGAGACGGAGTCTCACTCTATTGCCCAGGCTGGAGTGCAGTGGCACAATCTCGGCTCACTGCAACCTCTGCCTCCTGGGTTCAAGCCATTCTCCTGCCTCAGCCTCCCGAGTAGCTGGGAGTACAGGCACACGTAACCACACCCATCTAATTTTTGTATTTTTAGTAGAGACGGGGTTTCACCATGTTGGCCAGGCGCCAGACTGGTCTTCAACTCCTGACCTTAGGGGATCCGCCCGCCTCGGCCTCCCAAAATGCTGCAGTTACAGGCGTGAGCCACAGTGCCTGGACAGAAACTCGGGTTTTGTTTTTTTTTTTTCTAGTGTTCATACTTCAAGATGTTTTTTGAGAATTCATTTGTATTTTCCTAGGCTCAGTGCTACCAGGAATATGAAAAACAACAATAAGAGAAGAGGCAGCTGAATGTACTGGGAGGAACAGAGGATTGGGAAAGAAAAGACCCAGGTTCTAGCACGGGTTCCAAACAGAAGGGCAGGTGAGGCCCATCAGCCCCTTTGAGTCTCAGTCTCTTCAGTCGGTAAAATGAGAGTAATAATACTATCCTCAGGGGTTGGTTGTTTGTATGAATCACATGAAAATATAATGGAACACACTCTGGAGACTATCAAGAGTTAGATGTCTGTGTTATTGACCTTGCCCTCAAGTCGCTTTCGAGTCCCACTGTCATAATCCTTGAGAATATTTTTGCTGCCTCTTTCAACTGCTCTCCCTACCTTGGGATCATACTTCAATCCATCATGCATACCTCCAAGAAAATAATTCTGCTAAAATACCACTAGGATCATGTGCCAATGCTGCAAAGACAAAAATGGATCCCTACTGCCTGGAAGATCAAGACCAAACTCCTTCTCGTATTTGCTGCTGCATCGTGCCCTGTTTGCTTGGGAAGCTGCTACTTCATTTTGCAGGAGCTTCCTGAGGCAAGAAGCCTTATTCCTGTTACAAGTGTGACCCAGGTCCCACCCATGCCTTTCCTTCTTCTATCTCTGCAAATTGCACCTGGTCCCTTGAGTTCACTGTCTCTAACTCGCGCCCCCTATAACCCTGTCATTCTTAATGCCCACCTGGCCTTGCACATTATAACATGTTCTCCCATGTGGACTTTTTCTCTGGTTGTTTTGTGTGTCTTATCTCCTCAATAGCACTAGACAACACTCAAAGAGAGTGTGCTTAGGCAGTGCTTGGCATCTTAGGGGTACCAAGGGATGGGGAGGGATGGGGACGGATGGTTGACCCTGAAGGGCTGGGGTTAGATGGGGCCAGATTGATAGGGACAGAAAGGCAAGACAGGAAGAAAATTTGGTTTGAAAAGACAGTTTAGCTTTATACAGGTGGACTATACTATTCCTTCAATGAAAACCCTGTTTTAGTATAAAAATTTCAAATACCTTGTGTTTATTAAGTTATAATAATTAATTTTCCCTTTTTTTATACTTTAGGTTTATATAATTCCAGCCCAGCCAAAAGGACATAGAGTTTTAGTTACTCGTGGCTCTTCTTTGGTGATCTGACTCCTTTTGGTTGTAGCAATTGGTCTCACCCTGGATCAAACCTCCATGACTCATCTAGAGGTTTTTCTCACTGGAGAAGGCTGATGGAGCTAACATGAGATACAATGACGGATGTGATGTGGAGCAGTTTCCTAAAATCAGCATTCTAATGAATAGTGGAGCACTATGGTCAGCCAGGATTCTCTAGGAAAATCAGCCAGGCTCCCAGTCCACTGCAGAAGACCTGGGTGTGTGGCTCCAGACTCCATTCCCTTCATAATAAACACCATCTTCCCAGGGGAGAACAGGTTGCAGCCAGGCAGCATTGCCTGTGTGAGGCCTCAGCCAGCACAACAGTTCTGGCCGAGTATAAACAGAGCACCCAATTAAAACACCTAATTATAGGGTAGGCTGGAGCCAGGAGGTGGGCTCTGTTGGTGGCCCTGAAGCCAGCTGCTGGCCAGGCTGCCAGCATCTCCCTGACAAGCCACATCCAATTTCAGACTGGAATGAGCTTCCAGTGGACAGATGACAACAGAGTTGGGAGGGCAGAGAAAGAGTGTGACACACCTCACTCTTCTTTAGCTCCTAGGGCGTGGACTGCACTCTCCCAAGAAGCATTCAGGAGGCTTCTGGGAACACACTCCTCAGTGCAAGAGAATTGGAATTTCACTTTTAAGGACCCGACTGTCTCATCCACAGAGTAAAATAATATCTATAATATCTAATTTTTCCATTATGATAAGATAAATGCTGCCAGGTGTAACTTAAAAAGCTCTTTGTGGTTGGCCAAAGCACTGCAATAAATAATGCACTTTCTCAAAACATGAGAGGCCGGGAAGCGCTGTAAACAACATGGCCCAAAATCCAGGTGTGTGGTACGGTTCTTTCCGCCTACCTGCAGGTGCACATCCCTCTTGTCAGGCACCGAAATGCTGATGTTCGCTGAACTCTATCTCAATGATCCCACTGTCAGTGTTCAATGCACCTTTCTCAGGGATAATGATAATAAAATGAGTTTCTGTATCCTTCCGTCAAGGATCTCAAGGCATGTTCACACGACTGCCTGTTTCTCCAGCCTTCTTAAGAGATTGACAAGTGGGGCGAGAATTTGTGTCTTCCTGGTGGAGAAGGAGGGGGCTCTATGTTCAAGTGACTTGTCCCCAGCTTCCCTATCATGACAGAAGTAGAGCTTGGACTAGGATCTTAAAACGCAAGCAATCAGGATTGTCACTCTGAGCTTACTAGGTTAGCCTTCACTGCATTGTGAAAAATGGACTCTGGAGATGCAAAATGGCTATTAACCACCATCAGGTGCGAGGCAGGCAGTATCTGGATTCTTAGCTTCTCCAGATTCATTTCATGAGGATCCTTTGGAAAGAATTCTTTTTCCCTTTCTCTTTAGGATGGATGGAATTTGGTTCCTTACCTCATGGAGAGTAAAATAATTAGTCACTTGCCCTTAACACACATAATACTAGTGTGCCAGTAAGCTAAGTTGAAGTTGTTGTAGCTTTGGGGGTTTGGGTCAAAATCACAACAACATTCTGTGGGGGTAACTGAGGGTACATTTTAACTGTGAGTGTGTCCCTCCCAGTTCCACCCAGCCGATGTGTTCTTTAGACTTGTCCCTCCAAACCAGCCTGAGCAATATGCCAGAAGTAAAGAAGAAAGGTGGGGGCCCTGCAACTGAGCCCTGTCTCAACAGTGGGAGGACGCCAGTGGTGATGAGCTGTTCCCCTAGCCCGGGCAGCATCGGCCTGAGGAACAGGTGTTGCACTCAGAAACACTGAATATGGGGTCACAGGATCTGACTTTGAGCCTTGGCTCTGCTATTTATCAGCAGGATTTGAAGAAAATCTCTTTGGGCATTGGTACCTCAGCTATAAAAGCGGTTTAAGAATGATAACCTTGGCCAGGAGCAGTGGCTCACACCTGTAATCCCAGCACTTTGGGAGGCCGATGCCAGCATATCACTTGAGGCCAGGAGTTAGAGACCAGCCTAGCCAAGATGGCAAAAACCCATCTCTACTAAAAATATAAAAATTAGCCAGATGTGGTGACACGTGCCTGTAATCCCAACTACTTGGGAAGCTGAGGCACGAGAATAGCTTGAGCCCAGAAGGCGGAGGTTGCAGTGAGCTGAGAAAGCACCACTGCATTCCAGCCTGGGGGAACACTGCATTCCAGCCTGGGGGAACAGAGCGAGACTCTGTCTTAAAATAAAGAATGATTACCTCTCAAATAGCGATTACTCTGTTAGAAGACAGTGTGGTGCAGTGGTCAGACCCATGGACTGATGCACAGTCCTGGATTTGAATTTTGTTCCATTGTTCACTAGTTGTGAGGCCCTTGGGCAATTCACTAAATAGAGCTAACCCTCAGCTTCTGACAATAGAGAATGGAACAATACAGAGAGGGTTGTTTGGAGGTTTTTACAGACTCAATGCCTGGTGCACAGTTGGCACCCAATAAGTCTTCTTTGTTAATATTACAGATGTAAGATGCAAAGCACAATGCAAATGCAAACAATTGTGATTATTTTCTAGGCTTTAGGCAAGTGTTGCCAATACATGAAGTGCTTTGCATATAGTAAATGCATAATAAGTCTGTGCTAATTATAGCATCCATAGAAGCAGTTTCGCTCTGGAATGCAGCTCAGAGATTAGTATCATTTGCAATAACTACATTCCAGGCTGCCAGCCCCACAAATTAGACACCAACTAAAGACACACAGTACATGATTCAGCTGTATCTCAGGGGCGGGCTTCTGATGACAGCCAAAGCCACAAGGGATCCAATCTGAGTACTTTCGATGTGTCAGCAGAAGGCTCTTCCTCTCACGGTGATGATGCACATACTGCTATGTGTAGTATGGGGCACACAGTGTGCTGGGACCTCTCCAGGTCCAGGAGAACATACAGCTGTCGTGGACTGTCTTAGCCATGAAAACATTCTCCATGTAGGCGTAGCCAAAGTTGAGGGTTCTGGCAGAGGTGATGTGTTCTTTAAAAAATAAAAAATTATTAAAAAAAAAAAAAGAAAAAACGAGGGCTCTCTTTCCTTCCGTGTACTCACTCTTTTGCTGACATCCAAGGGACTTGTTAAGTGGCAAATCAGTATTAAGCACAAGCGTGTGCAAGAGACCCAGGGACTGTGACACAGTTTGGGGTTGGTAGGCGCTTAGAGTTCGGTGGGAAGCAGGCCTTGCATTTAGCCTCATGTCACTGCGACCCTTGGATGGACACTCACAGAGCTCTTGTGTCTTGTTCTGGGTTCACAATCTTCTGTAGGCAGGGAGGAAATGGAAGTATTCAAAGAATCAAGGAGAACATGAAAATGTCAAGAAATGCTTTGTGATAATAAATTGCATAAACGTCAATTATTTAGCCCAATGTAAAGAAAGCTAAACTGAGATTAAATGACATTTAACAACAGGCTGTTTTCCATTTCCACTGAGGGAAAAGCAAGTGAGGAAGAGAATTCTCCGAGTGCACAGGGAGCTGGGATGGTGCGTGCCTGTCTGTAGGGGCAGATGGGATGAAACCAGATTGGAGGTATGTTGATCGTTACTGAATCTGGATGAAGATACATGGGGGGGTCATTCCACCATCCCCTCTGCTTTTGTGAATGTTGATAATTTCCAAAAAGTTAAAACAATGAAAGAAAGGCGGCAGCTGCTACTCAACTCCCACCTACAGCTGAAAGGCAGAATGACTGTCTGAAGTTGTCCACACCGATTTTTTTGGAATGATGGATTTCGTCAGTTTTAAACCACTATGTGAAGTCGCTCCACCTTTTCTTATTTGCCACAATGTGTTTCTTCCAACACAAGGGAGGTATTCTTGCTCTCCTTTTGCAGGATCGGGGGACTGAGTGTGCAGACCTTTGTCCCAGTTAATGATTTCATAGCTGCTGCTACTTACGAGCTTATCATGTGTCACGTGGTGTATGTACTACGCTCTTTACCTGCACTGTATCATTTAACCCTCACAACAGTCAGCTCATTACTATCCCTGTTACACAAATGAGGAAACAGAGGCTTTGAAAGGCTAAATAGCTTACTCAAGGGAATAGATGGATCTTAGGTCACAGAGGCAGGATTTGAACACAGACAGTTTGACTAGAGTTCCTCTCCACGCCTGTGCTATGAAGCTTCCTTAAACTTTGGCATCCTCCCTTTGTACTTTCCAGATAGAACAGCTCTAATATTTTCATTGCGTCTCTATAAAGAAAGCTTTCAGAAGCTTAAAGACGTTCCCCAGCTTTGACTCTATCTCCAAATGTACAGGAACCCAAACCACCCAACATCACTCCAGCTGCAGATGTTATTGTTTATAATATGTTATCCCGCTTCTTTCTCACAGCAGTCCCAACGGGGGCTCAGACAAGTCTGATAGCTCTCTAAGGACACAGAGCCATGGCCCAGCCCAGACTCCCCAGGACTCTGGTGTATTTTTCTCCCCTCCTATCTGATGCTGCCTCTAGGTCCTAAGCTCAGCACTGTCCCCACAGGGTGCCTTACATGCACAGTGAGAGAATGACATTTCCCCAAACTCCTTGGCTGGTGTCATCAGGACAATTCCAATCCACTGGTTCTGGGTCTATTAATTCATTCTGTTCTCAGTGCATAAGCTCTTGCTAAGACGATTTTAGGGGTCCTGTTGGCTGCTGGTTTCACTTTCCCTTTCATTCTCCAATTTATAGTCCACCCTCCCCCAAGACTAGAATAATATTTCTTAACTACTAATCTAGATCACATCACTGTCCCGCTGAAAATCCTGCAGAGGCTCCCCATATCCTTGGCCATGCCTGTGCCGGCCCCTGTCAGCCCAGCTGCCACTCCTGTGGCCACCCCCACCCCACAGCCTCTGCTTCAGCCAAGAGCCTCGGCAGTTTCCAAAACACACCCTGGTGTTCTCTCTGTTGAACCTTTGCCCACTTTGCTTTTTCTGCTGGGATTGTCCACATTCCCCCTTTACTGCCTAATGAATTTAAAGGATGACTTTAGGTCAGGATTTCACCATTCAATGAAATCCTTTCTGAATCACAAATCCCCCCTCACGGCCCCTCCCACACTTTACCTATCCATCACTCCCAATGCACTGTAAGCTCTTTGGAGATAAGACTCCATATCTGTTTAACTTGGTGCCTTCAAAATTGAGCACATGGTAAATGCCCTGAAATATTCATGAAGTAAGTACAGAATGAATAAATCCTCCCGACTTCCCCACCACAGATAGCACAGCAGCTCTCTTTGGAAGTCTCATAGCACTCTCTACCATTCTTCTATTTGCCCTTCCAGTCTTATCTCTAATTATTTCCTTCTATGTCTATTTTTCCCACTACATTAGAAGCATTCTTCTCCATTAGACTCTGAGATCTTTAAGGGTAGGAGGTAAAGGCCTGAGCACCAAGCCCAGCACATAGTAGGTGTTTAATTTATTGATTGAATGAAGTGACTCTTTCTTGTCAAGAAGCACCTTCTTATACTTCAGATAACTTCCGCGTCAATACAGTGGTTTGAGTTTGTTCACGGTGAAGCAACCTTCCACTTGTCCGCCCACTCATATGTTAGGGGATCCTCCCCTCCTCTACCCTTTTGGCATGGAACCTCCCTACCGAAAGAGCTCTGTGTCACCCATAGACGTGTGAGTTTCAGTCTGAACTTCCTTTTTCAGGTTATCTATAAAAATGTAAAAGCTGGCCGGGCGCGGTGGCTCACACTTGTAATCCCAGCACTTTGGGAGGCCGAGGCGGGTGGATCACGAGGTCAGGAGATCGAGACCACAGTGAAACCCCGTCTCTACTAAAAATACAAAAACAGCCGGGCGTGGTGGCGGGCGCCTGTAGTCCTAGCTACTCGGAGAGGCTGAGGCAGGAGAATGGCGTGAACCCGGGAGGCGGAGCTTGCAGTGAGCCGAGACTGCGCCACTGCACTCCAGCCTGGGCGACAGAGCGAGACTCCGTCTCAAAAAAAAAAAAAAAAAAAAAATGTAAAAGCTGCCCTACTCAATGCCAGCCACTGTTGAAACACTATCTTTGCATGGTCCCTGGGCCTTAGCTCAGTGCTAGGCTGTCATCTTTGTAGTGTGTATCTTTCATGACATAAGGGCGGGCACGGAGCCTTCATCTAACCACCCGTCTGCCCGCCCACCCATCCGTTCATCCATCCTACACATGTTGAACATCTAAGAAGGATGAGGTCCTGTGCCAGGCTCTGGGAACTTCAGTAATAGACAAAACAAAGTATCTGGCCTCAAGGAGCTCAGTCGAGACAGAAAACAAACACAGAGCAAATAATCGTAATGCTGTGATATACATGCTCCCCCAGTCATTTAAAGCATGCAGGTGGGTCACCTAGTGGGAGATGAACTCTGCCCCAGAAGGGACAGGATTTGAGCTGGGCCTTGATAGATAGGTGGAATTTTGCTACCCAGACAAGAATGATGGAACAGCTGGTGCAACGGGGGAAGGGACCCAAGAAGCCACAAGGTGGTCACAGGAGTGAGAGAGGGCATGGCAGGGGAGACGAAGCTTATCCATTTATATTTTCTCACTAGGGGAAAATTTTTGTTTTCAAAGCCTGTGGGTCAATAATATCTTTGTAAAGGAAGAAAGGCATATTGATTATGGCCTTGCCTCTTCCAATAGCCAGAAAAAGCCAGAGTCTCTTCTACAAAGCTATGGAAAGAGCTGGAAATGGAATCCATTCTTTCATCCAAGATTTCCAGCACCTGTCACATGTACCTATGTATTCATGGGACTGTGATCATGCCCCCAGCGCTGTACACTCGCTGAGATCAGAGACTTTGTTAGGATCTGTGTTGCCACATGGTAAGCACCCCATAAATACTCGCTGAATGAATGCACTGACCCCTGCCAGCTATCAGGAACTGTGCTAGGTACTGCGAATAGGAAAATGGACTAGACATGTTGCCTGCCCATCCAGCTAGGAAGGCTGACAGTCTGATCTGTTTGTTATGTGATCCAGTTTCTCAGGAAGGCATTTTTGGAGTGGTAAGAAATTATTTGTTTTAAAGCTTGAGGGAAAAAAAAGATACAAGCTGAGAGGTGAGTCTTTCAGTGTGGATGGAAGGCCTCAGGCAGCTTCCAGGACGTGCTTGCAGATGCCAGTGTTAACCCTGCTCCTCGCTCTTGCCACGCAGGCAGACAGGTTTCCTGGGAGGACCACTGCTCCTCAACACCTTCTCCCCAGACCCCAGACCAGGCTGGTCCCCTGCAAGGAAAGTCCTCTGCCTCAGCTGCCCTTCCCCAGGCTGTGCGGCACACTCACGTGCACGCGTGCACACACACACACACAGAGTCACACATGTGATCACACTCAACACACATTCTCCCCTGGTCACACACGTATATAATCACACACGATCACACAGTCACACACGTGATCACTCATACAACACACGTGATCACTCACAATACACACTGACACAATCACACACGATCACATACAAAACATTCACATCAGGTCACACACACAGTTACACATGTGATCACACCCACAACACATACAGTGACACACATTTGATCATACACTCACATTGTCACACACATGGTCACTCTTATACAACACATGCACACAAACACCCTCACACACAGTCACACATAGTCACACACCCACACAGGCACTCTTACAGACATGATCACATGATCGAAGTCACAACACGAGCTCACAGAGAGGCACACATGCTCATGCAACACACACAGTAACACGTACATGATCATATACTTATATAGGCACTCAACCACTCAGTCACATGCTCACCCACATGCACAAACACATGCTCATATAGTCACACCTACACTATCACACTCAAATCCACATTTGCACATACACATTTATGTGCACACACAGGCTCACACAGCACAAACTCACACAGAACCTCACACACCCAGACACACACAGCCTGAGCCATTCAAGCGGCGGTACTCACATTTTCCATCTATTGGTGGTTTCAAAACAGGAAGCCTGCGTGGGAAGGGGAGGTGCTCGTGAAGTGAGAACCACTGTAAAGGGGCCCAGGTGCATGGGCTGGATTCAAAAGGGACATCTCACTGGTGCCTGGGTCTCCCTCACAGGCAGGAGAGCTGGGCTGTGCGAGGCCCTGACTTGGCTCAGCTCTTGAGCAGCACCAGCTCTGGCGGGGAAGGTACTGAACGCCTGTCTGATGCAGCCACCCTGATCAAATCACACCTCTTCCTCGCCAGGGGTTTTCTGTGAGGAAGAAGGGAGCACCCTGCACCTTCCTGTCTCCCTCTCCTTTGGAAACTGCTTCTCCCAAGAGCCCTTCCAGACTTACTCGTGCCTGCCACACTACCTTGCCCCTCAGGCCCTCTGCCGCTTCCTCCATCACGCTCCTTTGCAATGGAAACATTCTGCTTTGTGCCTTACCCCAACCCCACTCCAAAGTGAAAGAGACCAGGGACCTGCTTTCGAATATTCATATCCTTGCAGCACTTTGTGTTTTACCGTTTTTTCATAATTAGCATCTCTTTCAATCCTCAAGACAGCTTCATGAGGCTAATAGCATACCCATTTTACAGATGAGGAAGCTGAAGGCAAGAGATTAAGTCAGCCAGGCATGGGTTCATTCCTGTAATCCTGAAACTCTGGAAGCTGAAGCAAGAGGATCACTTGAGCCCAGAAGTTTGAGACTAGCTTGAGCAGCATAGTGAGACCCCCAACTGTACAAGAAGTAAAAAAATTAGCTAGGCATGGTAGTGCATGCCTGTAGTCCCAGCTACTCGGGAGGCTGAGTGGGAGGATCACATGAGGCCAGGAGTTGGAGGTTGCAGTGAGCTGTGATCATGCCACTGCACTCCAGCCTGGGCAACATAGCAAGACCCTGCCTCAAAGAGAGAGAGAGAGAGAGAGAGAGAGAGAGAGAGATTAAGTCACTTGTTCCAGGGTCCCAGAAGTAGACTTTCTGATCCCAACTTTCCATTTTCAAGACTGTCATAACTCCTATCTCCCACGCTGGCTCTTAAGGTACCTTAGAATGGCCAGAGCAAAAACTGATGGCAACAAGGGTGCTGAAAGCAGAGAAGACTAAAGAGAGAAGGAACAGAGAGCTGCCACAGGGAGGGGGCACTCAGGGCCAGGTGGGCCATGGAGGCACTCACTCTATCCCATCTGTCACACACCACACACACCACACACACACACACAGACACACACACTCACGAATAAACTCTAGCCAGCCAGGCTCAAGCTCAGGCAGTGTTCAGGAGGTGGGGTCACTCCATGTACGTACTTGAATTGCTGGAGTGGCTTGGAACTGATTTCCACAACATACAGAGAAAAAGATTAGGGGAAGTCATAGTACGACATTTCTGGGGGTGAATGACATCTCCGGAACTTCAGTTTTTCCCTTTCTCTGGGAAAAGTGATTTAAAACATTTTCCCACAGTAGTGCCCTTGCAAAGGAAAATGGCCTCAATGCCAGGCAGCTGAGAGGGAACCCTTTGTGCTATATTCCTGACAAAGGGGGTTCTGGAGGGGAGAGTGGGGATGTCGGCAGGCTGCCCTCCCAAACTAGCCTAACAGAAGGCCTAGTGATGTCACACGTGTGGCTGAGACAAGAGTGGACCGCAAAACAAGCCCAGACTGGCTTTTTCCGCCAGGCTAGCACTTCTGTAGCAGCCCATGGCCTCCTTTTCCTGGCCCTCTTCCTTTTAGGTTTTACATATTTAACAGCCGGGACCCATAAAATGGAGCATCAGAGGTCACAGGGAAAAGGATGGGTTAGACTCAGGGGAAGCCCTGGAATTTCCTTTCCTGGAGATCTTCAAGACTGAAACGAGAGACTCCTGTACTTGGGACGGTTTCTTGCACTTCTTGGCTCTGTTTGCTTCTCCTGTCTGCAATACTGTCCAAATCTGTTTTTCTCCATGTCCCACCCTTTTCTAAAAAGCTTCTCCCGACCCTTCCAGGATGGAATAATCCCTGAGGTCAGAGACTATGACCAACGCAGTCTCGCTGACTGACAAGTGAGGAAGAATCTTCCTGGAGGAAGCGGATCCCTGAGATGACCTTGGACTGTGTCCAACTCCAGATTTCGTTGCTGCTGAGCTAGTTTTGTGGGGAGGTAGGGAGGGGTTCTCAGGATTCTGCTCCACCATCAGACCAGAGAGGCTAAATCTCATCTCATGAGTAGTGAGAGTGACCCAGGTTCCAGAAGAGATCTGGAAGGAGAGGGGAGTCGTCCTAGGGGGGTTGGACTGCTCGGGGTTGAGTGAAATACTTAGGAATTGCTCAAGGCTGGTTTCCTTGGTCAGCAGAAGGGTCCAGGAAGCAGAACCCGTGGGAGGGAGGGGGGAAGAGCAAAGGAGGGTTGCTGACTCCAGAAGAGGCTCTGAAGCAGCCTGGCCACCCAAGTTCAGAAAGTTCACGTTTCTGGGGCCTGGCTGTCGTGAGGGCCTTATGGGAGGGAAGAGGAGCAGCTGGATGCCTTGCTGCTTACAGGTCTGTGCTCTCCCAGGCAAAGCATCATGGGGCCTCATAACGCAAATGTCTCAGCCTTCCCACCAGGGGACCCGCGAGGATTTCAGGCTTGGAGTATTCCATCACTCACGCAGTTCCTGTGGAGTGGGATGTTCATTGACCACTACGAACTGACTTACATCTTAAAGGGAGGGGCTTGAAATGAAGCAAACACAACCTCTGGTTTTGCTCATTCACTGAGTTCTAACATGAACCCGAATGTTCATTTACTGGTAAACAGCCAACACAAAGAGTGCTATTTTTGTTGATTTACATCTTTGTGGGTTTGGGTTTGTTTCTGTTGTTTGAAACACTTCGGGGATACATCTCATTTAAGATCAAATTGAAAATTTTTAAAATTCATCATGAAGGAAAAGAGCCAAACATGAAAATATTCTATGAACTGAGAGTAAATTGAATATTTTATTCTGTGAAGATCTTATAAAATCTGAATCACATCACGGCTTTAGTCCTCAAACTAGCTGAGAGGTTAAGTTCTGAATTCCTCAATTTTTATATAAAAAATAGACTGTCATTTTTAAGGTGAAAAAAGCGAATAACCTGGAAATACTTTTACATAATCGGAGCTTACCTTGAGGACAGAATTCATTTATATGTCAATATGCACTTTGAAGTAAGAAGGAATCAAAATCCCTGAGAATGATTTGTTTTTAGTTAGATTACTAACCTCAGTCCCCATTTTATGTACACATTATGTCTCACTAAAGCAGGACTTTTGCTAAAAACTGCTCTAAACAGTGGGTTCTGTTTCACTTTAAAAGTAATATAGTGAATTTTTATAAAAAATGAACATGCAGAGATGTTTGTCTACAACCTCTATCTTGGTGTTCAGTATCTCAAAGTTGGCCTCAAGTGACCTTTCTGCCTTCAGAATGCCCCCTTGCCCCACACACATGCACACAGATGGCATGCACACATCTGGTATGGCAGGGTGGCTTGCAAGTACAGACTCAGGAGTGTACAGGATGGTTTATATTCAAATTATAGCTTATCACTCTGTTACGGGCAAGTTATCCAACCTCTCTAAGCATCGGTGATATCCTATGTATAATGGGAATAATACTAGGACCTGCCTCATATGGTTGCCGTGTGCATCAAGTGAACTAAAACAAGTACTTAGCACCATGCACACAACACATATTGTGCTATCAATAAACAGCTGCTGGCATCCTAATCCTGGGACAACACACGGTTCACCCTTTACAGAGCCAGCCAGTCTCTTGCAAGTACATGCTCTTTCATCAGGAAATATGTCAGGAAAGCCCATCCCCTTTTCTTCACCTGGGAAGATTCAGTTCACAATTCAAGGTGCAGTTCAAATGCCAGATTTGCTGAAAGTTTCTTGTGATCTCCCAACTCCCAACCACATGCTAGCCAGTTAGTAGCTCCAAATTAACCTATCCACAGTCTACTTAAATTATGTCTTTAGATCTTGCTTTGCCACAAAATATGGGATCCTTCAGCGTGTAGAACTGAATATTGTTCCTCTTTGCACTGCAGATGCCAGGCACCAAGCAGACACTCAATATTTATTAAATGAATATGACAAAATGGAATCAAATGGCATCTGCGAGGATGTCAGGACGTATGGAACATATGGCTTTACAGAAATACAATCCATATTACAGCTTTTCCAGAAACTAGTTATTTCTGGGTGGACATGAATGTAAGGAAATCAGCTATCATAGAAGACAGGATAAAAGGAGAACACTGAAGAAGAAATTAGGCAATGGCTTCAAGGTTGTGTCATCTGTCCGAAGGATGTGTTACCCATCTTGCAGGTAAATCCCGTAAAGCTTAACGGGAAAGTAATACTTTTGAACCACTGCCCAGCCCTGAACGTAAAAACTCTTGCATCAAGACAATTTGGTACATAGCAAATGAGCTATGTCAATTTGTCAAATCAGAGAGTGAGCAGAGATGAAAATTTAGCCCTGCACTTGGAAGGAAACTTTTCAGAAGACTGTTGTTTTCCTCCAGTATTGCAAAGTTAGGAAGCAAATTTATGTCTCCTGAAAATCAGAGGAGAGTAAGACATTCCGATACCCGACCATGGATACCCACCAAGAGCATGGAGCCGTCAGGAGGATAGAGCGTGAGAAGAATACTGTATGCCAAGCACTACAGTATGTACTTGATAGAAAATGCAATGCCCAAAAGAACCTCAGAGATAAATATTATTTCCATTTTATTAGTGGAGAAACTGAGTCTTGATGAGATTAAGTGACCTAGACAAGGTTAAATGCTTACAAGTGATTTTTTTGCTCTCTATTAAAATTCCTCCACCAGCCACACACTGTGGACAGCTCTTATCTAAATCTTCCTCCTCTATAATCCATACTTCTCTCTACTGTTAGAAAAATTTTTCTAAAACAGGTTGAGTTAAACTTTCCACTCCTCAGTCTGGGCATCGTAGCGAGACCCTGTCTCTACAAAAAATTGACAAATTAACCGGGTGTGGTGGCATGTGCTGTAGTCTCAGCTACTCAGGAGGCTGAGGCAGGAGGATCCCTTGAGCCCTGTAATTTGACGCTGCAGTAAGCCGTGATCGTGCCACCACACTCCAGCCTGAGCAACAGAGTGGGACCTTGTCTCAAAAATGAAACAAAACAGAACAAAACAAAACCCTTCCAATCCTGTAAAATTGTCCGTGGCTCCCTTATATCCACAAAGCAAAATTCAAATATTCAAATTCATAAATGTAACTTTTTTTTTTTTTTGAGATGGAGTTTCACTCTTGTTGCCCAGGCTGGAGTGCAGTGGTGCGATCTCAGCTCACCGCAACATCCTCCTCCCGGGTTTAAGCAATTCTTCTGCCTCAGCCTCCCAAGTAGCTGCGATTACAGGCATGCACCACCACGCCCGGCTAATTTTGTATTTTTAGTAGAGACGGGGTTTCTCCATGTTGGTCAGGCTGGTCTCGAACTCCTGACCTCAGGTGATCTGCCCACCTCGGCCTCCCAAAGTGCTAGGATTACAGGCATGAGCCACTGTGCCTGGACGAATGTAACATTCTTTACAGGCTTAACTCCCACCGTAGCTCTTCCTGCCTCTTCCTGACCATTGCACTTGACTACATCTGTTGTCATGCTGTGTAACCCCATGCCTCAGGCTTCTTGCCATGCCTGTCCTTCTGTGTTGCTTTACTTTATTCCCACTGAAAGCCTGTCTTCTCCTCTATCTTCTATCTCTTCCTCCCTGAAACTGCTTCTTTGCATTTAAACAGCCTCTCTCAAGTGCTCAATTGCACTTTCCCCTTCAGCTAAAAGTCACTCTAATTTGGCACTTCCTCACTAACAAAGTCCCTAATAGTTATTCATGCCATTGAATAATAATGGCTAAGATTTACTGAACATGTATTAGGATGCCAATCTAAATACAATGCAATCGTTCCAACTTATGGATGAGGCTCAGTGTAAAATTAATAACTGGTCTAAGGTCACTTAGTAAGTAACAGTGAGACTCTGAGTCACCACACTCTATTCAATGGAATTTTTGTCTCTTGACCTCTCAACGGCGTTTCCCATTACGAGTCCTCTCTTTGTTCTCTACTTTTACTTTCCAGATTATGCCCCCTTTGCTTTGTCTTTTGCCCTTTTCTCTAGTGGCTTATTCTCAGTTTCCTTTGTAAACTCTGACTTCTCTACAGGCACTTTAATTGCTAGTATTCCTCAGGAATCTGTCCAGTCTTTCTCCATACATTCTACTCATTCTCTCCGGGTAATCTCAGCTCTTCCCTGGGCCATACCTCCGGCTTCTACAAGCTAAGGATGCCCTTAGTCTCCAGGTCCCTCCAGTTTCTCCTGCTCAACCCTCTGGCGTCCTGACCTATTCCTTACTAGAAATCTCCACTTGAATATCTTGCTTGCACTAAACATCATGTGTTCAAAAAGTGAACTCGCCTTTTTCCCCGCCAATTTTGCTTCTCTCCAGAGTCTCTTGGCTCAGGGCACGGCATCCACGCAATTTCCCAAGTTAGAAACCTAAGATCCGTCCCTGACTTCTCTCTTTCTCTCACCTCTCCTATCTAATTCATCATTAAGTCCTGTCCATGTGTGCCTCCTAAATTTCTTGGACACTGGTTCTCTTTGATCCCTTGTTTTCTTCTGTGTTAAGCCCCTATCACCCCTCGCTTTGACTAGTCCAGCAGCTTTAACAAATCTCCTGCTTCCAGTTTTGCCCTTTCCAATTTATTCTCCAAATATACAATAATAATCATACACTTTTCTTCTTAAAACATCCCAGCAGCTCCCTATTTCCTCTAGGGTAAAGTTCCAGAACCTTAACATGGCTAAGCCGCCTGCATGCTCTATTTTCTAGCCCTTCCCTGGTTTACTTTAGGCTACCCTCTTCCAGCAACATTAGATTTCTTTCAGTTCCTTGAACATGCCACATTTTCTCACAGCTGAGCAGTGGGCATGCATTCTTTCTTCAGGAACATTCTTTCCCTTCCCTACACTAATATCTCTGTCCACCTCTCATGTCTGAGCTTAAATCTTCTATGTTGCTTTCCTTGATGCTTTATTTCATTTCATTTCATTTTGAGAGAGGGTCTCACTATGTTGCACAAGCTGGACGGAAACTCCTGGACTCAAGCGATCCTCTCTCCTCAGCCTCCCAAGTAGCTGGGATTACAGGTGTGAACCACCACGCCTGGCTTCCTGATCCTTAAATCTCCCAGTTACACATTCTCATGACACCATGCATTTCTTTCCCAGCATGCACTCTGCTTGTAGTTAATTACTTATTTGATGTGTGTTTTCCTTCTCATCATGTGTGCGTGTTAGCCTGTTGTTCTCAGTGCTAAGTGTAGTACAGGCCATGAGGTAGATGCTCAGTAAGAATGAAGAGCCTCGCTCAAGCTCCACCTTCTACATAAACTCCTGAATTCTCCCAGCCTTCTCTCTGTGTTCCCCTAGCCCTTTTTTTTTTCATTCTGCATGAATTAGTATTTAGAGTTTTATCTGTTTCTCTCCTCCATAAGCTTATGACTTTCTTGGAGAAAAAGACCAGGTCTCCTTTCTGCATGCCTTAACTTCTAGCATGATGCCCATGCTGAGAACTTATAGTTCTCAGACCTAAAAGCATCAGAATATAGAACGAGGTTGTGTCCGAACAAACTCTAGGGACGAGTTACACAGTTCTGAAAAGAAATGGAAGAACACCGAGAAGCAGAGGGAGTTGGACTTTAGCAGTAGAAGTTTTTATCTGTGCACTTGGAGAACTGGCACAAAGCTGAAATAACAAGAAGTTAGGAAGCATTCTTGACTTCTCTATCTTTCTCTGTCAGGTACCGAGGCATCCTAAGTGAGGCTGAACTGCGCTGCCTTTCCCCTTTCTGAACCTCCACTGTCTTAGGCCAGAATCTCTCTCTTACCTGGCAAGTCTGCTCTGGTTTCCTGTCTTTTCTCCCACTTTATACACCATCCACATTGCTATCAGTTATTCTAGAGCTCAGATGTAACCATATTACCTCTGCTTAAACCTTCAGGGACTCCCTGTTACCTACAGGTAAAATCCTTTTCAGATAGTGTCCAAGGTGCTCCATGATGGTGCCCAAATCTATCTCTCTAGGCTCAAGCCGCCACTTCGCTCTCATGCCCCCTACATCCCACAACTCTGAACTCTCCCTCCCTCACGACCTCATTTTCTTCTTTGCCTTTGCACATGCTGGACCCTCTGCCTGGAACTCAGCTTCCCCACTTCGACAAGTAGATAGATGTCTTCTACATACTTTTCTATGTCCAGATCAAATATTTCTCTGTGAAATATGGTGGAATTAGTTGTTGCTACCAGGGACTCTCAGATCTCTCTGGGCATTTCCCACACTGTGTATTCCTTTACTGAACCCAAAGAAGACAGGGCAATGTCTTTTTCTTCTTTGAATCTCTTGCCTCTATCACATATTAGGTGCTCAACCAATGTTTAATAACTAAAGGAATAAGGTCTAGGTCTTTGTGAATTGGGTTGGTGGAACAGGCCTTCCTGTTCATCTAGCATTGCATTTCTTTCCTTAACTAGAAGAGTGCGTATTTAGCCTGTCTTTGTGACAAGCTGTTCTTGTTAGGAAAGAGTTATATTACACTAGCTTTCTGTTACCCACATGTTGGGGACTGTAAATTTCATTGCCCATCTAGTATAAGAACTGCAAATGAAGCAGTTTAGTGTGCTAAAAATACTATTTTAAGTACATTCCAAGGGCAAATAAACAAACGAGAAATATATGCTATTGGGTATTATCCATGTGATTGTTCTAAGGTCATTTTGCTTGGAATTTATGCAGTTCTTCTTCTCTACTCAACCTCTTAAGTGCAAATAATTGAAGGTTGTCAAAACATTTGAAGTAACTCTGACCCTCATGTGTACAATAATAATAAGGTGCAGAAAAAGTACTGGCCTCCAAAAAGGGGAAAAGTTCACTCCTGAATGGCTTAAGTAAAAATAAAATGAGTTTATATAAAGTTTGCTAGGAAACAGGAAGTTAGAAAAAACTGTGATAAGGAAAGCCATAAAGAGCAATGGTGACCTAGAAAAGACGGATCTGAAAATGCAGAGGGAAACGTTTTGACACAGATGCAGGATCATTTCTCTAAGGGTTTTTTCTTTTCCTTTTTTTTTTTTTAAGATACAGCTTAAAAAGTGAGGATTAAACTCATCATAATTCTATAAGATTAAGCACATCTGATGAGGGGGGAAAATGATTATTCACTCTACTGGAATTGCCTTAATGAAACCATCTTGATGAAAGCTGCGTCTTAAAATACTCATCCAGTGATGAGAACTTATTTCAAGATGTAAACCAAGGCGGTTGTTGGAGTGAGGCTTGCTTGTGAAGCACACCACATCTTCAGGATGTTCAGCTAAGCCAGATTACAGTATGCTCACCAAGTGTCCCTCCCACATGGCTTTTCTGGACAGCCAGTTCCCACCCCAGTGGTATACTGGAAGCCATCAACAACTAGTAAATCTATGAACACCATTCAAGCAAAGACATGGGGTCAGAGCACAGTGGCTTCAGACCTTGAGCCTCTTCCTTTCTCCTTGGGAATCCCCGTCTGCTCAGGCCAAGTCCTTTCCTCAGGCTCAGCCATGTCAAGCTCTTTTCAATGTCTCTCTCTTCACTGTAGCTGTTGATAAGGCCCACAGTTGATCACCAGGCTACCAGCCCCCTTTCTGTGCTCATGAAAACCAAAAGCTTTTGAAGTACAAATCTTAAGAGAGGAGACATTCAATTTCAGCTGGGCATGGTGGCTCAAGCCTGTAATCCCAGCACTTTGGAGGCTGAGGCGGGCAGATCACCTGAAGTCAGGAGTTCAAGACCAGCCTGGCCAAGATGGCAAAACCCCATCTTTACTTAAAACACAAAAAATTATTGAGGTGTGGTGTTGCACACTTGTAGTCTCAGCTACTAAAGAGGCTGAGGCATGAGAATTGCTTGGACGCAGGAGGCAGAGGTTACAGTGAGCTGAGATCATGCCACTGAACTCCAGCCTGGGCGACAGAATGAGACTCTGTCTCAAAAACAAAACAAAAAAAAAAGAGAGGAGACATTAAATTTTGACTGCTCAAATCTGCTGTAAATTCTCTTGTGCATCATTCAAGATACAAGTCAACTGTCATCCTCTAAGATATTCTAGTTCTTCAATAAGACAAGACATTACTTCTCCTGAGTTCATGCAGTGCTATACATACCTCTATTATCATATACTCTTATCATTACAATAATAATGTGTTGACATATCCATGGGTGTCTGTAAAGCAAAAATTCCAGGGCTACTCAACACATGTGTGGAATGAATATATCAATGAAGGCAGCTGCGAATGGAGGATTATGGGAAGTAGATTGTCTGTCAACACCCATTAAGAAACAAAAGCTAAACATGTTGAATGGCAGGAATTACTGATGTGAAACTTGGATCTGGGCCACGCTTTGGCGTGAGGCACTTGAACCACATAAACAAGCAAACTGGATGGCTGGGATTTGTTTCTAGTGACTTATCGTTGACATACTTGTTGATGTTAAGACTCCTCTTTCCAAAGTCAATACCTTCATCCAATCACTGCCAGACATCTTTCCCTGAAGAATTTATTAAACTGGACACCAGGGAACTCCAGAAATAATAGAGATTGAAGAAAGCACTTTGTATTCGTGATGATCTGAATTAAAATTTAATTGGGTTTGAGATGGAGTGAGTGGGAAGCTGCTAAGGTTAGTCTTCTACGGCAAAGGAGGGAAACATTTTCTGCTGTGTATGAAGCCAACACCCCACCTCTACACTTGACTCCCCATATCCAAAGACCTTTGGCATTTTCTGTTTAGCACAAAGGCTTCAAGTCTTTAAAGACAGAAAAGCCAATTATATGACCAGTTGGGTGGGGAGACCCTTGCTCTGCTATCCCAAAAGGCCTTCAAAACCTTTCTGCTTGATATTATGTAGGTATAGTGATGGGTACATCATAACAAGCTACGAATTTTAATGATTCATTGAGAGAGATAATAACATTCCACCGGAGGGAAGGAAGGCAGGTAGGATTCTGCCACTATTTGAATAGGAGGAGCTATTGATTAGAATCTATTGTTTGGAATCCAGAACACTGCCTGTCCCTTTGAATGAGGATGGGAAATTCCAGGGAAAACCTTTTCTGATAAAGTTGTTGGTTTACACAAGTGTCCTTACTTTAAGGCTATTTTTAATTAGCTTGTTAGTTTATGTAATTGAGGGTTGTTGGGGGTGGAAAGATGGGTGGTGGAAAGACAAACCATGATTTCATCTCCATTATAAACACAGGAAATACGTGGGGCTACAATAGGACTTTACAAGTTGTATTTTACAAGTTGCAGGAAATACCATGGAAGAACACAAGCCTTCCTTAAGGCAAGATGAAGTCCAGCCCAGAGCAAAATTCCTGTGTCTCCATTAGGAAATAGAGACTTACAACGGGCAGGGCCTGGGCAAGAGTGTAAAAAGAGGCCCACATATGCCAATGTCTAAATGTTTACAAATAATAAATCAAGCGAACCAACTCATAAATATGCCTTAGCCTCCAACCTTGGCTAGTATACCTTCATAACAACCTGGTTAGAGGCTCAGCCTTCTTGCCATTGTGTGCCAGGGTATGGCAGCCTGGGAAGAGCCAGCAGCCAGCCGGCCTTGATCTCTTCTCCTGTGGTCTGCTTCCATCTGCTTTTAGCTCAGACCCTGGCTTCTGTGGGGGTACCAGGAGGGTCCTCACATGTATGCACATGGGTACCCCAAGAAGATGTCAAAGTTGTGTCCACACCCCCACAAACAGAAGCTTCTTTGTCATCCTCAGGGCTAGGGCTGTCTGTCTTCGGGAGGCTGGAGATGGGGGAGAGACCCCGGAAGCAGGTTCCTCGTCATTTGTGTTCCTAATATCCAGAGCATGGTGTGTGTGTGTGTGTGTGTGTGTGTGTGTGTGTGTGTGTGTCGTCGGGGTGGGAGACACATAGGCTCCAGGGTATGCACATCTCCTTGGAACTAAGAACTCTTCACTCTGTACTAAAGAACGTGGCCATGGGAAGACCAGAATGGAGTGCTCTAGGCTAGGACATGTCTGGGTACAAAAATCTCAGTAGTGAGTGCGACAAGACAGTAAACATTTAAACAAACTAGTAGAGCAGACCTGCCTTATCTGTGGTTTCACTTTCCAAGGGTTCAGTTACCAGTGGTCAACTGTGGTCCAAAAATATTAAGTGAAAAATTGCAGAAATAAACAACTCACAAGTTTCCAATTGTGCGACGTTCTGAGTACCATGATAAAATCTGGAGCCATCCAACTCCATTCCACTAGGGACGTGAATCATCCCTTCGTCTAGTCTGGATACAGACTGTGGATGCAGTAGTGAATCCACACTGTTTGCACTCTCCACCTGTTAGTCACTTAGTAGCTGTCTAGGTTATCAGACCAACTGTCCCAGTATTGCAGTGCTTATGTTCACATCACCATTATTTTACTTTATAATGGCTCCAAAATGCAAGAGTAGTAAGGCTGGCAATTTGGATATCCCAAAAGAGAAGACATAAATTCTCCATTTAAGTGAAAAGGTGAAAGTTCTCAACTTAATAATGAAAGAAAAAAAATTGCATGCCAAAGTCACTGAGGTCTACAGTAAGAACTCATCTTCCATCCATGAAATTGTGAAGAAGGAAGAAGAAATTTGTGCTGGTTTTGCTGCCACACCTCAAACTGCAAAACTTATAGCCAAAGTGCATGATAATTGCTTAGTTAGGATGGAAAAAGTATTAAATTTGTGGGTGGAAGACATGACCTGAAACAGAATCCGATTGGCGCAATTGGGTCTGGTGCTATCTGCGCTTTCAGGCATCCACTGGGGGTCTTGAGTATCCCCAAGGATAAGGAGGGGCCACTGTAATAGGAAAATCATATTATAGAGACTATGGGGATTGCAGACATGGCAGAACCTTTAGCGGGTAGAAGTAGTGAAGGTTCCACTGTCAGGGAGGGAAAGGAAAGACGGCAAGACAAGGACAGAAGATGAATAAGAATCCAAATATTGGCCAGGCGCGGTGGCCCATGCCTGTAATCCCAGCGCTTTGGGAGGCAGAGGCGGGCGGATCACCTGAGGTCAGGAGTTCAAGACCAGTCTGACCAACATGGAGAAATCCCGTCTCTACTAAGAATACAAAATTAGCCGGGCATGGTGGCACATGCCTGTAATCCCAGCTACTAGGTAGGCTGAGGCAGGAGAATCACTTGAACCTGGGAGGCAGAGGTTGCGATGAGCCGAGATCGTGCCATTGCACTCCAGCCTGGGCAACAAAAGCAAAACTCTGTCTCAATTAAAAAAAAAAAAGAATCCAAATATTTGCATCACAGCGGGCTGAGAAGGCAAGCTCAGTTGTGCAGCGATGTGCAGTGTTGGCCCTACACCTCTGTGAGGGGGTTTGGCTTAGGATAGGCCCTTCTGGGTGTCTGAGGAGGCTGACCTGAAACAAAGATGGTCTGGCAACATGAATGGAAAATACCAAGGATGGCATGGAGTTCACCTTGGCCACTGTGCCCGGCCAAGTCCTTGGGTCTCTTAGGGGACACGTGGAAAGGCGGGAAACCCCCCACCATGTGAGTGCAATTGTTCAAGGACCCGTGTGATGTCACCCACACCCTGTCATGTCTGTGGAAGCCACTTCTTCCACAGCCACCAAGCCATCTCGGCTCACTGCAACGTCCACCTCCTGGGTTCAGGCGATTCTTCTGCCTCAGCCTCCCAGGTAGCTGGGATTACAGGCACACAACATCACACCCAACTAATTTTTATATTTTCAGTAGAGATGGAGTTTTGCCATGTTGGCCAGGCTGGTCTTGAACTCCTGACTTCAAGTGATCCACCTGCCTTGGCCTCCAAAGTGCTAGGATTACAGGTGTGAGCCACTGCACCTGGTCTTTTTTTTTTTTTTTTTTTTTTTTTAAGATAGGGTCTCACTCTGTCACCCAGGCTGGAGTGCAGGCATGATCATGGCTCACTGCAGCCTCGAACTCCCATGCCCAACCGATCCTCCCAGCTCAGCTTCCCAAGAAGCTGGGACCTCAGGTACGAAGCTAACTGCCTGGGTAACTTTTTAGGGGTTTTTTTTTTTTTTTTTTTTTTTGTAGAGATAGGGTCTTGCTATGTTGCCAGGCTGGTTTCAAACTCCTGGGCTCAAGTGATCCTCCTACCTGGGCCTCCCAAAGTGTTAGAATTACAGGCATGAGCCACCGTGCCCAGCCTAGAACATTTTAAAGCAAATCCCAGGTATCACATCATTTTACTCCAAAATACTCATAAAGATTTATTTTCCCTAGAGTATTTTAAAACAACCCAGACATTAGCATGCATCTCTAACTGATAAGAACTGTTTTATCTTTAACATAATCACTTGCCTTTATCATATCTAACATTTATAATCATTCTTTAATATCACTGAATATCAAATCCACATTCATTTTCCCCTGATGGTCTCAAAAATGCCTTTTTCCAATCAGTTTGCTTGAATCAGGGCCAATGAAGGTCCTGACTTCAGCAGGATGGAAAGCCCCAGTGTGTGGCTCAGGCGCCAGAGCCTCTCGCACGCCTTCCCCTCAACAAGAACCACGTGGCATCTCAGCTGAACCGGGCCACAAGACCACAAGTGACAAGGCTTCATCTTCTGGGCTTTCTGGCCTCTGGAGAAATAAGTCTCAGTGGGAACTGCAGGGAGCTGGCCCCTGTGGCATTGGAGTACTCACTCCGCAGTCCTAGTCCGAGAGCCACTGTCCAGAGCCTCCCAGTCCTCCCAGGATTTAGGTCACTGAGCCACAGTAGACCTGCAATGAAAGTGGGTTCCTGCTCTCTCTGGTACCGCCTCTACTTTTCATGATTTGATCTTTCTAGTTAAAGGCCAAAGACAAGCTGCATGGGGTGACAGAAAGAGCTGAAAGCAGGGACGGCAGGCTGAGCACTCTCTCTGTCCCTGCCTGACCGGGTGGCCTTGAGCAAGTCTCTGACCTATCAGTTTCTTTACTTCCAAAGTGAGAGGGAGGGACTTAACAATCCCTAAGACCCTCTAGCTCTGACATTTTATGACTCTAAGCTCAAAAGCCACCAAATGACTTTGTTTCTGCCCCTGTGCTAGATGCTGGAAGTACACTGATGTCTCTCCTCCTAGATGATAAACTGTTTAAGGGGAGGGGTTCTATCAGCTTTTGTCATGACCAGACTCTAGCACGGCACAAAGCGCATTCTAGGCACTCAATAAATGTTGCTGAATGGGGTACCCAATCCAACAACCAACTCTCGAGCATCTACAGTGAGCCCAACACCATGTTAGGCTGGGAAATCACAAAGATCTCCCTGGAGAGGCTAACATTTAAACAGGGAGATGTTCAGTGGAGAAGAAAAGTTTGATAATTATAAGAGAAGTAGCTATGGGTCTTAACCTAAGATAAAGAAATTGGGCTGGTGGCCCCCCATCTATGAGCTTCCTGCTCCTCAAATTTTACCCTGTCAGCTACGCTTAATTCCCAATCCACCCACCTGCTTCAACAGCAACACCATAAAGAGTGGTCCTAGGACAAAGAAAAGGCAGAAAGATGTCTGTGCCAATTTGCAAAGAGGAGTATCTCCCAAGTAGCATCCGGAGCCCTTTCCAGGGTCAGCCTAGGGAAGCCCACAGAAACGACGTGATTGGAAAACGTAAACTCAACCACTCTGCATCCTCACGGAGGACAGGCATGTAGATCTGCCCAGAACAACTGCATAGTTTCACCTCAAGATGGGCTAAGGCCGGGTGTGGTAGCTCACGCCTGTAATACTAGCACCTTGGGAAGTTGAGACAGGAAGACTGCTTGAGCCCCGTAGTTTGAGACCAGCCTGGGCAACACAGGAGACCTCATCTTTAAAAATAATAATAATAATAATAATAATAATAATAATAATAATGATAAGATGGGTTAAAACTACAGGGCAGGAGAAGGTCCCCAGTGAGGTGGATTTCCTCTAGGTAAGGAGCCTTCAGGATAGGGACTGGGCCACTGCTGCTGTCCCGCCCAGCTGTGCGGGGAGGGTGAAATGACTGTTCAAAGTCTCTTTGGGTCTTTGGGTGGAAACAAGGATTTCTTGAATTCACAAAGCTGGCAAGGCTTTGAATCACAGCCCAGAACTGAGTTCCGCATTGCCAAATCCACATCTGAGAGAAAACAGCCTTATGCTCTACCTAAGAAACCGGATAAACACACTGCCTCAAGAAAAGACTTCCAGGAAGCATCCCAGCAAAACAAAACCAAATCCCTTTCAAAACAGTAACCAGGTCCTGTGGTGTCGAGACGACAGCCTCGCTGTCCTTGTCTCCTGGTGCCCATCTTGGAGGCCTCCATGGGGCTTGCTGGACCTAGTGGTTCACTCCCTACGTGGGGACAGGCGGGCCCTGGAGAAGATGTCATTAAAGTGTAATTTTAGAAGTGAAGGCATCTTGGGGATCATCTAGTCTTGCCCCTCCCTCAATTCACAGACAACTTCCTTCCTCTGAGCCTCTCCAGCGACCCTTAGAGAACGCAGGAAATTCACCACAGTAAGCAAAGACATGATGTCTTTATGACCAGGAGTTTGCAATTCCAGCTAATTACAGCCAACACTGGCTCACTGCTGCGCTATGATTTGGAGTCTTAAAGCTTCTGTGTGGCTCAGCACATGTGGTGGAAAAAAAAATGAAAGAACTCTGCAACAGAAACTGGGGGAGCACTTGCAGGCACATGTGTGCAGCAGGAGTCCCCGGCAGGACGCGGCTTAAAATCAGACACACATGGCCCAGCCAGAGACTGGGGCTGCCAATTAAGGCTCAGAAGTTTTGAAAGGAAGAGCTGGAGGGGAGGAAAAAAACCCAGCAACTTGTTAACAATTAGCAATCGGAATCCTTTTTTAAAAATAAGACCTGGGACCTGTGGACAAGAGGGAAGTATTTTGCTGAGAAACCATCAAAACAGCACTACTCTGAGCATCCCTTCTGCCAGAAAGCTCAAAACAGTTGATAAATCTGAAATTACTTATTACTTTCCCACATGGGACTCAGGGTGGACAATACTGTCCCCCATTTACAGAGCAAGGACACAAAGTCACAGCAAAGCTTCTGCTTTCCTTTATTTCACTCTGGAAGGAATAACTGGACTAGCTAGAAATCCCTTAACGAGTATGACTTTTATTTTTCAAAGACCTTGTTGATACATCCTACAAATGAAAGGGAAAACGGTAAGAATCTATGACCCTATTTGCTCATAGTTGCATAAAGAAATGCTGGTGCCTGGCGCCGTGGCTCAGGCCTGTAATCCCAGCAACTTTGGGAGGACAAGGTGAGCAGATCACTTGAGGGCAGGAGTTCGAGACCAGCCTGGCCAACATGTGAAACCCCATCTCTACTAAAAATACAAAAATTAGCCGGGCACGGCCGCAGACACCTGTGAGGCTGAGGCAGGAAAATCGCTTGAATCTGGGAGGCGGAGGCTGCAGTGAGCCAAGATCGCGCCACTGCATTCTAGCCTGGGCGATAAAGCAAGAACTCAGTCTCAAAAAAAAAAAAAGAAAAAAAGGAAAAAGAAAAGAAAGAAATGCTGGAAGGTGATCTTTTTATAGTTCATAAGCGTAATGACTGGGTGTTCATGTGTGTGTTTGAGATGTGCCACCCTTGAACCTTGTTACGATGTCGGTATATTACCCATCTGACATGAAAAGAAAAAAAAGAAATGCTGGAAACAAATAAGAGTGGTTTCTTGTGGCAGGTGTGGGGACAACAGGGCGGATGAGCACAGAGGGAAGGGCAAACTTGTGTGTAAACCTTCCTATCATTTTGTTCTTTGAACCATGAGCATGTTTCCTATTAAATAATAAAATTCAGTGCAAATATATTCTATAGAAAAATGAAACAAGGGGCCGGGCGTGGTGGCTCACGCCTGTAATCTCAGCACTTTGGGAGGCTGAGGTGGGCGAATCATGAGGTCAGGAGTTCGAGACCAGCCTGGCCAACATGGTAAAACCCTGTCTCTACTAAAGATACAAAAAAATTGGCCGGCGTTGTGGTGCATGCCTGTAATCCCAGCTACTCAGGAGGTAGAGGCAGGAGAATCGCTTGAACCCAGGAGGCGGAGGTTGCAGTGGGCCAAGACTGAGCCACTGCACTCCAGCCTGGGCAACAGAGTGAGACTCTGTCTCAAAATAATAAAAATAAAAATAGAAAAGAAAAACGAAACAAGCAATGGAGCCCCACTTTTCCTCCTGAGTAGGCTACGTTTGCAGGGAATCCAGTACAGCATGCTCCTCCAACACTGTCTAAAGATGAGCTATGGAGAGGGAGCATGATATCGCTACTGCACCTACAGAACGATGGGGAGACCAGACACTGGAAGGGCTCTTCTCCGAGGTCGCCTGAACATCGTGGGCAGAATCAGCACCACATTTTCCAAACCCTTGCCTCCTGACCACGGGTGAGGTTGGGCCCTCTCTGAAATGGTAGATACCTTACACTCACATTTAACAAGGGTGCGGTACTCAAGTCATTGAGTTTGTTTCTTTTCTTTTCTTCTTCTCTCTCTTTTTTTTTTTGTTTATGGTGCTATGCTCATCACAGCAACCAGAGTGATTTTATTAAAATCCAAATTTGAGGCTGGGTGCAGTGGCTCACACCTGTAATCCCAGCACTTTGGGAGGCCAAGGTGGATGGATCACCTGAGGTCAGGATTTCGAGACCAGCCTGGCCAACATGGTGAAACCCTGTCTCTACTAAAATTATAAAAATTAGCTGCGCATGGTGACGGGTGCCTGTAATCCCAGCTACTCGGGAGGCTGAGGCAGGAGAATGGATTGAACCGGGGGCGGGGGGCGGGGGGTGTTGGGGGGTGGTGGGAGGTTACAGTGAGCTGAGATCGTGCTACTGCACTCCAGCCTGGGGGAAAGAGCAAGACTCTGTCTCAAAAAGAAATAAATAAATAAAATAACATACAAATTTGAGCCTGTTCTTCGAACACTCCCAGTGAGTCCCAAGTGCCTTTCCTCCAGGCAAAGTCCTCATCCCTTGGCATGGGGCTTATGATCCTTAGATCTTAGGATGGCGCTCACTGGACTCTCCACTTCACCTCCCACTTCCTTTTCATGCAGCATATTCCCCACTTTCTGTCATTTCCTGCACATGCTGGAGTTGTCATGCCTCTGTGGCCCTGTGTGTGCTGTCGCCTTTCTCTGGAATGCCATTTCCCTTTCCCCCCATCTGGTGAATTGCTAATGACATTTTAAGATCAAATGCTACTACCTCCTCTAAGAAGCCAGCTCAGGCCTGGCCCAGCCCATCCATGGCACACAGCTGGCCGCTCCTCTGTGTCCCCACAGTCCTCTGATTGTTCCTCTATTACAGCATTTCCCATGTCAACAGCAACTTTACATGGCAGTGGTCTGTTTTCATGCCTGTCCTCAGTAAACTGTGAACTCCTGCAAGGTGGGCCCCTGGTGGTTGCCTCTATGCCCTCTATGCCATAGTGGTGGACCCAGAATATGACGTTTGTCAAACAACAGTGAAGCTAGCACTTATGCCGCAACTTCTATGTGCCTGCCCTGATTCTAAGCATTCCACACGTAATAATTCATCTGCTCCTCGCCAAAACCTGAAGAAGTAGCTACCAGTGTCATCATGATCTCACCGATAAGTACACCGAGGCACAGTGACAATTACAAAGCTAGTAAGTGGCAAAGCCAGATATGGAATCCAGGAAGTCTGTCTCCAGAGCTTAGGCTCTTAACTACTATGTAATAATATCTATCAATAGATGAATGAATGAAATAACCAGAAATCAAACTCCCATTCCTAAGGCAAAGGTCCTCCAGGTTCCAATTTCTAAAATCCCAAGAATAGCTACCACACTGGGAATCTGGGATGAGGGGACAACCCAGCAAAGTCCACATAAGCATTTCAACTCCGGGAGCTCCCAATGACACAGAACCAGCTAGGACAAAAGAGCCCTGCTCTCAAGTTACTTTTACACGCTGACATAGCCTCACCCAGAAGCACCAGAAAATCCACTCAAAGTTTCCCATAGCCACCCCCAGGGCCACCCTGCCTCCTTACTTAAATTACAATGAAACTTGAGATTTTTGAGGTTTCTTCATGATGATCTAGCTCCAAAACACAATGCACATGGAAACAGGAAAGGTTTACCACTAACTCTCTATGCCACCGGCCTGTGGTTTCTACCCTGTGCTCTTCGGGACTCTTTCTTGGAACTGGGCTGAAACGTCCCTTGGGCCTGCCTGCCACTGTTTTCTGATGGGTCCAGATAACTGACAAGGATGGATACTTTGAGACACTTGCCTGGGGCCTGCCTTTCCACCACCTTCTCCAAATCTGCTTAGAGCTGCTCGCAGAGAAGAACAGATCAATCTGGCCTTTTGCTGGTGAGCAAAGCAGAGTATGAGAAGAAACCAACACCCCCGGGGCAACGGATAGATGGGAGAATGCGTCTCCAAGGGAGATTACGGTGGAAATGAAATCAGGTTTCGAGACAAAGGCTTTAGGCTGGAGACTTGGCTCTACTATTCACTAACTTAAGGACTTAGGTTACTTACCATATTTGAGTCACATCTGCAAAGGAGGTTAACGGCTTCCTCATGTGTTGTGATGAACAAATGGAATATTATATACAAAAGGGCTTTGTAATCTAAACAGTGGTTTCCAAGCCTGGTTAATTGTCAGAATTGCCAAAGGATTTTTTTTTTAATTACAGATTTCTGATCCTCTTAAGCCTACTGAATTAAAATTGCCAGGAGGAACCCAGGAATCTGTATTTTCAGAAACTTTCTGGGAGCTTCTGAAGCATAACGACAACTCTAAAGCTCTGTGCAAAGGCTGGCAGTATTATAACCCCATGGTGAAAGAAATACCAGGTCTGAATATTATGCTTAAAGGGTAACCCCCTAGAGTTGTCAGACTTTCATGTGAAGAATTTCTAAGGAATGTGACTTCACTATGGATATTCAGAAAAGAAGCCCAATTCTCTACCAAGCTGGAGCTTAGAGACCAAAGAAGTCAGGAAGGGCAGTTTTCTCCTTGGATATCTAGACGGTTCCTTCTGTCACTGAGCATTCTCCTAGACAAAGAACAGTCTCAAAATATCCAGAGACACACAGACATTTCCCATCTCTCTCAGTATCTGGCAGAAGCAGGAGAACCAGAAAAAACATGTTGCAAGTTAGAAATGGACCCGTGCAGCAAAAGACAATCTTCAAGTGTTTGAGACCAGTACTTGGGTTCCTGGAGTGCAGGAGAGAACCAGGACACCTATCAGTAATTAGGAGAGGCAGAATGTTTAAGTGAAAGTCTTGCAAGGCGAGGAAGCAAGAGAGCATGAGGGCTGAGCTCTCGGTCCCACTGGGCCAGCCACCAAGGGCAGCCTTCAGCTGGTCACTACCCACTCTGTGTCCTCTGTCTTCATCTGTAAAATGTGATACAACTTGTCTACTGCAGGAAGCTTTGTGAGCTTCCAACAAAATAACAGATGCAAAAGGTTGCAGGGCCCTGGGAGAGGGCAAATACCATGTGATGTCTTTATTCTTCAAAAGTATGATGACTAATGCATTATACCACAGATGTGAACATTCTCCCAAGAATTAAAAAGTCCGTATAACTGTTCATCCAATAAAGTGTCTTCTATGAATGTCATTCTTTGACTCCTTAAGAAAAATAAGCCTCTCTCTGCTAAGAGGCATCCCCAAAGAACAGAGTAGCATGTTTCTAAATTTCACCCAATAGCAGTGAAATGCATTAACGGATTTGCCGATAAGCTACTAAGCCTAAGAGGTTATGTTAGGAGACTTGGAAAAGAAGGGTTAAAAGTGAGCAACCTCACTAGGGTAAAAAGGAAAGATCCTGGAAGGCTTTTGGAAACCACTAAGTAACAAATGTAGCTCCCACCTCCCACCCACGCACCACTGGAAATAACTTTAAATAATGCATCTGAGAATGTCTGCAGAACAGGCAGTCTGGATTAAGGACTTTTAAAGGGATGGTGTTTGAACAAGGATTCTTTCAGGGAAACCATCTTGAGAATTACTGAATTCTCAGGCAAGCTCACCCTGACAAATATCCTTAAGCAAGCTTTGAGCTAGAGCTGAAATCCTGGTATGGTAAATATCATCATATGGGAAAGCAATTTATAGCAAAAAAGATTTAGTGGTCCTCCCGGCCACCACATTCCCACTCCCACCCCCAGTAGTGTTGTGGAAGATTTGCTTACTCTAAGTGAACAGAATTCCATAAAGAGCTTGGCTGGTCATTCAGAATCTGTTGTAGAAACTGACCTAGAGTCATTCATTCTTTTTTTTTTTTTTTTTTTCTTTTTGAGATGCAGTCTTGCTCTGTTGCCCAGACTGGAGTGCAGTGGCGTGATCTCGGCTCTGCAAACCTCCGCCACCCGGGTTCAAGCAATTCTCCTGACTCAGCCTCCAGAGTAGCTGGGACTACAGGCACACGCCACCACGCCTGGCTAATTTTTTGTATTTTAGTAGAGACGGGGTTTCACCGTATGAGCCAGGATGGTCTCCATCTCCTGACCTTGTGATCTGCCCACCTTGGCCTCCCAAAGTGCTTGGATTACAGGCGTGAGCCACCGTGCCTGGCCGAGTCAGTCATTCTTTTAACATCTACTATGTGTCTGGCATTTTTCTAGCCTTGGGGATATAGCAGAGAAAAAAAAATACAAAGATTTTTGACCTCATGCAGTTTATGTTCTAGGGGAGAGGACAGTTATAGTAAGCGTTTTGGAAAAAATAAGGCAGGGAAGGGTGGGAAGGGATTCCTATTTTGCATGGAAAGATTAGATAAAGGTAATGAATGAGTCACGGAGGGAGAGCTCTGTGGATAGCTGTGTGAAGAGCCTTCCTGGAAGAGCAAGCACAAAGGCCCCAGGCAGTGGCGTGTGTAGTGTATTCAAGGAACAAAGAATAGACCATGTGGCTTCAGCTGAATGGGCAAGGAGGAGCATGCTAGGAAATAGATTCAGAGAGGTAGCAAGGGAACACCCGAGAGACAGGAAGGCTTTAGATTTAACTTTGTGATACAGAGAACGTTGGGGCATTTTGAGCAGTGGAGTGATTCCATCTGCCTTGAAAGGATCTCCTGGCCGGGCGCGGTGGCTCACGCCTGTAATCCCAGCACTTTGGGAGGCTGAGGCGGGTGGATCACGAGGTCAGGAGATCCAGACCATCCTGGCTAACACGGTGAAACCTCGTCTCTACTAAAAATACAAAAAAATTAGCCAGGCATGGTGGCAGGCGCCTGTAGTCCCAGCTACTTGAGAGGCTGAGGCAGGAGAATGGCGTGAACCTGGGAGGCGGAGCTTGCAGTGAGCCAAGATCGCGCCACTGCACTCTAGCCTGGGCGACAGAGCGAGACTCCGTCTCAAAAAAAAAAAAAAGGATCTCCAGCTATTCTGATGAGAACAGACTATAGGAAAGCAAAAGCCAAAACAGGGAGACCAGGTTGGAGGCAATTGCAATAACACAAGCAAGAGAGAATGCCAGGGATTTGGATCTGTGGAAGCAGCGAAGCTGAGAGATTCACTGATGGACTGGATGAGGGAAAAAGTGAGGCGCTAAGGGTGACTCCAAGGCGTTAGAATGAACATCTGGAAGAAAGAGTTACCCTGCTTGGAGATGACAAGACTATGGGAGGACCCATGTTTGAGATGCCTATTTGACATCCACAGGAGATGTTGAGTACGGCGTCTGGAAAATGGGAGAGAGGACTGGGTGGGGGATGTAAGTGCAGGAGTTGTCAGCATATGGATAGTACATAAAGCCAGGAGTTTGGAGACTACTGTGGGGGTGAGTTTAGACAAAGGAGAGAAGGGGTCCGTGGTTTTCAGCTGAGGGCTCTCCAATATTTATAGGTGAGGAGATGAGGAAGCCAGCCAAGGAGCTGGAGCAGAAGCAGGCACTGCAGTAGAAGGACGAAGAGAGAAGAAACTCCTAGAAGCCAAGTGTCTTTAAGGAAGCATTGAGAGAGGACTGATCGCCTGCATCCAATGCTGCTGATGGAGGATGGAATTGCTCATAATATATGGCACTACTGTGGCCATTAGTGACCTTGATGACAGCAGCTTTGGGGGGCAGCATGAGAAAAGCCTGATTGAAATAAGTTTAAGAGAAAAGAGGAGGACAGGAAGTGGAAACAGCCAGTAGAGACAACTTGTTTGAGAAGTGTTATTGTTCAAGAATCTGATTTAACACGTTAGGTTTTGCAAGAAGAGAAACAGATGAAATGATCTTTCCAGCTACTAAGGCTGATTATTACTACCTTTGCTGGGAGGCTCCTTGACCTATGTGATGGGATACATAGATGCCTGGTTCTGATGAACTCATGATGTGAACCACAGGTTTTTCCCTCTCAGAGACTTATTTTAAGGAGGATGAAGGGGAAAAGACAAGGAGAGAGTAACAAAAGAAAGGGACAAGAAAAATTGTAAGAAAGACTTTTAAAGAGTTTCAAGCCATGTTAAGTTTCCTAAACCATTTCTTTTCCATTGCAAACATCACTAACATAACTCCCAAATTTCCTGGTTAAATTTAGCACAGATGTAAAATTTTGAGCACTGGTGGACATGGGTGTCTAAACCAATCATCTGATGAGGAAATTGAAGCTTAGAGAAGGGAATTGACTTCCGGGCACTCCCAATTATTAGCCGTGTAGACAAGTTACTTTTAACCTCAGCGTGTTAGTTAATCCATCTGTAAATTGGCAGTGTAAGAATACTCATCACCAATCTAACGTAATCATGCTTAGATTGTTAGAACAGCAGCTAGCACATGGTAATACTCAATAAGTGTTATTTATTTATTTTTGAGAGACAGTCTCACTCTGTCGCCCAGGCTGGAGTGCAGTGGATCAATCATGGCTCACTACAGCCCCAGCCTCCTGAGCTCTGGTGGTCCTCCTGCCTCAGCCTCCCAGGTTGCTGGGACTACAGGCATGTAGCAAAACGCCCAGCTAATTTTTTGTATTTTTAGGTGAGACGGTGTTTCACCATGTTGCCTAGGCTGGATTATTCTTTATTTCTGTTGCCCAAGTCACGTGGAGGAATTGTGTCAGATTGGAGTAAGAAGAGGATGATTCTACCTTATCCCTCCCGCCACAAAACACACACATGTGCTATGAGTTAGCTTTTCATTTCTGCCCCTCTAATATCCCTTTTTTGGGGCTCCAATAAAAAAGACTTTTCTTTATTCCATACTATTAATATATGTATGGAATAAAAAAGTACTATAATTGAGGTGCTGCTGGGTGCAATATTAGTTTGCTTTTACATATGTCATCATACTTAATCCTCACACAATCCTAACTGTCCCACTTTTCCCCCTAAATATCCCATTTGATGGATCAAGAGGCCAGTGCTCAAAGGTTAAATAACTCGGTCACACGGCTGGAGATGGCAGATACAAACCTGGAGTCTGTGAGACTCCACATCCTCTCACAAGTCTGCCCAATAATATGACACTAGTACCCAATGCCATGCACTGACTTAGTGACTTACAAGGAATCTGAGGCTCTAGGGCTCTATGTTAAGTAGTTTTAGAACAAGAAATGCTTCATCCGAAATGTATTTTAAACATTAGACTAGGTAGGTATGCATACACTTTCTTGGATGTGTTTAAAACTCGGGTGAGGCCGGGCATGGTGGCTCACACCTGTAATCCCAGCACTTTGGGAGGCCGAGGTGGGAGGATCACTTGAGTTTAGGAGTTCGAGGCCCGCCTGGGCAACGTGGTGAAACCCTGTCTCTACTACTAAAAATACAAAAATTAGCCAGACTTGGTAGCGGGTGCATGAGGCGAAGGTTACAGTGAGCCAAGATGGCGCCACTGCACTCCAGTCTGGGTGACAGAGTGAGACTGGTGACAGAGTGAGACTTGTCTCAAGAAAAGAAAAAAAAAAAGGAAGAAAGAAACTTGGGTGAGGAATCCACGTACAGTTGAATTTATTCTCAACAGGCAAGGACTGGCCTAGTGTCATGGGGGGTGGGGGACAGTAGGGGAAGGGAACAGGAAGTCATTTGTTGGTGGTTGACCAGGCCCCCTGTGACTTCTCAGAGTTGTAGAACTGCCACCAACAGTCACAGCAGTTTCTGGAGAACAACGAGAAACTTGGGGTCAGCCAGAAGGCACCTGTGGTGATATCACGAGGTACAGTGGTGGAAAATATACACTTTCTAAGGGGCTGTTTCCCCACTTTGCTGAACACAGGGTACCAGAGAAACTAATTATAGCCACTGAGGGCAATTGACATTTAGAAGTATCCGTGCTGTGTGCAGTGCTTCTCCCTCTACTGATCTGCGGCCACAGCCACACCTAATACATGTGGTGGAGGCCACAGGATCCAGGCAGCCTGGGTGTGACAAGGACACCCTCCTCCCTACCCCTTCTTACTGCCAGGAAATCTCTCACACTACTGCAGGTCCGATATATTCTGATGTGATTATCTCCTCCGACTGTGGGGTAGCATCACTTCCCCAGGGGCAGAGAGGGAACCTGGCCCTTCTGCTATCGGTTAGTCCAGGAAGTGGCAGTTCTTAGGACAGGCAATGAGGATTTGGAAGGAAGGCCTTAGGTGGGAGAAGAGAGAATCTCCATGTCCCTGGGCCTTGCTTTCTTATGCTAGTACTCCTGGGAGTCTGGCAAAACTTGAGGACTTTTCTGGGAGCTAGAGGACAGGGGTCTCTGTCATACAGTGGTAGCTTTGAGGGAACCCCCTGAGAATGGGCTGGTCCTAAGCGTAGTCCTGAACCTGAGCTGCTAGTAAAGTCTTGTTCAGTTTGTTACACCTTGGCCTCAGCTGTGCTATGGGAAATTAAGGCATCAATCTTTGTGACTACTTGGACAGGACGGGAGAAGGGGAGATGAGGCTATAATCGTCATGATTCCATCTACCATCTCCAAATTATGAGGCTAGAAGAGCCATGGCCAACAGCTTCTACGGGGAGGAAAGGCAAGGCTTTTGTCTCTCTCTTCCTTCCAGCAAAGCTTTCTGGGGCTCCCCTCTTTAGCCTGGTCTGGTGTTCAAGATTCAGAAAACTGAACTGGACTCCTTAGACAGGAATTTTACAGAACTGGGTGACACTGTGGTTGCATTACCTGCCCTCAGGTGGAGAGAGGATATGTCTGCAACCCAAACCTCCTTACAGAGCAGTGCAGACTGAAAGCTCTGAGCAAGGTCTCCCACAGGCAACCTCGCCTCGGGAGGTGAAAGGACATCCTGATGTCCCAAGCCTCTGGGTGGAGAGCGATTCCCCATGCAAGAGGCCACACAAGGGATATGAGGGGCAGAGACGAAAAGCTAACTCTCAGCACATGTGTGTGCTTTGTGGAGGGAGGGATAAGGTAGAATCGACCTCTTTCTACTTCAATCTGACACAATTCCTCCATGTGACTTGGGCAATAGAAATAAAAAATAACCCAGCCTGGGCAACATGGCAAAACACCATCTCTACTAAAAATGCAAAAAAATTAGCTGGGCATTGTGCTACATGCCTGTAGTCCCAGCAACCTGGGAGGCTGAGGCAGAAGGACCACATGAGCTCAGGACGCTGGGGCTGCAGTGAGTCATGATTGAGCCACTGCACTCCAGTCTGGGCAACAGAGTGAGACCCTGTCTCAGAGCTCTCCTCTGCAGCTGAGATCCCTCTTCCTCTCGGGGTTCTCACCAGCCCCAGCTTGCTGCTACTACCGTGCAGTTTTTCTGCCCCCACAGAGGGACACTGCATCACGATCAGGAAATTCCACCTCCTCGTCCTCTCTCCACAGTCCCTGCTGCCTCTAATACAATATTGGAAAGAGAAAGCTGAAACAGGGACAAGGAAAGGAAGCATTTGAATCTCCTCTGTTTCTGGAGCATTTTCAAATGACAGGAAAATGTAATTTTGACTACAATTCAAGGGGTTGAACACCATGACCCTCTAGTCCTTGGGGGAGGGGTGTTGCCTCTGTCAGCAAATAGTGGCAAAGCCAGGGGGCCACGGTGGAGGCTGGAGACCTCTCTCTTTGTGGTTACAGAACCTGGCAATGGCTGGGAAGCCATATGTTGTGTTCTGAGACTCAAGCATAAACTTCTGCTGGATGTTTGGATTTTGGTTTTTTAATTATCCCCTGTTTTGAGAGAGAAAAAAGGGGTGTGTGTCTATGTGTGCTTTGAAGGAAGTAGGGGAACAGATGGGTGGAGAGAATAGAAAGAGGAGAGGAGCCATCATTACTGGACTTTCAGAACCGTGTTTCTCCAGCAGTTTCTGCTGTGTCTCTTTGGTGACAGATCGGGTAAATGGCCCTAAAAGATGATAGCTATGCCGAAGCTACAGCAGCCTCAGAGGTTCTATTGATTCAGAAGCTTTCTGGATTGTCTCTGCCGTGGCATATGCACCACCTCATTCTTAACAGACACTGACAGCAGCGCTACAACTGTTTTGAAGGAGGCAACTTTCCCTTGACGGCAGCAATGCAAGGTCTGTCCAGACCATGAAGTCCCACCTCAACCGCCAATCAATAATAAGACATGACATCTTAAGTGTTATTTAAATACTAAGCACTGTGTCAGCATTTAACATTTATCTCAGCTGGGCACAGTGGCTCACGCCTGTAATCCCAGTACTTTGGGAGGCCGAGGCAGGCAGATCACGAGGTCAGGAGATCGAGGCCATCCTGGCTAACACGGTGAAACCCTGTCTCTACTAAAAATACAAAAAAATTAGCCGGGCGTGGTGGCGGGCGCCTGTAGTCCCAGCTACTTGGGAGGCTGAGGCAGGAGAATGGCGTGAACCTGGGAGGCGGAGCTTGCAGTGAGCCGAGATCGCACCACTGCACTCCAGCCCTGGCGACAGAGCGAGACTCCATCTCAAAAAACAAGAACAACAACGAAAAATTTACTTCATTTAGTCTTCAGAACAACTCTATGACATAGGTACTATAATTGCACTCACTTTACAGATGAGCAAAGGAGAAGGTAAATACTTTGTACAAGGTTATGCAGATAATGAGTGCGTCCCGGGTTCAGACACAGGCTTGCTAGACACCTCTGTTCTTCAGCACCATCCTACCCTGCCTTCCCATCATCAGCTGACATTGTTTCACTCTGTGTGAAGATGGAAAGAGGAAGCGCATTTGTAAAGTGTTCAGGCTTAATTCTCACCATCAGTATCTTCAGTTTTACTGATGAGGAAACTGAGGGTCACAAGTTGTGAAGCAATCTGTCCAAAGTCACACGACCGTGAAGCAGCAGAACCGGGAGTCAGAACCAGGACTGAGTTCAATCCTTCACTCTCTCCATTTTACCCCGCTGCCTCTGGGCCAAATACCTGGAAAAAGAGGTCTGCCTCTCACTTGCTTCAGGTTTTAAAGTAAAGGCAGAAGAAGAAGTTCAGAAGGTGTTCTTCTTCAGTGTCCCCTAAATATGAGATTTTGGGAAAGGCTTGACCCTAAGTGACAATAGGTAGCAATTTCAGGAAGGCTGATTTAGAGAGAATTGGACGGCCTTGTAAGGTGGTGAGCTCCCCGAGAATGGAGGAGTTCAAGCACAGTCTTGATGACTGTGGCAACACTGTAGACAGCAATTGTTGTTTTGGCTGTCCAGTATCTAAGCACTCTTCTTATTTAGGGGAATCCCAATATGAGCAAAGGGGGAGCCCCGCTAAAGAAGCTGATGGGGCAGATGTTCTCTCTTTCAGCTTCCTGACAGATGATGGCCAGCATATGACTTAGATGAAGGCAATCAACTACTTCCGTGAAAGACTTTGGAACCTCAAGTGACCAAGAGTGGAGGGGTCATGGCAAGTGTCTGCAGCAGTGTCCTTGACTCCTGCCTGTTTCCAGAGTCTGATCATCCATGCCCCTGATCAGTTCTGTGAGCCACCTAAACTCGTTTCCTGCTTAAGTTATCCAGAGGTGGTTTCTAACCTGGATATAAACATCTGATGGAAGGCTGCACTGGATGAGGTCACAAAGCCAGCTGCATATCTGAATTACTGGTGGAGTTCAGTAAAAATAAAGATTCCCATGTTCCCCAAGACCTACTGATCAGAATTTTCAGGGATGACCCTGAACATTCATATATTTTTTTTGAGACGGAGTCTCACTTTGTCGCCCAGGCTGGAGATGACTGACATGTGGCCAGATTTGGGAGTGGTTGAGATAGATAAACTTTAGGGCCCCCAAAATAAAATACTATGATTTAAAAAAAAACTCTTACCAAGAATTTGGCCACGGCTCTCAGAAAAATGCAAGATGCCTATAGTTTCTTTATAATTGCTAACATAAAGCTTATCTTTTTGGGAAAATCACATACACTCCTAAGAGGCTAAAGCTATGATATATCTTCTATTTCCATAGGATATTCCTTTCAAGGGCTTTTGCATCTACAGATCGACTATCACAGCTGATGTAACTTTCCACCTTCCTCAGGTGGGTGAGATCCATGATTTCACGTGCATTTGTCTGATGCCACAGAGTCAGCTGACCACATGGCTTTTTACTTCCCAAACCAAAGCCTCTCTTCGTCCTGTGGCTGTTCTTGGGATCTACAGTGCACCTCCTGTGTGCCCTAAAGAGAGCTTCATCCCATGTGAGCCTCAACTCCTCTGTGTGAAAATGAGGAACACTGGGCTGGGTGCAGTGGCTCACGCCTGTAATCCCAGCACTTTGGGAGGCTAAAGCAGGCGGATCATGAGGTCAGGAGATCGAGACCATCCTGGCTAACACGGTGAAAGCCCGTCTCTACTAAAAATACAAAAAATTAGCCAGGAGTGGTGGCGGGCGCCTGTAGTCCCAGCTACTTGGGAGGCTGAGGCAGGAGAATGGCGTGAACCCGGAAGGCCGAGCTTGCAATGAGCCCAGATCGTGCCACTGCACTCCAGCCTGGGCGACAGAGCAAGACTCTTGTCTCACAAAAAGAAAAAAGAAAGAAAGAAAATGAGGAACACTAATACCAAGCTACTTTGTCTGGTCTCGGGGCACAAGAAAAACAAACACGGGCTGAGAGATTGGCAAGTCAGTCTCCAAGTTGTGGTCACAAAGGCTCGGAAAGTAGGCCTTTCAGAGAAGAAAGATGAGGCTGGGTGCAGTCCGGGCGCGGTAGCTCATACCTGTAATCCCAGCACTTTGGGAGGCTGAGGCCGACGGATCACCTGAGGTCAGGAGTTCGAGACCATCCTGTCCAACATGGTGCAATCCCATCTCTACTAAAAATACAAAAATTAGCCGGGCTTGGTAGCATGTGCCTGTAATCCCAGCTACTTGGGAGGCTGAGACAGAAGAATCGCTGGAACCCAGGGGGCTGAGGTTGCAGTGAGCCGAGATCATGCCACTATACTGAAGCCTGGGCAACAGGGCGAGATCCAGCTCAAAAAAAAAAAAAAAAAAAAAAAAAAACAGAGAAGAAAGATGAATGTCCAGTCAACTTCCTGGGGCTCAGCTCAGAGATGTACATCCCTGTACCACTATTCCTCATTCATCCAGAAGCAAAATCCTCACTTCTCCTGCAAGCATAACTGCTGTTAAGAAGGTGCACTTGGTAGTGGAGTTCTATATACTTCAGGGCGTTTGCTTTTGTTTGTGCAACACCACGGGTAGGAAGGTACCTGTGAAACCCATGGAGTTCTCCTCTTGCCTCCCAGCTAGTCAGGGCTGTTGGGTACTTTCTGGGGTGGAAATTCCCTAGCTTCCCTTGGTGACCCTCCTGGTGCTCAACAAGGATGCAGAATGTGAGGGAAAAAGAGCGAGCACCAACGGGACCCTGGCTTATGCCTATTACTCAGGGCCAGGATGGAAGGAAGCATGAGAGCCCCTGGGTCCATTTGGGCTGCTGAGAAAGCCCCTCTCGTGTGACATGCGTCCCCCACCAAGGAAGCATCCAAGTCCACCCTGGGTGTGTATCTACCCAAGCAGCTCCTTAGGAAAGTCAGCAGACCTCCCACCTCCTCATGCTGGAGCTTCGTATCAGCTACCGCCCTCCAGAGGACTTTGAGGACAATCTGGCCATCTGGTTTCTGTACAATCTGCATCCGTATAGTGCTCATAAACTTATCTTCCAGCTCGTTCAAAATGTACACAGCTGAATTCTACTGCTGACTTTGGCACTTGCTCCTGGTATCTGAGAAGAACAGATTCAATTAAAAAGGAAATAACAGATGCTGCAAATCACTCCCTCATTTTCAGAGAAGTTTTTCCCCCCCAGTGCCCTGAATTACTTGATGATGAACAGCAATGCAGTAAAAAAAAAAAAAATGCAGCTGGCATGACAACTTCCAACTTGGCTTCAAACCAAGGGGAAGCTGCGGGCTGTCCTTTCTAGATAGTCTTTATGCCCGGCACATTCCTTTGTTTGGTATGGGTATTATTGTGTAGAGAACTTGGCTGGAGGTAGAGGGATAGAAAAAATGAACCCTGGGGTTCTTTTAGCCTTAAGATTCTTTGCTATTACTCACTCATCCTCACAGTATCTTTGTGAGGGGTGTATGTGGTCAGTGGGACATCGAAGGCAGGATTAGTATTCCCATTTTAGAGATGGAAAAACACAGGCCCAAGGACAGCAGGTTATTTGCAAACTCCAGTAAAGGAAATTGGTTCTATCAGAACCTGTGCCCGTAACACAGAATGAGGTAGTAATGAGGCCAAGGCCAGACTGAAGTGCCCGGGGGCATGCTCAGGAGATTTGGAGGCATACACACACTCCCGGCACAGGTCCCTGCAAGGCACTTAAAGGCTGCCAGCGCCCGGCCTTCCTCGGCTCCATTCAGGCCCGCTTATCACATCCTGCCCTGTGCTCAGCTTCACTCTGCCTGAGTCTCGTGAGCCTCCCTTGGACTCAGGGGTGACCATCTTGTTATTGATGACTTGTGATGGGACCCACATGGCTGGAGAGTGAGGAAAGAAAAATGGAAGGGAAGAGATGCATTTTGAATAGGATCTAATTACCTCTCCTCTCTTTCCCTAAGCACTAAAATGATTACAAATTCCAAGGTTTGGACAGGAGATGGGGGACCCCCAAAAATGTCTGCTACGGAGATTTTGGGAGCCTGGGACTGCAAGATTGGGAGCTCCCTTGCCAGAGTGTATAAAGAGGAAGGGTGGGGGCTCTCTTCTGGAGAATTAACCGAGGAGATTCTGCCTGGACACTGAAGCACAAAGTCAGGAGAGCCCAGGCTTCCTTCCATGAATCTCGTTTCCAACAGTCCTCAGAGAACAGGGCTCCCACACTTCCTAACCCATTGACTTTGCTGGGACCTTATTTTCTGAAACAAGAGTCAAGACCAGTGTTTCATCTATGGCCTGTAAATGAAAAGGGATGATTTGAAAACTATAGTTATCCCTGAAAATCCAGGGTATATGCCTTGATGTTCCCATGGCTGCTCCACCATCTCCACCCCCACCACCCTGCCCCCAGGACAAAGCCTACCCACCTGGGGTTCCTCTCCTTATGCAACGAGAGTGCAAAAGCTCTAGAGAAGTGGTATGCAGCATGGGCTTTCTGTGTTCCCATTGCCTACCAATTCTACATGCCCCGTCCCCCTCCCTGATTCTCCCCAGCAGGCCCTTTTGGGGCAGCTTCCACCCCCTATACTACTTCTACTTTGGTGCCTTTATTTGTCCATTTTTGGCTACATTAGCATTAGCTACGATTTAACAAGATCACATGCTTCTGGAGGCAGAGGTTGAGGGTACCACGACCAGACGGATGAACGTTTGACTTCTGGCTCTGCCACTTTTCAGGTTGGGGAGATCATGTCCCTAAGCCTTCTTTTCAAGAAATGGGATGAAACTGGACCTGCCTTGCAGAGTGGTTGTGATGATACAGAGATAATGTGTGCAGACGGCAGCACAGTGCCTGGCATATAATAAGCGTGCACAACAATGGTGGCCCCACCATCTCTCCAACCACCAGCACACTCTGGGACTTGCTCTTTCTCCTCCTCCTAAATGCCTTTCCTAAACTGCATTTACCTCTGTCTTCTAACTGTACTTCTGTTGGCCTTATCTTTTTTCTGTTGTGAGAACCTGGAAGCTAGACCATGTTGTTTATTATGATTATCTTAAATCTATGACTGAGAATACTTTTTTTTTTTTTTTTTGAGATAGAGTCTCACTCTGTCGCCCAGGCTGGAGTGCAGTGTTATGACCTCAGCTCACTGTAGCCTCTGCCTCCTGGGTTCAAGCAATTCTCCTGCCTCAGCCTCCCAACTAGCTAGGATTATAGGTGCCTGCCACCATGCCTGGCTAATTTTTGTAATTGTAGTGGAGATGGGGTTTCACCATGTTGGCCAGGCGGTCTCGAACTCCTGGCCTCAAGTGATCTGCCTGCCTCAGCCTCCCAAAGTGCTGGGATTACAGGCGTGACCCACAGCCTCTGGCCTCGAGAATGCTCTTTTGATCTAGGCAAATGAATGAACTAACAAATGAACAAACACATAAACCAAAAACAGGTTAGAGCTCTAGTTTTTGAGACTGTGTGATAATCTCTTTCAGATCTCTAGGAGAAAAGGCTAGGTGGGGACTCAAATTCTTCCCTTGCAAAAGCCTTAGATTAGATAATTCCACCCAGGATGTCAGGAATGCTTGATGACTTGGAGCATTTCTGCTGATCGTAGGCCTACACCCAGAAAGAGTTAACAGGCAGCTGCTGGGTTTATTTTCATTCTCTTTAATAAGGGAATCAAAGCGGCAGGACACAAACACGCTGAATCTCTAATCACTCCAACACCCACACATGTTCCCCATCCCCTTCTGATTTAGTAAAGTCAAAGCTCGCTTACCACGCAATACATTTGACTGGCTTCTACAGCAGCTCACTTGTAAGTGATGAAATCTCAGCTTTTCCCCCAAACCTTTATTCCTGAAAGCCCATCATTACCAAATTCTTCCCCTGGAATAGATATTGGTATTGCCCTCTTGCTGCAGCCTCTTTTACAACGTAGACATGAAGGTGGGGCTGGGGATGGGAAAGTGAAGACTTCTAAGTCTCTAATAACATAGTTTGTTTTGAGACAGGGTCTCGCCTTGCTCTGTCACGCAGGATGGAGTGCAGTGGTGTGATCATGGCTCGTTGCAGCCTTGCCAGGCTCAAGTGATTCACCCATTTCAGCCTCCTGAGGAGCTGGGACCACAGGCATGTGCCACCACACCCAGCTAATTTTTGTATTTTTTGTAGAGACAGCGTTTCACCATGTTGCCCAGGCTGGTCTCGAACTCCTGGGCTCAAGCCATCTGCCAGTCTCAGCCTCCCAAAGTGCTAGGGTTACAGGCATGTACCACCATACCTGGCCATGAATGAGTTTATCATGTTTAAGTTGGCTGAGTTCTGCATTAAGGGGAGGTGATGAGAAATGACCATGTACTGAACACTGGCTGGATACATTATATACATGTTCTCATTTCTTAATAACTGTGACAGAAGGATTATTATACGCTTTCGGCTGGTGAGAAAAATTGAAACCTAAAATGGGAACTTGCCCCATATTATATGGCTCCTGGAAGACAGAGCCAAGACTCATGCCAACATCATACTTAGAGATGCCTGACTCCAAAACCTGCGTGAATCTTTTTGAGGGATACAAGTGAATGGTGCTGTCTATTTGGCAACAAAACTTTTTGGAAGAATGAATGAATAAATAGGTTACCAAAAGCTAAACAAGAAGGCCGGGCACAGTGACACACCTGTAATCTCCCAGCACTTTGGGAGGCTGAGATGGGCGGATCACTTGAGGTCAGGAGTTCAAGACCAGCCTGGCCAACATGGTGAAACCCCGTCTCTACTAATAATACAAAAAAATTAGCTGGGTGTGGTGGTACACGCCTGTAATCCCAGCTACTCGGGAGGCTGAGGCAGGAGAATTGCTTGAACCTGGGAGGTGGAGGTTGCAGTGAGCTGAGATTGCACCATTGCACTCCAGCCTTGGTGACAAGAGTGAAACACCGTCTCAAAAAAAAAAAAAAAGCCAAAGTTCAAAATGACTTAGCAAAACTTCTTGGAGAATAGTCAGCATCTCACCTCTGAGGACCAATCCCTCCTAGCCTGTCTTCTCTAGCATGTTGAAGATGGCGAGAACCTGCTCTTAATTCCTTTCCTTTGGACACTGAGTCTCCAAAGAGTAAGTGGCTTGGAACTAAAGCTCGGTGTGTTTCCTAGTATTATGATGTCAGGAGAAGAGACAGCCAAAGAAGAACTCTATCGTAGTATTCAGGCATCATAAATTATACATTAGAGGCCAGGTGCAGTGGGTTCATGCCTATAATCCCAGCACTTTGGGAGGCTGAGGCAGGCGGATCATTTGAGGTCAGGAGTTCGAGACCAGCCTGGCCAATATGGTGAAACCCCATCTCTGCCAAAAATACAAAAATTAGCTGGGTGTGGCGGCGCGTACCTGTAATCTCAGCTACTCGGCTGTGGCAGAAGAATCGCTTGAACACAGGAGGCGGAGGTTGCAGTGAGCCAAGATTGCTCAACTGCACTCCAGCCTGGGTAACAGAGCGAGACTCCATCTCAAAAATAAAAATAAATAAAAATAAAAATTATATATTAGATTAGCTGTTTATTGCTACTGGAAGAGACAAATGAGACAATAGCCTTTGACTGCAACCTGAGATTTAGGATGTTTATTCATTCAGCAAATATATATTTACCAGGCATTGTGCTTAGTAATGACAAAAAATAAAAAATGAAAAGATAAGCTGTCAGAAACCTCACAGCTTAGTGAGAAAAAAGGCTCATTCAAATAATTGTCTTTTATCATGGCAAGTGCTAAGCAAAGTACAAACAAGGTGCTTGGGCAGCCCAGAGGAGGAAGAGGCAAATTTGTTCTCTTGCAAGGAGTAGAAGAGGCGCCACGCAGAGAAGGCACATGCTAGGAAAAGGTTACCACTCCCCGTCAGAAGCAAGAGGAAAATACTGGAAAAGCCTGCAGAGTAGGGTTGTAGCCTGTTCTTCTGGGACAGGAGAGTGTCATTTGCCTAATGGCTTCCAAGAAAGTAAGTAGGTCAGCTGGTCCCAGATACTTGGATTTTATGGGCCAATGTCCTTTGAAAAAGAGGGGTCTATGGGGTAGGCGGGGGTGGATTGTGTGGATTTAATGTTTAATTTTCTCCAGCAAAAATCTGCATCTGAAATCCCCATGATCAATTACCACCATCAGTTCATAAAAGTAAGGATGTTTTAATCACAAAAAAAGTAGAAAGGGTACCAACTCAGAATAAAAGGAACTTCCTTCTAAGGAAGATCATCTACCAGTCTTCCACCGGCATTCTTTTTTACTTGACTCATTTCATTGTGGACTAATGACAACAGAATTTAGGTCCAAAGTCAGGACTGAAGAATGTAGCCCATTAACCCAGATAGATTTAGAGACAAACAATTTTCTTTTACCTAGAATGGTGCAATCTTCTGCCATATAAACATGCTAATCTACAGAAATGTGCAGCTGAAATTCTCCATCTTATATTCCCTTTTCAGTATGTGACTGCATACATATATGTTTCTTCTTGATACTCCCAGCCAAGGATTTCTATAACTATCCATCTACATAGTTCCTCTAAAAGCCTACAAGTCCACTCCTTGTTAGATTCCAATATCAGGAGATCAGCAAGCCTCAAACTCATCATTCTAAAGGCTATCCTTGAGCCCTTCCACAGACACCCTCAGAAAATCAGCAACTCCCTAAAAGAAGCTCGTATCTAGGCTACTGGAGTAAAATGCAGAATGTACACTCTCTAGCTTAACAACACAAGTTGTTAGCAACAAAGCCATTTCTCCAGACCTTTATGGGAGGAACCTCCCCACAGATGGCCAGATGTGCAAACAAGACCTTTGAGTGCCTTTCAGAGCTTGGATTATAGAAGCCAGCAAAAGTGTATAGCAATGGAGAGAGATTCTTCCAAATAAGCCACACTTTCTAAAGTCCCAAGCCCTAGATCTGAATCCAGGGGTGGCATTAAGAATTAGAGTTGTGTGGCGCATGCCTGTAATCCCAGCTACTTGGGAGGCTGAGGCAGAAGAATCACTTGAACCTGGGAGGCGAAGGTTGCAGTGAGCTGAGATCGCACAACTGCACTCTAGTCTGGGCAACAAGAGTGAAACTCCATCTCAAAAAATAAAAGAAAAAAAAAGAAAGAAAAGAATCAGAGCTTTGGTAAATAAAGAAGGAATGTTTTTGGCTTCTCTCTTCATGATGAACATTTTGAGCCCTTCAGAATGGACTTGAGGTGGCCTGAGAGCTGGACCCAGGCAGCCCCCACGTGTGTCCCAGTGCCTCCGTGTGACTCGTGGAGTGGATGCCACACCTGTGATCACAGAAGTCGAGCCTGGTCAACGGCTTTCCTCACAAAAGAAGGGCATCAGCCCCCTGCGGATTGAGTTAGTCAGAGCAAGGGTGGAACGAAGTCCTGTGATAAAGTTGAACGAAAATGGGAGGACAGCAAATCCATTGGCAGCCATTTTCTTTCTACTCTCAAAGCCCCTCAGCCTCCCTATTAATTACATGAGGTGGTAGATGGCAGTGGATGCCCCCATGAGTAGGTGAGATTTAAGGTCCCTGGTGAGGAAGCCCAGAAGCCACAAGTACATTTGTGACGGTAGCGCCTGGGGAAATAGTCCTCCTTCATTAGGGCTAGAGAGCAGGCCTTGCTTCAACAACTTCTGTGAGACACTGTCATGGCATGTAAAGGGAAGGCTGGCCCTCGGGCAATGGGTAGTGGATTCTTGGATTGACTGTCAGTAATGGAGGGATTTTAGATTTTTTTATTTTTTTCATTTTTTTTTTTAAAATATTTTTCGAGACAGAGTCTCGCTCTGTCGCCCAGGCTGGAGGGTAGTGGTGCGATCTCGGCTCACTGCAACCTCTGCCTCCCAGGTTCAAGCGATTCTCCTGCCTCAGCCTCCTGACTAGCTGGGATTACAGGCACATGCTACCACACCCGGCTAATTTTTGTATTTTTAGCAGAGATGGTTTTCACCATGTTGGCCAGACTGGTCTCAAACTCCTCACCTCAAATGATCCGCCCGCCTCAGCCTTCCAAAGTGCTGGGATTACAGGCATGAGCCACCGCTCCCAGCCAGGATTTTAGATTTAGCTGCAACCTCAAAGCTCTGGGACTCATGAGACCGGCTGGCAGCTAGGAGGGCAAACTGTGTCCACAGGGATAATTTCTCTCTGTGCAGAGCCAAGGCCCAAACATATTATGTTGGCCAGGTTAGTGCCTGCTCCCTCCCATAGTTACAGTAACTAGGCTTAGAGCCTGAAAACAAATCCTTCTTTAACCATAGGTCTTTTTATCAGAGTGACCTTCTTTTCTTCTAAACCCCCAAATAAGGAAAACATAAGGCAATTGCCTATTTTCACCCAATGCCACTTCGAGAAAGTGCGGCCCTTAAAGAAACCCCATAATAAAGTTTTCTATTAAAAAAAAAATTGACGGGGCGCGGTGGTCATGCCTGTAATCCCAGCATTTTGGGAGGCCGAGGAGGGCAGATCACTTGAGGTCAGGAGTTCAAGACCAGCCTAGCCAACATGATGAAACCCTGTCTCTACTAAAAGTACAAAAACTAGCCAGGCATGGTGGTGCATGCAATAATTAGCTGGGCGTGGTGGCACATGCCTGTAGTCCCAGCTACTTGGGAGGCTGAGGCAGGAGAATCGCTTGAACTTGGGAGGCAGAAGTTGCAGTGAGCCGAGATTGCACCACTGCACTCCAGCCTAGACGACAGAGTGAGACTCAGTCTCAAAAAAAAAAAAAATGTTTCCAGAGACACCCATCTGTAACCTCTCTGAGGAAAGTGGCCTCTCTAACACGCCACCAACCCGACATGGGGAATTCTCTTATCTTCTGCAACTAAAGCCCTTCGGTTCCCCCATGCTCAGGCACTCCTGGAAACTACTCTTCTACTTACGGCTGACCCGTGTAGCCTTTCATAAGGCCATCTTCAACAGAGGTAAAGAGCAGAGGGTGTTTTCAATGCTGAGAAATGTGAACTTCTTCCAGCCACCTTCTCAGAGGAAGACCCAAGAGGCTGTGATTCAGACGCTCCATATGACACCAAGTTAGACTGTTCAACTGGCAGGTTTCAAGCCAAGGACTCAGCCCATAAATAAAAGGTCACTCAGTTTTCGTTCCTGTAAGTTCCCCACTCAACTTACAAAGCACTTGCTGCCTTTGGCAAAACTTGGCTTTGGTCTACAAAAGCCCCACAGCCGCAGGCACCCTGAGTAAGTTAGGTTGGTTTCCGAGTCCCAGTGAGTCATTGTTGAGGCCTTGACTATTAGCACCTTGGAGACAGTGTCCCCCAAGCCAAGAGATCTTGTCCACTAAGATAGGGAAGGACAGCCCCTCCAATGCCTGCAGGTCACATTCAAAGAATTCCAGGTCCCTAGAGTGCATATCCCCGGCTTATGCCATCACCTGTCTCTCTTCTATCCTAGAAAAATGCTCATCTCTCTTCTACCCTAGAGAAATGCATCTTTCCACTAACCACTAAACCAGTATCAGGGCGCCATGTTCTCTTGCTTTTAGAATCCCAGTCATTTCCTGTGTCATGGGACGTGAGATGCTTGTCTTCAAAAAACAAGGGGCTTTAAGTACAATAAAACAATACATTATATTTATGCCAAGAACTTTGTGTTTAACCCTTGAGTCTCAGACAATCCCACTTATTCACAATGTCTAAAAGTTTCTATTTCAGACATGATCTAAACTTCTTTTTGAAATCAATAAACTGTCCCAGTTTCTAAACCTAATCTATGACTTGCAGGCATTTTCCCTCATATTTCCAAGGGAATAAGCATCATTTGACACTATTTATTTTGAAAAGCGGCTGTGGAGGGGAGAAACAATATATTTCTTTCTTTTTTTTTTTTTTTTTTGAGACGGAGGCTTGCTCTGTTGCCCAGGCTGGAGTGCAGTGGCACAATCTCGGCTCACTGCAACCTCCACCTCCTGGGTTCAAGCGATTCTCCTGCCTCAGCCTCCCGAGTAGCTGGGACTACAGGCACCCACCACCACGCCCGGCGAATTTTTCGTATTTTTAGTAGAGACCGGGTTTCACTGTGTTAGCCACGATGGTCTCAATCTCCTGACCTCGTGATCCACCCGCCTCAGCCTCCCAAAGTGCTGGGATTTACAGGCATGAGCCACCGTGCCCGGCCAAAAAAAAAATATTTCAAAGAAGTGGCATGTCTGCCACCAACCCGGTTCAATAAACATCTACTAAGTACCTGCTGTGGGCGAGGCTTGGGGGAAAGAGGAAAGAGGACATTTCAAAAGGAACCAGATACAGCACTGATCTTCAGGGAGTATCCAATTTGTTTATAGAATGAGTGAATAAATGAGAAAACAAATGATAAGTGAATGCAGAATCAGGATTAGTAGTAAGTTTTATAGCAACTACACTCCTTCATTTAATGGTATTAGTATAATTCAAAGATGAGTGAGGAGAATATACATTTTTCCTGAGTTAAAAATCTGGCCAGGCACGGTGGCTCACGCCTGTAATCCCAGCACTTTGGGAGGCCGGGGCGGGTGGATCACCTGAAGTCAGGAGTTAGAGACCAGCCTGGCTGATATGGTGAAACCCTGTCTCTACTAAAAATACAAAAATTTGCCCGGTGTGGTAGCATGCGCCTGTAATCCCAACTACTCGAGAGGCTGAAGCAGGAGAATCGCTTGAACTCGGGAGCAAAGGTTGCAGTAAGCTGAGATCACACCATTGCACTCCAGCCTGGGCGACAAGAGCGAAATTCTATCTGAAAAAAAATAAAATCTGGTGATTTTTTTTTTCCTACTGCTTACTGTTTTATCTGTTCCCCCAAACCCCACATTTCTTGCAACCCAGCGTTCTCTGAAATCTCCAATCTGACCTTGAACGATGAAGGGAAGGGATCTCCATGCTTGGAAGGGGTAGGGTCCTATATTATACTTTATGTGATTATATTCTCTGGCCTCCTTTAAGTACTTTAAAAAGATCTTTATTTTAGACTCTTCTCTCTCCACGCTGATGTCATTAGTATTCTGGATGAAATGTTTCCTTGCACGTAACTATGTTGGACTTGGATTCATTACTAAAGCAAATAATTCAGTTTTCCTAGGAACAAATGCTACTTTTCCTCATGGGCTGTTTGCTGACCATCCCTCTTGGTTGAGCATACGCTGCACTACTTGGAAGCCACATGTTAGGACTAAGGGAGACATAGAGAAGTAAAGAACACAGCATCTGTCGTCAAAGAAACGGTCGTCTTCACTGGGAGTGAAGATTGAAACATGGCATTAAAGCTGGGCGTGGTGGTTCACACTTGTAATCCCGGCATTTTGGGAGGCCGAGGCAGGAGGATCACGTGAGCCCAGGAGTTTGAGGCTGCGGTGAGCATGATCGTGCCACTACATGCCAGCCTGGGTGACAGAGCAAGACACAGTTTCTTGGAAACAAACAAACATGGCAGTACGAGGGCTCAGAAGGGAAGATGCTAATATATTTGCTCAGAGTTCAGAAAAGGCAGATGGTTTGCTTTGGGCAAAAGTTGGCAGGAGAGGTTTTCAGACCAAAGCAAGGACATCTTGAGGGGAGAGTCAAAAGGAAAGAATTAATCCTATTTTAAGCTCTCTATCCCTGAATACTCTTAGTTCCTTCAAGTAGCAGTGGGCTAGCAAGTGATGCTACAGGACCGTATGCCAATGCAAGCGAGGACCCTGTGACCTTCAACAGACCTCTGCGTCACCATAGAGCTTTGAGATGAATGTCAGAAGGAAGAACAAGCTCATTTTGAAAAGTACACAGACGTTGGAAACTGTGAGTATTACCCAAAAAGAAGCTTGAAAAGCTCCCATCCCCATCGGGTGACCAGCAGGACTTGCCACTGCAAGAGCCTCGTTCTCATTAATAAGGTTCATTTTATTGTTTCCATGCTATGTAATTTCTCCCACTGCCTTTTAGACTGGAACATTCAACTTTTTGCACTTCCTATTAATTACCCTGGGGGATTCAGGCTACAGTGCACAATACGAAGACCCAATTAGAACATTGCCCACTGTCTTTTTGTTTCTTTGTAATCCAAAATCAATCAATAACATCCTTAAATCCTCACAAGAAATGACTAGAGTTATTAACGTCTTGGACAAAGAAGCCAAGAAATTCAAAGCAGATGGAGCAGAATCACAGAAATCACACAACCATGCAAATTAGTAGCAGCCCATGGGCTTGACAGGGTCAGAATGCTGGGGGTTGGGAATTTTTAATACGAAACAGAAAATATATCCCATAACACTAATGTTCTTTTTGTGATGAAACATGATGATTCTGGTTTAATGTGGAGCAGGGTGTCTTCAGGAGCTCTGAGAAAACACAGGCTTCCCAGTGCTCGTCCACATAGCACATCCCTATCTGGGACAGTTTACTGTTCACCCTACATGAAGTGTTCGCTCACCTGTCAGAAACACACTTCCTCTACAAATTGCATCCGCTGCTGTTAACATCAAGATCGGAAGTAGGCCAGGTGCATTGGCTCACGCCTATATTCCCAGCGCTTTGGGAGGCTGAGGAGGGTGGATCACCTGAGGCCAGGAGTTCAAGACCAGCTTGACCAACATGGTGAAACCCGTCTCTACTAAAAATACAAAAGTTAGCTAGGTGTGGTGGTGGGCACCTGTAATCCCAGCTACTTGGGAGGCTGAGGCAGGAGAATTGTTTGAACCTGGGAGGTAGAGGTTGCAGTGAGCCGAGATCATGCCACTGCACTCTAGACTAGGTGACAGAGCGAGACTCCATCTCAAAAAAAAAAAAAAAAAAGATCAGAAGTAAACTATGAGAGTGAGTAAGATGAACATATGAACATTTACATTGAAAAATATGAAAAAAACTTAAGATGTAATGATGTTTGGAAAAGAACTGTTAACTGTATCCACTAAACCATAAAGCTTAACAAAATCCTAAACTTGCGAAATGAATTTAAAAAGTGCACTCACCATGTGTAACTCTGGTCAGGGCCTAAACAAAGGAGGAGACAAAGCTTATGATGTCAGCCCATCTCATTCAGCACTGGGGACTTTGTGCTAGTTTAAAGTGTTGAGGAATTTGATCTCTACCTAATCATAAGAGACTGACCTCTTCCTCACTCCAATAGCAGGGCTGCTCCCGGGGGAATGATGGTTACCTCAGTTTCTCTTGGCCTCTCAGATGTGCAGCACGCCGGGTCTCCACTAGTACCCACACATGATGCCTCCTGCTGCACACCTACCCACTGAATGGGGCCAAGTGAATAATGCACCACCAACAACACTACCTCTGGTTCCACTGCTGGGCTCTGGGTACCATTGTCAATTCCTTGATCGATTTCCAAAGCTAAACAATAATATTTATGTAAAGCTTAATGGATTACAAGACATTGAAAAATCAGTCATCTGGGCTGGGCATGGTGACTCATGCCTGTAGTCCCAGCACTTTGGGAGGCCGAGGCATGTGGATTACTTGAGCTCAGGAGTTCAAGACCAGCCGGGGCAACATGGCGAAACCATGTCTCTACAAAAAAATACAAAAATTATCTGGCTGTCATGGCGTTTGCCTGTAGTCCTAGCTACTCAGGAGGCTGAGGTGGGAGGATTGCTTGAGCCCTGGAGGTGGATGTTGCAGTGACCAGAGATTGCACCACTGCACTACAGCCTGGTGACAGAGGGAGACCCTGTGAAAGAAAAGAAAAGAAAAGAGAAAAAAGAAAGAAAGAGAGAGAGAAAGAAAGAGTTTAAAAAAGGAAAAATCAGTCATCTGATGTGTTTCTCACAATAATTTTAGAAGGTGGATAATATTATCCACAGGCATTTCACAGAAGAAGAGATAGCATAGAGGTTGCAGGAAATGCCAAGAACACATAGCAGCTTCCTAAGATTCAAACTTAATTCTGTGACTCCACGTGCCACACTCCTCTGAGTTGTGAGTTCTCTAAGATGAAGAGTCACATTTTTCCATCTGTAAGACACTGAGCCGGGCGCGGTGGCTCACGCCTGTAATCCCAGCACTTTGGGAGGCCGAGGCGGGCGGATCACCTGAGGTCGGGAGTTCGAGACCAGCCTGACCAACATGGAGAAACACCGTCTCTACTAAAAATACAAAAAATTAGCCGGGCGTGGTGGCACATGCCTATAATCCCAGCTACTAGGGAGGCTGAGGCAGGAGAATTGCTTGAACCTGGGAGGCGGAGGTTGCGGTGAGCCGAGATCGTGCCATTGCACTCCAGCCTGGGCAACAAGAGTGAAACTCCGTCTCAAAAAAAAAAAAAGACACTGAGTGTTGCCATGAGGATTAAATAAAATAACGTAGGTATACCAGGCACCTAACAGATACCAGTTCCCTGCCATGCCCCTCCTCCATCAGGGGCCAAAAGATTTAAAAATAATCCCAGTCTGGGCGCGGTGGCTCACGCCTGGAATCCCAGCACTTCGGGAGGCCAAGGCAGGTGGATCACCTGAGGTCAGGAGTTCGAGACCAGCCTGGCCAACATGGAGAAACCCTGTCTCTACTAAAAATACAAAAATTAGCTGGGTGTGGTGCTGGGCACCTGCAGTCCCATTTACTCAGGGGGCTGAGGCACGATAATCACTTGAACTGGGAGGTGGAGGTTGCAGTGAGCCGAGATCGTAACACTGCACTCCAGCATGGGCTACAAGAGCGAAACTCCGTCTCAAATAAATAAAATCCCAGTATATGGTCTGCACACACTACACATTTATACCCACAACTTCAGATTAAAGTGAACATTAATGACCGTACCGAAGCAAATAGATTTCCAGAGGCATGGGGGGTGCTGGGTGTCAGGCGGATGGGATGTGGGGGCTGTGGGATCATTGGGAGTTAGGGGACTAGCTTTAGGTTCTGACCATTGTAGCAACTCAGTGAGCCTCCATACACGGCACCCAGGATGCTTCCACACCTGGTTTCTAGTATCCTCACAGCTGGCACCTGCCTTACCAAACATATGCCCCAGGCTCTCCCATACCGTGAGTGCAGTTTTCATTACATAATGCATCCGTCTTCTTGTTCTTCTTTAGCCTTACACCATCCTAATTTTCTATAGTTCCAAAGCCATTCTCTCCTGCCTTGTTGCAAGGTAGGGGGAAAATGTAAAATTCAAATGGTCACATAGTGTTACTTGGGAGAGGGGCATGGAAGATTTTGGAAGGTGGGGAGCAACAGAAGGTAGAAATCCATGCCTGGTGTGAATTGCAACAAAAATTTGGCGCGACTATGAGGGTATGAGTAGGGGGAGAGGAGGTCATCTGCAATCTTGACAAATTTTCATCTAATAGGACAGAGGAGAATTCCAACTCTAAGAGGTCTGCCAGGTATACTGGCAAGAACACTGAGACTACATGGCCGAGCCCAGCTCTGCCATTAATTTGCCAGAGCAGTCATTCCACCACCCTGGTTTCCTCATTGAGAGAATGTGCGGGTTGGACAGGGCTGGCTTTGGAATGAGACAAATCTAGGTTCAAATGCAGGCTCCACCACTGACTTGTTATGCAACTTTCGGCAAATTTCCTTGCATTGCCACGCCCCAGTGCTCTTAACTGTCAGATGAAATGAGAGAATGTGTTTCCGGAGGCTGTTTGAGAATTAAATGAGGAGGTATATAAATATACTCCCCCTTGGACAGTGTCAGGTCTATGAAGCTCCCAGCACAGCAGCTGCTTCCTCTTTTCTTTATTCTAAGTTGCTGTAAACCTATGTATCTGTGGTGCAATGCAGTGACTCAATCCTTGGTTATTTAATGTGGCTATCCTGCCCAACCTAAGTCTTGACTATCAAGGCACTGAGGTGCTGTATGCTGAAGCAGCAAATAAACAGTTCAAGTTGGACAAGAAGATGGAAACAAGTGTGAGGGAGGATGGTGGAGGAAAAAGGATCCAGAAGTGGGAGGCAGTGGGTCTGGGTTCGAATTCCAGTGCCCTCAGTCACTAGCTATAAGACACATGACTTTGGATTTCTGAGCTTCAGTTTTCTCTTCTGTAATAAAGGGAATAATCACATATGTAAAAGTACTTTGTCCATTGGAAAGTGCAATTGAAATGTTAGTGGTCTGTTATGCCACCATTCCTGTTGTTTGGAGAGTCCAATTACTTGAGTTGGAGCAATGTTTTGAGAGCTATCTAATTCCACTTAGCAGTCAAACAAAACTTCAAACGTCCCCCAACCCTAATCTTCAAAATCAAATGGCTGCTATGCAGATTACTGATGTATCCCCCAAAAAAGCTGGGCTGAATTTTCTTTGCTATGAACAAATACCGCCAGTGACCCACTGGAGTCACCAACTCCTGGTGGCCTGATCTTTACTTGAAAAACAATACAGTAAACCACCCTCCTATTTTAACAGCTAGCACAGGGCAGGGCGGGAGGAACCCCCACCCACGCTTGCTCTGAACAGAAATCGTGCTGCAGCTGATGTGAAAACAAGATAAGGAGAAATGTCTGTCAACAGACTCCGGCCTGCCCTAGAACTGGGCTGCTCTCCGTGTATTCTGTACAGATGGGAAGGCAGGGGCCATTAGCCACCTGCAATTCTGCTCTGATGTGGGTGCGGTACTAAACACCGCCCAGGAAGGGGTGGGCATAGCTCGGACACACATGCAACTTACACATTCTAGTCTTTAGCTAAAGTCTTTGAAAATATAGATTTAGAAATGTAGTATTGGTTGGGTGCAGTGGCTCACTCCTGTAATCCTGGCATTTTGGGAGTGCCAGGTGGATCACCAGAGGTCAGGCATTTGAGACCAGCCTGGCCAACATGGTGAAACCCTGTCTTGACTAAAAATACAAAAATCAGCTGGGCATGGTGGCAGGCACCTATAATCCAAGCTACTCGGGAGGCTGAGGCAGGAGAATCACTTGAACCTGGGAGGCAGAGGTTGCAGTGAGCTGAGATCGCGCCACTGCACTCCAGCCTGGGTGACAGAACGAGTCTTCATCTCAAAAACAAACAAACAAACAAACAAAAAAACAAAAAAAGAAAAAAGAAAAAGAAACGTAGGGCCCTGAAGAAATCCTCATTAAGGTTAAAATTCTGCCGGCTTATTACTGAGAAATTAAAAACTATTTGGGGCCGGGCGCAGTAGCTCATGCCTGTAATCCCAATGCTTTGGAAGGCCAAGGTGGGTAAATCACCTGAGGTGAGGAGTTCAAGACCAGTCTGGCCAACATGGTGAAACCCCGTCTCTGCTAAAAATACAAAAATTATCCAGGCATGGTGGTGGGCACCTATAATCCCAGCTACTCAGGTGGCTGAGGCAGGAGATTCGCTTAAACCTGGGAGACGGAAGCTGCAGTGAGCAGAGATCGCACCACTACACTCCAGCCTGGGCAACAGAGTGAGACTCTGTCTCAAAAAATAAAAATAAAATAAAAAAATAAAAAAACTATTTGGTTATCAGGCTGAGTGGAAACATAAGCTCAATGTGACTATTTAGTAACTTTCCAACAGTTCTAAACTACCACCTGTAGCTCTAAATGAAAACTTCATTTTTTTAACCATTTTGGGCATGGCTGGGATGCAGGAATCAATGTGTTGATGCAAAAATGCTGCAAGGCAGTTCTTTTCTCTGTCTTTCCTGAGCATCATTAGACCTCCAGGGAGTGAGGCACAGTGTAACTGAAGGTCCAAACAACATATCCAAGGCACTAAGAGGATCACAATGCATAAAACACGATGTGCGTAAATGCTGATGGATAACAGGAAAAAAGTAAAAAAGAAAAGAAAGAAAAGGAAAGAAAACTACAGAGTCTGCTAAGAGCTACTGAAATGGCGACAGCATCAGACACTTATTAGCATTCACCACCCAAGGAGACATTCCCAGAAGGCGCTGAAGCATTATCAAGGTTGGGAGGACTCAGCATGTTTGCAGAGGAGGAGCCGGATGCATATGCTCACCAGCCTGCTGGCACGAGTACTGGAAACTCCTACCCATCCGCAGGCTCTGATCAGATCACGCCAGAGCTTCAAGCTCCTTCCAAGCATCCATGCAACTGAGTGATGACAGGAGTGGATAGAAGAAATAAATGCAAGGTTTTGAATTTTAAAGCAGATCAGTGGGCCGGGCGCGGTGGCTCATGCCTGTAATCCCAGCACTTTGGGAGGCCAAGATGGGTGGATCACTTGAGGTCGGGAGTTCAAGACCAGCCTGGCCAACATGGTGAAACCCCGTGTCTAATAAAAATGCAAAAATTAGCCGGGCATGGTAGCAGGCGCCTGTAATCCCAGCTACTACGGAGGCTGAGACAGGAGAATCGCTTGAGCCCGGGAGGCAGAGGTTGTGGTGAGCTGAAATCGTGCCACTGCACTCCAGCCTGGGGGAAAGAAGAAGCCTCCACCTCAAAAAAAAAAAAAAAAAAAAAAAAGAAAGAAAGAAAAGAAAAATAAATAAAATAAAATAAAATAAAATAAAAACAAAGCAGATCAGTGGTGAATGGCATACCCTGGCATACCTCAAATTAAGCACAGGCTAAGTGTTCCATGCTAACAGCTAGGGTTTTCAAATCCAATGTGGCACACTAAATCTTGACACTCAAGGAACCCACAGTCCAAACAAGGCTTGTTTTAGGAGCTCTTCCTTGCCCTGTGCTTAAACTCTTAAAACTTAAAACTCCCTCCACTGGCTTCCGATTATCAATAACAGCATTTCCAAGACTTCAGCCATTTCTATCATCAACTCATTAATTTTTCTATATCAATATCTACACTGCACTATATTTAAGTAACTTCCTTCCTTCCTTCCAAGTTTTTTTTGAGACAGAGTCTTGCTATATTGCCCAGACTGGACTGCGGTGCCTGTTCACACATACAATCATGGCACACTGCAGCCTACAACTCTCAGGCTCAAGCGATCCTCCCACCCCAGCTTCCTGAGTAGCTGGGACTACAGGCATGTGCCACCATGCTGGCCTAAGTAAGTTTCATTAAAATAACTTGTCTACTTTTATTCAAATAACTTTTGATGAAAATGTTATTTTTACCATAAACAGAAAACTAGTACCACTTGCCATTAAAAAAAAAAAACAAAAAAGGAAACAAAGGAATCTTACTAAATTCTTGTTACATCCCCTCCCTGCCAGTGTTCTGAACCTGAGGCCTATAGCTCTCATAAAAAAGAGATTAACAAGTACTAGGGAGGTTTTAAAGATAATAGGCTCTGAACTGAGCCCCTCACCCTTTGTAATTAGAACTGTAAAAAGAAAAATTGTTCACTATGTGATTCATCATTTTTTTTTTTTTTTTTTTTTTTTTTGAGACGGAGTCTTGCTCTTTCACCCAGGCTGGAGTGCAGTGGCGCGATCTCGGCTCACTGCAAGCTCCGCCTCCCGGGTTCACGCCATTCTCCTGCCTCAGCCTCTCCGAGTAGCTGGGACTACAGGCGCCCGCCACCATGGCCGGCTAATTTTTTTTGTATTTTTAGTAGAGACGGGGTTTCACCGTGGTCTCGATCTCCTGACCTCGTGATCCGCCCGCTTCGGCCTCCCAAAGTGCTGGGATTACAAGCGCGAGCCACCGCGCCCGGCCGATTCATCATTTCTTAATGTCACGTCTACATATCACCCAAATCAGGCTGCATGGGCCACCTGATACCACCTACACTCCCTAGTCGACCTTATGATTGGGCCTCCATCATTGCATCCCCAGAGCTTCGAATATCACATAGGAAAATTGTAGGCACACAACACAACTGGGTGAATGACTGAATGAATGGATGCATCGCTTAGCCTCATCATTCTTTCTTTTTTATTTTTTTTGAGACAGAGTCTCACTCTGTCGCCCAGGCTGGAGTGCAGTGGCGCGATCTCAGCTCACTGCAACCTCCAGCTCCCGGGTTCAAGCGATTCTCCTGCCTCAGCCTCCTCAGTAGTTAGGATTACAGGCATGTGCCACCTCGCCTGGCTAATTTTTGTATTTTTAGTAGAGAAGGGGTTTCACCATGTTGGGCAGACTGGTCTCGAACTCCTGACCTCAAGTGATCCGCCCACCTCAGCCTCCCAAAGTGCCAGGATTACAGGCATGAGCCACCACGCTCGGCCATCATTCTTTATTTCAGCCTCATTTACAGGCTTATTTTTCCTCCCATGACCCATGCCCACTCATCCCTCCATGACTTTGTCCATCCTGTGCCTTTCATGGAATATTTTACGTTTCCTCCAACTGGTCAACTCTAAAATCTTCAAGTCTTAGGGTATGTGATCTTCCCTTGATGGTTTCTCCTTACTACTCTGGATGGAGAATAGACATTCTTCTCAGTGTGCCCACCACACACTTATTGTCAGGCCTCTGAGCCCAAGCTAAACCATCATATCCCCTGTGACCTGCACGTATACATCCAGATTGCCTGAAGCAACTGAAGATCCACAAAAGAAGTGAAAATTGCCTTAACTGATGACATTCCACCATTCTGATTTGTTTCTGCCCCACCCTAACTGATCAATGTACTTTGTAATCTCCCCCACCCTTAAGAAGGTTCTTTGTAATTCTCCCCACCCTTGAGAATGTACTTTGTGAGATCCACCCCCTGCCCACAAAACATTGCTCCTAACTGCACCGCCTATCCCAAAACCTGTAAGAACCAATGATAATCCCACCACCCTTTGCTGACTCTCTTTTCGGACTCAGCCCACCTGCACCCAGGTGAAATAAACAGCCTTGTTGCTCGCACACCACCTGTTTGGTGGTCTCTTCACTGGGACCCTTATCACACTATAATCACAAATGCACCTGTCCTTTCTCCCCCTCCCAGTCTCTAAACTCCTTGAGGGGAGGAATGTGTCTTCTATTTCTGTTGTCAGTACCTGGCAGTAGTTGACACTCCATAGATATGTGTGGAATGAAAGCATCTCTGGCTATTTCCCCATATTCTCCGATCGTATGAGACAAACCCTGTCTTTCTCTGCTCTGAGTTTTAGCACATACCGTGTCTTTGACCAGCGTGCCTTCGGCAGTATGCAAACTCTCTTCCACATTCCTGCTGAGAAGGCTCGCGGGGCCCATTCTCCAAGCCAAGGGTGCATTCCTTCCTCTCTGTTCCCACCATACCCCCTGAATATCACCTTTACTGTAGGGTGTATCCCACATCTGTGCAATTCTTTGTTTCTATGCTGCTGTAATTCAGTAAATTATGAGCTTCTTGTTTTTGTGTCCCCAAGGTTTAGAGAGTGGTTGGCATCTTACAGTGAGTAATCAATAGATATTAAATACTGTCTGAAGAAAAGAATGAATGTTTAGCAGGAAAATATTTTACTCATGTTTAGTAAGAAAATATTCATCTTTCTTCTCTTAGCAATCCCAAAAGTCCCTGGAGTTGAGGTCAGTAAAACCATAAAAATATTAAATTTATTGCTGACTTATATGGAGTACCTACTATCTGCCAGGCACTCTGCCAACATTATCTCAGTTAATTATCCCCATCTTGTGAGGAAGGTACTTCTATTGATGCCAGTTTCCAAGGGAGGGAATCTGGGCTTAGGGAGATTAAACCACTTGTCCAAGGGTCTATAAGTAGCAGATACAGCACATGGAATGAGGCCTGAAAAGCTCCAGTGTTCTTAACGACCACTCTGGCCTGGACTCTGAGCTTATCCTGTCTGACCTACCGCCCTCCTTCATGATCAGAAGCCAGATCCTGGGCAGATGGATCTGGGCCTGCCCGGGGGTAGCACTGATTGTGTCCTTTGAGAGCCCAGCTAAGCCACCAAGCAAACCCTGCCCAAAACACAGAACCCTGTCACAAATGGCCATCACAGCCTTTTGCTCAAGCCACGGGACTCAGCAAAATCACCAGCTCCACACCTACCCAGCAGAAGGCCAGGCAAAGCAGCCTTTTCATTGATTCCAGAAATGTCTCTTTTTCATTTGTAAAATACCCACATTTTGGGATTTTCCCGCAAGTGGTGGGTGGCTACAGCAATAACAGATGAACTGGTATCTTTGAAAGCTGAATAAAAACACTTTTCAATAAAGATTTTAAGCCTTAAATTGACTGAGGAGCTAAGTGAGAGTCCAGCAGCACCCCAGTGGGAGAAAACATTGGCCTGGTTTTTATAACTGCATTCCCTGCACGAGAGGAAAGGGGTTACAGCTGCTCTTTCTTCACTCACAGGCCTGTGTTGAAAGCATCTGAGCTAACAAAGGCCAGTTTCCTCTAGTTTGCACCCAAGGAAGTCAGAGAAATGCTGCTTCGCTGCAGAAGATTTGTCCAGAAAAGAGTGACTTTAACCTACAAAAGCCAGCTTCAAATAGTTGTAAAAAATTTGAGAGGAAAGAAGAGGAATCAGAACCACCTTGTACAAGCTCCTTCCTGCTTCTTGATGATGTTACCAGAATTCTCTGCAGGAAAGGCCCGGCAGAGGCACAGAGCAGAACACACAGCCATGTGGTTTCGTTTTTCCAGTGATGAACCTCTCAGGAGAAACACTCCGTTTTGGAGAGAGGCAAACATATCTGGACAACAAGTTAACCATGACCTTTCATTTGCTGGAAATGAGCATAACCCAGGGGGAGAATCCTGCATAGGGGAGGAGTCCGGAAGACCCGGGGTTTGGTTCTGGCTTTGCCACTAATTTGCTTCGTGGCCTTCGGTAAATCATTTAAGCACTCTGGGCTTCAGCCTTTCACGAAGTGAGAGGATCAGGCCCGATGATCAAATTCCTCAGCTCGGAAATACTATGATATTAGTAGCATATTACAGAGTGCAAGATGACAAGTCTGACTCAACTCTCCCAGGTGCTGTACCCTAAGGAGAATCCTCTTCCAATAGGAGCGCACACCACCCTCAGCCATCATTCCCACAACCGACGCACAAAGATGTGAAATAAGGCAACAAGGGTGAGTTCTGGAGGGAGCACCGCGCTATATGTCCCTCACTGGCTCTCCATGCGTATGTATCTAAACTTTAGCAGCTGCTGGGCTCGTGACAGGCAGCGGATTTGGAGGCCAGAAGATCTTGGCAAGGGATCCTTGGGACAGCAGCAGTTTGACTGCCCGGACCCCATCTTTGAGGCAGCTGAGACGTCACAGAGGCTACCTGAACTTCAGACAGGGTAACACAGTGCAACCACACACCCTTCAAAACCATGAGAACATAATTCTACTTAGCATTTCACTTACTAAAACCAAAAGTCAGGTGTAAAGTAAGTTCAGAATAGTAGCTACCATTTATGGAGAGCTAACTATAGGTAAGGCACTGTGCTAAGAACTCTACATGTATTATAATATAGAATCCTCATTTTATATATATATAATTGGTTATATATATACAGGTTTTCCTCCACGGTTCCTAGCTCATGACTCCCATCGCCCTTCAGTCTTTTGTTACAATGTTGAGTGTGGTAGGCCTCGGGAGCAGGCCTCAGGAAACTGAATCTCTCTGACCATTCACCTGCCCTAAGGCAGGACTTTGATATTCCAAAGCAGGCCTCTGACTGTGGGTCATAAGACCCTCCCCAGAGAATGTCCCACCCTGGGGGAAGAAATGCTGAGGTAATGAGGCTTCCAAGAAAACCCAAAAAGGCGGGGTTTAGTGGGCTGCCCACATGGAGGGTCCTGGAGGGTGGTGCCAGGGGAGGCCATGGAAGCTCTATGCCCCTTCCCACACACCTCACCTTACACATCTCCTCAACTATATCCTTTGCAGTATCCTTTATAGTAAATCAGTAAACAAAAGTGTTTCCCTGAGTTCTGTGAGCCGCTCCAGCAAATTAATTGAACCAAAAGAGGGGGTTGCGGTAACTCCAACTTGAAGGCAGTCAGTCAGAAGTTCCAGAAGCCTGGACTTGCAACTGGTGGGGATGGGGGCAGTCTGGGGCCTGAGCCCTCCCACTGTGGGATCTGAGGCTATCTCCAGGTAGACAGTGTTGGAACTGAATTGGAGGATACTAGCTGGTGTCCACTGCTGGCCGTGTGGGGGGAACCTCCACCTGTGTTCATAGAAGGCTTCCTCGATGTTGATGATTGCTGTTGTGGTGTAAGGGCAGAGGAAAAACACAGTTTGAGAGTTTTCTGGAAACAACCTCCATTTTGCAAAAGAGAAAACTAAAGGCTTTTAATCCCACTCTGCTATTCAGGACACAAAAATTCGTGTGTAAGAATATTCATCTAAATAAAATGACCTAGTTTTCCAAAAATAGGGAACTGATTAAATAGTATATTCATGTACTAGAAATGCAGGAGAAATCATTTTAGACAAATAACAGAAAAATGTTTAGACAAACAATTGACAGCAAATTGTGAAGTAATAACCTCAACTTTGTTTAATTTAAATATAATTATAAATAATATGGTATTTGCTTATTCTTTGGGTTTTTCCATATTTTTCAAAATTTACACAATAAACATACATTACTTTTTACATTGTGGGGCTATTTAAAAGCCCATCAGAAATAACCAACAGCTGGCCAGGCGCGGTGGCTCACACCTGTAATCCCAGCACTTTGAGAGGCCGAGGCAAGTGGATCACGAGTCAGGAGTTCGAGACCAGCCTGGCCAATATGGTAGAACCCCGTCTCTAGTAAAAATACAAAAATTAGCCAGGCGCGGTGGCTCACGCCTGTAATCCCAGCACTTTTGGAGGCCGAGGCGGGCGGATCACGAGGTCCATCCTGGCTAACAACACAGTGAAACCCCGTCTCTACTAAAAATACAAAAAATTAGCCGGGCGTCGTGGTGGGCGCCTGTAGTCCCAGCTACTCAGGAGGCTGAGGCAGGAGAATGGCGTGAACCAGGGAGACGGAGCTTGCAGTGAGCCGAGATCGCGCCACTGCACTCCAGCCTGGGCGACAGAGTGAGACTCCATCTCAAAAAAAAAAAAAAAAGAAAAAAGAAAAGAAAGAAAAACATTAGCCGGACATGGTGGCAAGGCCTCTGTAGTTCCAGCTACTCGGGAGGCTGAGGCAGGAGAATGGCGTGAACCTGGGAGGCGGAGCTTGCAGTGAGCCGAGATTGCACTACTGCACTCCAGCCTGAGCAACAGAGCCAGACTCCGTCTCAAAAAAAAAAAAAAAAAAAAAAACCCAAAAATTAGCGGTGTGGTGGCATGTGCCTGTAGTCCCAAGCTGCTCGGGAGACTGAGACAGGAGAATTGCTTGAATCAGGGAGGCGGAGGTTACAGTGAGCCGAGATCGTGCCACTACACTCCAGCCTGGGCAACAGAGCAAGAGGGAGGGAGGAAGGAAGGGAATGAAGGGGAGGAAGGGGAGGAATGGGAGGAAGGGAAGGAAGGGGAGGAATGGGAGGAAGGGAAGGAAGAAAGAAAGAAAAAGAAAGGCAAACTCCCATCCCTCTCGGTGTCTGGATCCTGAGGAAGTGCTTTAACAGGTTCAGATTCTATACAATTGTCATCTCCCCAATTAAAACCAAGAAGTCCCCTCAGCTTCTCCCTTTGTTCCTGAGGTATGCAGGAAATAAGTGGGAAACCAAGGCAGTTGAACAGTTCTTTCTCCAAGGCTGGGGCACCTGCCATGCCAATTGGCCCAGACCCCTATGTTCTAAAGAAGTCAGGCAGAGAAGCAAAAATAAAACCACTTAATAAAACAAAATTTATGTATAATCTATCTCTGCTCAACTATTATGATATCATTATTATTAGGTATTTAAATGAGGCACTGATGGCAGGATAGGGAGATACGACAGAACTGGCTTCATGACTTGGCAAATTCTCTCATCTTGGAGACACGGGAGCACCAGGAAGAAGATGATCATGGAGAAATAGCAAGACTCAGAGGTGTGGTGGGGGAAATACAGGGGCTGGCCTTCAGGCACACATGGGTTAAAATGCTGATCCCATTTACTGAGTGACACTATGCAAATTCTTAACTTTCTCATCTGTAAAATGGGTTTAAAGAGGCTGCTGAAAGGAATAAATACAGCATACAAAACACATAGTAGAAGCATAGCAGAGGACATGCAGTAGGTGCTTAATATCTTTCTCGTGGTCCCTCCTCACTCATCTGCCCCCCCAATACAACACACCTGCTCTCCATCTTCCTCAAGTTCTAAAGTTTTCCCCTTTGCAGAAGAGTAACATAAAACCTCCCACTGGAGGCCCAGTGCTGTGAGGGGCCACGTTAAGTGGAAGGTTTGAATCAAAGGGCAAGTCATTTCATCAGTCATCACTGCTAAATAAGAAACAGGCAGGCGGCCCAAGCAGAAGACAAGTTGCCAACTATTTCATACTTGGAAATACCGTGACCTTATATGTATTACACACTCCTAAAGTGTCTACCATGATGCCATCAAAATCATCTACCATTTTTGTGGCTTATGACAGACTTTCTACTTTCATATTTGCTGCACCTTACTGGAGGTACAGAATAGAAATAGCCTCATTTGCCCAAGTGTGGTGACTCACACCCGTAATCCCAGCACTTTGGGAGGCCAAGGCGAGCGGATAGCTTGAGGTCGGGAGTTTGAGACCAGCCTGGCCAACATGGTGAACCGCCCCCCGCCCAATCTCTACTAAAAATACAAAAATTAGCTGGGTGGGGTGGTGCATTCCTGTAATCCCAGCTACTCAGGAGGCTGAGGCAGCAGAATCGCTTGAACCTGGGAGGTGGAAGTTGCAGTGAGCTGAGACCGCACCACTCTACTCCAGCCTGGGCGACAGAGCTAGACTCTGTCTCAGAAAAAAGAAAAAAAAAGAAATACCTTCATTTTACTTACTGAAAAACAGGGCTTAGAGAGATGGGTTGATTTGTCTGAGATAAGCTGGCACATAGGATAGTGGTGGGGGAAGAAAGGGATTAGGAAAAGGAAAAAGTCAACACCTGCATTAGTTATTTCCCTAAGGCATTTATGGCAGCGTAGGAAGAAGAGACAGTGCCTTCTAGCCTCCATTCTCCTCCCAAACGCCTGCACACGGAGCTCTATTAACAAGCCTGGATGGCTTTTCCTCCAGCGCCATGTTCTTTCCCTGCACACCACGGCCAAGAGCCTAACTCATCCTGCACAGATCCAGCCCCCAAACAAGTTTTATGGTTGTTTTCTTTTTCTTTTTTTTTTTTTTTTTGAGACGGAGTCTCGCTCTGTCGCCCAGGCTGGAGTGCAGTGGCGCAATCTCGGCTCACTGCAAGCTCCGCCTCCCGGGTTCACGCCATTCTCCTGCCTCAGCCTCTCCGAGTAGCTGGGACTACAGGCGCCCGCCACCACGCCCAGCTAATTTTTTTGTATTTTTAGTAGAGACGGGGTTTCACCGTGGTCTCGATCTCCTGACCTCGTGATCCGCCCGCCTCGGCCTCCCAAAGTGCTGGGATTACAAGCGTGAGCCACCGCGCCCGGCCTATGGTTGTTTTCTTAACATTTAAGACCATCTCAGTACCATCTCCACCTTTCTTATAAATCTACCACTCCACTGTCAACACCATCCTTGGGTCCCGGTTAGGAGGAACGCTTGCTTCCGGATCCACACCCTGGAGTCAAGCCCTGTGCTTCCTCCCAGAATAATTGTACCTGAGTCTACTGTCTCATGCTCGACCGTGCGTGTTGACCAGTCTACTTACATATTTCTCCTTGGTAGCCATTTGTCTCTTCCTCGACATGACTCAGCTCATAGGAGAAAAAATCTGCGTCTCTCAGCTCCACTTAGACTTTGTCTGGCAGACTTTTTGCTAAGCACTTAAGCAGCCCCAAATAATCACGTTCCCCAAAGGACTCCAAACCACTTAAGGCCATAGTTGGGATTGGACTTCCTCAGGGAGGACGTGACCCGGAAAGAAACCTGCTCTTTTTAGTATTTATTTTCCGTGAGCAGAGAGAGAAGGGCCTGATGGTCTTGCAAAAAGAGCGCCAGGCAGGCCTGGGTTCAGTACCTGCTTTGCTCCTCCCTGGCCATGTGGGCTTGTGCAACTTAACCTCTCAGCGCCTCAGTTTTCTCCTCAGTAAATGGTGATAACATCATCTGTTCAGCCTGTATCCAAACAGGGCTGCTATGAAGCTCGAGGAAGACCCCACGAGGTGAAAATGCTTTGAAAATGTAACGAGCTATAAAAATGAGAGGTGCTGGCCAGGTGTGGTAGCTCACGCCTGTAATCCCAGCACTTTGGGAGGCCAAGGTGGGTGGATCACCTGAGGTCAGGAGTTCGAGACCAGCCTGGCCAACATGCTGAAACCCCGTCTCTACTAAAAATACAAAAAAAAATTAGCTGGGCATGGTGGCGGATGCCTGTAATTCCAGCTACTCGGGAGGCTGAGGCAGGAGAATCGCTGGAACCCAGGAAGCGGAGGTTGCAGTGAGCCGAGATCATGCCACTGCACTTCAGCTTGGGCGACAGAGCAACACAAAAAATTAATAATAGTAAAAAAGTATTTTCATTATCACGAGGATGTGTCGGATTAAAACACTTTATATTTTGAAAACTCCATCTCTGCCTATAAATTGGAGTACTCACAGGCAGACACTCTCAGAGGGAAACCCTACCCTAGGTAAGAAGGACAAAGATAAATTAATTTGCTCTACAGTATTTCTTGAGCACCTGCTCTGTGGCAAACACTCTTCCAGGTAGGAGAATCAGAGTAATGAATAAGACAGTCAAGGTCTTTGCTCTCAAAAAGCTACATCCCGGGGGTGGGGATATGGGACAGAGAATAAGCAAATAAAGAAGAAAAACAAGGCAAGTTGTCCTTCCCCTGAAGATACAATGGACTTTCACCATATTTTCCTATTCTGAGGCTGCAGAAACATCAGTTGCAAACTCACTGATAATCCAAGGAAAAGACCCAGAATTGGTGGAAAAAAGATAGTACTTTCGTCTTGCTGGGGGGCAAGATACTGCAGTTTCAGACCCGGGGCCCATGAAGATATGTTGATGAGCCAGAAGAATGAAGGAATGAAACATCTGGACAAATGATTTATCCGTTATATAAGGATTTCTAGCCTCTGGTTGGAAGCCTTGTTGAAAATCTCTCTTAAAAAATAAACACAGGCTGGGCGCAGTGGCTCATGCCTGTAATCTCAGCATTTTGGGAGGACAAGGTGGGTGGATCCCCTGAGGTCAGGAGTTCGAGACCAGCCTGACCAACATGGAGAAACCCCATCTCTACTAAAAATACAAAAATTAGCTGAGCGTGGTGGCGCATGCCTGTAATCCCAGCTACTCAGGAGGCTGAGGCAGGAGAATCACTTGAACCCAGGAGGTGGAGGTTGCAGTGAGCCATTGCATTCCAGCCTGGGCAACAAGAGCGAAACTCTGTCTCAAAACAACAACAACAACAAACACAAACCTGCATCACTTTGAGTTCCTCTTATCCAAATTCAGGAAACTGAACCAAATATTTTCTGTTCTAAAATTGTTGATACCTCATCCTTCATAATATGTCACCCCTTCCAGGAAGCTTCACCTGCTTTAGTGAGGTTAACACACACTCTTCTCTGCAGCTCTTGCTATCTGTGAATAAGTACACACAGCATTTTCACAATATACCACCATTCCTAACTTTTGCTTGTCCCTCTCTAGAAGATAAGCATCCCCAGGCCAGGACTAGGCCTTCCTTATTTGATTTTGACTTCTTAGCACCTAGTATCAGGCAGATACATAGTAGGTGCTCAATAAATGCTTATTCACTAGATCACTCCTCATCGATCAATCTTGTCTCTACAGCCAATTTATTAGATGGGTTGAATGTGAACACAGACTCCAGGATAAGCCTTGTAAATGCGTATAATAGGACAAAATGTCTCGTCTCAGTCTATTCTTCAGCTGACTTTCCCATTTTTTTCTATAAGAATGTGTGCTGTATCTGGTGTTTTATCAAGAGTTTTTGGTCAAGTGAGCTTTTGATCCAAATGAGATCTATATTAAAAACTAATAGTTTCCTCTTGACTTAACTATCAACTTAAAGGAACTACAAGAAATAGATGTTCCCTGCCATCCAGGGCTGCAATCAGCATAATCCGGACTATGGAGACTTTAGACATTTGACCTGGTCATCAACAAGAAAATGACAAATAAAAAAATCAGAAAAGACTGGGCAGTGAAGCTAACTACACTAAGAGACACAACCCTCCATCACAAGTATAGATCTTATTTGAAACCTGGCTCACACACACACACACACAAAATTTTTTTTTAATTATAAGGCAATTGAGGATATGTGATCACCGACTAGATATTTGATAATATTAAGTAATTATTTTTCAGGTGTGATAATGATCCTGTGGTCATATTTTATTTTATTATTTTTATTATCTTTTTTTTTTGAGGAGGAGTCTCACTCTGTCCCCCAGGCTGAAGTGCAGTGGCGCAATCTCAGCTCACTGCAACCTCCGCCTCCAGTGTTCAAGTGATTCTCCTGCCTCAGCCTCCCAAGTAGCTGGGATTACAGGTGTGTGCCACCACGCCCGGCTAGTTTTTGTATTTTCAGTAGAAACGGGGTTTCGCCATGTGGGCCAGGCTGATCTCCAACTCCGGACCTCAAGCAATCTGCCTGCCTTGGCCTCCCACAGTGCTGGGATTACAGGTGTGAGTCACCATGCCAGGCCCTGTGGTCATATTTTAAATAGTCACAGTCTTTTAAAGATACAAACTGAAATACAGACTAAATGATACATCTAAGACTTTTTTTTTTTTTTGAAACAAGGTCTCACTCTGTCTCCAGGTGGGAGTACAGTGGCGGCTCACTGTAGCCTCGACTTCCAAGGCTCAAGGGATCCTCCCACCTCAACCTCCCAAGCAGCTGTGACTACAGGCACACACCACCATGCCTGGGTAACTTATTTTTTATAGAGATGGGGTCTTACTATATTGCCCAGGCTGGCCTCAAGACCAACTCCTGGGCTCAAGCAATCTTTCTGCCTTGGCCTCCCGGAGTTTTGGGATTACAGGTGTAAACCACCATGCCTCACTCTAAAATTTAATTCAAAATTATATGGGGGAGGGTGGGGAAGTGGGTGGTATTGATGAAATAGGATCAAGGATGAATTGCTTGATGCATTTGTTTCATTATACTATTCTTACTACCTTAGGATAAGTTAGAAAATTTCCATTAAATTTTTTTAATCAGTAGTTTATTATATTTATAATCACTGTAGGATGGTTGGTGAATTCTACAGAGCAAGCTTACCCATGACAGTGCTAGGCTTGGTGCAGCTCCCTCTTGGAGGGGAGGGGAGGCTACAGGCAGCCCAGAGCTGGGTTAGTCCTCAAGCCCTGCCAGGAGAGAATGAGGAGAGCTGGCCCCTAGTGTCCTAATTACCATCTTCCTCAAAGAAGCTCTCGGTTAGAAAGAGATGTGCATCTCAGGCTCCAGGAACCACATGAAGGAGAAAGAAGAGTTTCTCAACTTTTTACATGGAAAGATAAAAACTCGGGAAAGGCAGACTGGAAAGAATATGGCATTCGGAGTCAGAAGGTTAGAGTCACTCCTTGCCCCACAACTGGGACAAGTGAACTGCTCAGGGCAAGTGAAAGCCTCAGCGTCCCCATCTATAAAAACAGGAAAATAACTATCATCCATATCAAATAACTGCCACGAGGATGAGATGAGATCTCATACTGGACGGTGAGAGGCAGCTTGGTGCCGTGGGTCAGACTTGCATCTGATGGTGGCTCCGTCGTACCATCCACACAGTCAACTACTAAATAAATGAAAACTATTATAATTAATTATTTAAGAAAAAGCAATTTGTCCAAGGCCTCATGGTGCGTCAGCAGGGTACTACACAGGAGGAGAATTTGCACTCGCTATCCTCACAGTGATCCCTCGGAGCTTCCAAGTGGCTGTACATGGGCAGATGATTCACGACTGGTGCTTTTTTGACAAGGCAGGGAGAACAGAGAGGAGATGGGCCCATCTTGTTCTGACAGCTGGGCCACCCTGGGTGGCAGTGATGAGTCAGCCTTGCTGCTGCCACATTCAGCACACAAGGCTTCCCAAACCCAGGCAGAGCATCGTGGATCGCAGATGCGCTGACCATGCAGTTGTGTGATGGCAACAGATGACTTGTCTCTTTGTGTCCCTTCCCCAAAAGTACTCAGTAACCTAACAGGCTTCTACCAGCCTCCAAATAGAAGCATCTTTTTTTTCAAACCCTGACGGGATCAAGCAAGCCAGAGGGGTAAGCATGTGGGTTTGCATGCATGTGCCTGTGTGTGTGTGTGTGTGTGTGTGTGTGTGTGTGTACAGAAGAGTGCATATGAACCTGTGCCTACTACCCCTGCAGACAGCATGCTATCCCAGTGTCATGGTGGAAGAACAAGGAACAGGACATTCAAACAGTTGAAGTCCCTACTTCCCAGGACTCGGCTTTCTTTGGAGGGAAGCTTATCCATGTTCCCCGAGGACCTCCTACATACATGATTTCAGAGTGGACTGTTCAGTGTGGCTTGTCTGGGACTTACATTCTCAATCTCATCATTGCCTTTCTGTGTCCAAAACCAAAGCATCGGAGGTACAAGAAGGCAAGACTCCGTTTCCTCTGTGAGCACTGTTGCTGTTTGACTGAGGAATCTGGCTAGAAGAAGAAGAAACAGGGCCAGAGTTGCGGCTATGTATATAGAAATTTTGGGTGGATTTAAAGAAATCAACAATGTCTTGGATTTTGTCACAAGAAAAATCACTTAGACATCCTACAGTTATGGATAAGAAAACAAATGGAATGCTTGATTCATTCTGTTACGCTTTTAAGTAACTATTACAATGAATGATTCATTAATTACTAAGAGCAAGGTTTCAACAAAAACAAATACGAATAAATTAAATAATTTCTAGCCAAACTTCATTTGTTATGGAATAACACCTAATCTAACTTTTATTTTGCTAAATACAAAAGAGTTTTGGTATCTTATTTCAGGTATTGAAATGCCTCGGGTCTTGCTCTGCACAACACATTGCCCTGGGACAGGCTGCTCACAGCATTTTGGCTTTGACACAGCAGCTCTGACATTAAAAAGCCCTTAACTAACCATTTGTAACATATCAGAAAAAAAGGTTAATTTGCCTTTTATGCATCCTTTACTCTGCTCTGTTGTGGAGGAGAAAAGATAGGACTCTGGTTCTCCTTTCAAATCAGTTATGCATAGAATAAAGGAAGAGCACGGACAGGCATGGTGGCTCACGCCCGTAATCCCAAAACTTTGGGAGGCCGAGGCGGGTGGATCACTTGAGGTCAGGAGTTTGAGACCAGCCTGGCCAACATGGTGAAACCCCATCTCTACTAAAAATACAAAAATTAGCCAGTCGTGATGGTGGGCGCCTGTAATCCCAGCTACTCAGGGGGCTGAGGCAGGAGAATCACTTGAACTTGGGAGGTGGAGGTTGCAGTGAGCTGAGATTGTGTCATTGCACTCTAGCCTGAGTGACAGAGACTCCATCTCAAATAAAAAAAAAAAAAAAAAAAAAAAAGAAAAGAAGAAAAAAATCAAAAGAAGAATGACATGTTGTGACTGATGGAAATTCTATAAAATTAAAATTTCAGTGCCCACAAATAAACTTTCATTGGAACGCAGCCACGCTTATTTGTTTATATATCATCCGTGTCTGCTTTTGCAAAACAGCAGAGCTGAGTAGCCACCATGGAGACCATACGGTCGGCAAAGCCTGAAATATTTACTCTCTGGCCCTTTACAGAGTTTGCTGGTCCTTACTATAGATCAAGGTGTCCCAAACTTCAGTGTACATACCAATCACCTAAGGATCTTATTAAAGTGGAGATTCTAATGTAGTGGGTTTGAGGTAGAGCTGAGATTCTATGTTTCTAACAAGCTCCTGGTTGGTACCAAAAGGGCTGGTCTGAGGACCACATTTTGAGTGGTGAGGCTAGGCTCTTTCAGACAAATCTGGTTACGTCGTGAACTTGCTCACCATCCTTCGGTGCCTTTCCGGGGCCTTCAAAATAAACTGAGACTCCCTAGTACCATGTGATTGTCGCCAGCTTCTTCCAGCTCCACTGCCCCAAACACACTGCCTTGGCTTGGTGCACCAGGATTTCTCCTCCATCATGCCTATGCACGCACTGACCTCTTCACCTACCCTATCCCCTCCTCGTCCCACCCCTTCACCCTCAACATGTCCAGTTGCCCAACTCCCTGCCTTCCCAACTTCAGCTCCAGTGGCACCTCCTTAGAGTGGATCCTTCCTGGATCCTGTGAGTCTTGTGCTTTCTGGGCTATGTGGCTTTTAGTGAGGTCTCTTAGTACCTCGTGGACCTCTTCGCAGCCTGAATTACATGGTTATGATACTACGGCCCTTAAACGCAGAGGCGTCCTTGTTTATTCCTGCATATCCAGTAGCCAAGCACAGTTCTTGGTACATCATGGGGTATAATGAGTGTTATTTGGAATGGAACAAATGAATTGCCCAGGATTATGCAGGAAATCATTTGTAAAACGGAAGTACTGCTTACTACTTTCCTCAGGATTGAGAAAAGAGTAAAATTACATATAGTAGGTTCAGAACAAATGTAAGCTCTCACTCTCTCTCTATTTAATTATAAAGAAGTTCCAAATACCCTGCAGTTCCAAGATGGTCCACTGCAAACTGGAGGAAAATGGGCTCCGCCTTCTGCAGGTACCTCCTTGTTTTGTGATTATCTACTGTGTATGTGTGTATCTCCTTCCTAATCTCAGGAATTCACTGGGGCCAGGATTACATCCTGTTTATCTCTTGGGGCCATGGACTGAAAGTGCTTGGCTCATCAGAGGTGCTCCTTGCAGCTTTGAAGAACTAAATTGCACAGATGGGCAAAGCAGACATAAACTGTCTTACCCAAAGTCACAGGACAGAACAGCGGCTGGGCTAGTTCTAGAACTTTGACCTCACAGTCCATTGATTTCATGATGCCACATGGTCTCAGACCAAACAGAAGAAAGACTCTGATCTCATCCAGTGACATATCAATTCCTCTCCAAATCCCCACCAAATGGGAACTGTCACAGAACACTGAGCATCCGTGTCACCTTTCTCTTTCTCAGAACAGCATCCACACTTTCACACAGAGGAACAGAACCAACACTCAAAACAACTCTTAAAACACTTTCCTGCAACGTGGTCTCTAAACACAGGAAACAGCAGCTGGCTGCATTGCCAGTAATGCTTATTTGCCAGTCAGGGTGCTAGAGCTCTGTGTGCAAGTTTAAAGCTGTGATCCAGGAACAAAAATAAACCAGCAAAGCAGAAACCGAGGCACCGTAAACATGGGTCTAATAAAAGGTTTTTGGAGCCAGGAAAACTTGGGTTAGGGACCCAGCTCTGCCACTTAATCATGGTGCATGTTTAATAAACTCAGTTTCCTCATCTGTAAAATGGGTTTATTAATACTAACTGCAGGCCAGGCACTTACGCCTGTAATCCCAGCACTTTGGGAGGCGAAGGTGGGTGGATCACCAGAGGTGAGGAGTTTGAGACCAGCCTGGCCAACATGGTGAAACCCTGTCTCTACTAAAAATACAAAAATTAGCCGGGTGTGATGGTGCATGCCTGTAATCCCAGCTCCTCAGGAGGCTGAGACAGGAGAATCGCTTGAACCCAAAAGGCGGAGGTTGCAGTGAGCCGTGATTGTGCCACTGCACTCCAGCCTGGGCCACAGAGCAAGACTCTGTCTCAAAAAAAAAAAAAAAAAAAAAAAAAAAACTAACTGCAGAGGTTTGCTGTGCTGAGTAAGAAAGACAATGTTTGGGCTGGGCGCAGTGGCTCATGCCTGTAATCCCAGTACTTTGGGAGGCCGAGGCAGGCAGATCAGGAGGTCAGGAGATCAAGACCATCCTGGCTAACATGGTGAAACCCCGTCTCTACTAAAAATACAAAAAAATTAGCCAGGTGTGGTGGCGGGCGCCTGTAGTCCCAGGTACTGGGGAGGCTGAGGCAGGAGAATGGCGTGAACCCGGGAGGTGGAGCTTGCAGTGAGCCGAGATCACGCCACTGCACTGCAGCCTGGGCGACAGAGCGAGACTCCGTCCCAAAAAAAAAAAAAAAAAAAAAAAAAGACAATGTTTGTAAGGTGCCATGGCTGATGATTGGCACATAAGAGATGACTGAATGGTATTTACCTCCAACACCTTTGAGAATCTAATATGAATTCACTTGACAAAATCCAGCTCTTCAGAGGAACGAGGGGCCGCAACTGGAGTTATTTTCACTAGCTCTTCCATGATTCCGTAGCATCGTTTACATCTCTGTGTTTGTGGGCACTTAGCAGACTACTATATACTTATTTGGTTTTCTTTTTTTATTTTAATAAAATTTAATTTTTATTTTTGTTTTCCCTACTAGACTGGGAGCACCAAGGTGGCAGCTCATTCTCTATCCATATCTGTTTCTTTTGATCCTAGCAGAGCACACACTTAATAAATGTGTGTGGGAAAAACAACAACACAGCCCTAGTAACAGGAAATTAGTGGAAGGAAGAAAAAGAGGCATCCTGAACCCTAGATATGCAGCTCTAAAAAGATACTCTAATATTCTGGCAGGAGTCCAGCAGTAAGCTGAGAAAGGCTGAAGAAATTTGAGAGTACTTCCTTCTTCACCATGATCTTCTTTTTCTTTTAAACTAGAAAATCCCCTCTGCAGACAGAGCAATTCCAGAGCAAAGAGGACCAAACAAGGAGATAGTATTAGACTCTTCAGCAAAAAAAAGGGTTGCAATATACATTCTCTCCATCATCAGAAATTGCAGTGACAACAGAAAGAGCACCAGGCCTTCTGGAACTTTTTTAAGTGACAGAGTCTCGCTCTGTCGCCCAGGCTGGATTGCAGTGGTGCAATCTCGGCTCACTGCAAGCTCCGCCTCCCGGGTTCACACCATTCTCCTGCCTCAGCCTCCCGAGTAGCTGGGACTACAGGCGCCTGCCACCATGCCTGGCTAATTTTTATTTTTATTTTTATTTTTGTATTTTTAGTAGAGACAGGGTTTTACTGTGTTAGCCAGGATGGTCTCGATTTCCTGACCTTGTGATCCGCCCGCCTCAGCCTCCCAAAGTGCAGGGATTACAGGCATGAGCCACCGTGCCCAGCCCTGGAACTTTCTTTGGTAAGTAGTTCAAGGTTGGCTAAGGCTATTCCTCTTACTGCTAAAAACTTCAGCCTCCTAACTGTTACAGATTCAAATCCTCCTGAGTCTCAAGCGCCTGCACTCCCAGCTCAACAGTTCCTTTCCTTCCTCCTAAGGTGGCTGTTTTGCCCTGGCTTGGTTACACTGGACTTGCTTCCCATCTCCTTTGCTGAGGCCTCTCTCAGCACTAACCCCTTCCCAGAATGCTGAGCGCAACTCACTGTCACATGCCCAGAGGCCAGACAGTGGCTGGCCAGTGAATGCTTGCCCAACCAGCGAATGCTGAGGGCTCATCTTTCCTAAGGCCATTGCTCAATTCCATCAGTTCATCACTGCACATCCCCTCAGCCCTGAGGTATGGATAATCCATCCCTAACCAACCTGAGAATCATGCCCATGAAAGCTGCTATCCAGAAGCTGATCCATAAAGGACACCCCTAGAGGGCATGACCCCACTGCAGGCTGGCCCACCTGGTCCCCCAGGGACTTCAGGTATGCTCCTGACTCCAACGCAGAATGCTTGGGTCCTTCTGAAGAGACTAATCAGGAAGCTCTGCTGTGCTCACCCAGAACCAGAGAAAACGTTCCCTGAGGAGGTCGAGCATCTGTACATGGGCCAATGGTTTCCAAAAGTTGTTTTTTCTTGTGAACTGAAATCACAAAATAGGCCAGGCACGGTGGCTCACGCCTGTAATCCCAGCACTTTGGGAGGCCGAAACAGGCAGATCACCTGAGGTCAGGAGTTCGAGATCAGCCTGGCCAACATGGTGAAACCCCGTCTCTACTAAAAACACAAAAAGTAGCTGGGCATGGTGGTGCGCACCTGTAATCCCAGCTACACGGGAGGTTGAGGTTGAGGCAGGAGAATCGCTTGAACCTGGGAGGCAAAGGTTGCAGTGAGCCAAGATCGTACCACTGGACTCCAGCCTGGGTGACAGGGAGACTCCATCTCAAAAAAAAAAAAAAGTTCACAAAATAGGCATCTGCTTTTCAGATGACAGCCCTTTCACTGTTAGAGGAGAGATACCCTCCCTCCCTCTCCATCATATCACATTATGTTGAAGTCATCTGCTTGAGTGTGTCTTCTCCAAGAGTTTGGGGGCTCCTTGTGGTCAGGGTCTTATTCATGATTGTACCTTCAGAATGCGGCACAATTCCCAGGTGCCTGACACAAAGTCACTGCTCAGTAAATTTTTGTTGGACTAACAGGAGCCTGGTTCTGTCCTGCCTCAACATCTTCCTTATCTCTGCATGTCTTTTCCAGACTAAACATCGGTAGCCCTGCACGACCTGTTTCCCAGGACAACCCATTCTGGGGCAGCGGCTGGTGCCCCAGCATGCAGAAGATGGAAAAGGAACATTAAAAAACCAAACAACAAAAAACAAAAAAAAAAACTTCACATACTGAGATTCCATCCTCCACATCCTTCGGAGCCAGCTGCACAGCAAACAGCAACTGTCTGTTTACTCAGCGCCCCCTGGGAGTCATCCCATTAGGAAGTCTTCACCAGTCACGCACGATGCAGGCCATCTCGCCGAGGCGGTTTTCCTGGTGTCCCACCGCTCTTCCTCCGAGGCGCATCTCTCCTGCTCCACTGGTCTGTAGGGCTGGCAGCCACAGGCCGGAACAAGACAGCCCACTTGGGGCCTCCCTGCCGAGGCCTGATGGATAAAGTGATACCGGGAGATCTGTGGCGCCTGAGGCGGCCAGACAGCAAGGGGACACCGCTGTCTGTTCAGTCTTCCATTTGTGGGCCTGTGGTCTTACGTTTAGAGGAAGATAAGAACTTCAAATATTCTCCTCCAACCTGATGTAGAAAAGCTGCTGCAGATCTGAGGCCTGACGTCCCAGGAGGGTATCTTGATTGCTCAGTGGATTTTCAAGACCAGGTGCACACCACCATGCTGGCTAATTTTTATGCATTTTTTTTAGAGATGGGGTTTTCCCATGTTGCCTAGGCTAGTCTCAAACTCCTGGCCTTAAGCAATCCGCCTGCCTCAGCCTCCCCAAGTGCTGGGATTACAGGCATGAGCCACTGTGCCTGGCCCATGGATTTTTCTTGACAAGACAGCAGCTCTGAACTTGCGAGGCCAGGCAGAAGGCAGGAGTGGTGTGACTCCCACTGCGCGCTAAGGAGGAGCAGTGCTCCACACTCCTAAGCCAGCTCCCCGCATCTCTGTTCCCCTCCTCAGAACACTCTTCATACAAACTAAATGCTATTTTAATTATTCCTTCTAGCAGGGTGTGGTGGCTCACGCTTGTAATCCCAGCACTTTGGGAGGCCGAGGTAGGCGGATCACCTCTGGTCAGGAGTTTGAGACCAGCCTGGGCAACATGGCGAAACCCCATCTCTACTGAAAGTACAAAAATTAGCCGGGCATGGTGGAGCACGTCTGTAATCTCAGCTACTTGGGAGGCTGGGGAAGGAGAGTCTCTTGAACCTAGGAGGCGGAGATTGCAGAGAGCCACAGTCGCACCATTGCACCCCAGCCTGGGCAACAGAGCTCAGTCTTGATAAATAAATAAATGAATAAATAAATAATAAATTATCCCTAGGCTCCATCCAGGTCTTGAGGAGGCTGGGGAGGAAACAGAAACACACTCTTACCAAAAGACTTAGAATAGTTTATTAACATACCCAGAGTCCCCTTCTGTACTCAACACTGTAAGCCCAACCACCATACCTATCATTTATCATGCACTTAAGGTCAGACTCTGCACTCACCATTCTTATATGTATTATCTCATCTAATCATTGTAACAATTCCTTGAGGCACAGACTATTACCTTCATTTAACAGAAGACAAAACTGAGCTTAGAGGGATTTGGTAACCTAAGTGGAGTAGGAATTTGAATGTACATCAGTCTGATCATACACTCAAGTACCAGACACACCACTATGCATTCTGCCCCAGGAGCCCTTTCTTGAGGCCACAAGAATAGGAACATGCTTCCTATTTCTACCACAGAGGTTCATCCGGCAGCAGCCGGTGGAGGCTGGGATAGGTGGTTGGCAGAGACTTGGTGCTCTGTGACCCGTAAGTACAATCCTGTCCCCATCTTCTCACAGCTGGGAGCCGAGATGGGCAGTGTATATACACACACACACATTCACACTCAGAAACACATACACACACACACTATTCCAGAAAGTGTGATAACCATTCCAACTCCAGACCACATCACTAGACAGCCAACCACACTGCATTTAGCTGGGGCCAAGTCAAAGAATAAACCAATGGGCAAGTCGGGTTGCCCTCTTGACCCCAGTTCCGTGTAATCTAGAGACTTCATATCATTTATTTGGATCTCAAGTTTCCTTCCTTCTGCTATTCATCAAACCTTACTGAACACTAGCTACATGCCAATACCATGGATGCTGGCTAAGAACTCGTGAGTGTGGAGTTGATTGCCTGGGGTTTGCATCCTGGTTTCTACCACTTTGTAGCTGTGTGATGTTGGGCAAGTTAAAATCTCTGTGCTTCAGTTTTCTTATCTGTAAAATGGGTATAATAATAGTTCCTATCTCATAGGGTTGTTATGAAGAATAAAACAAAATAATACATATGTTGAGGTATTTAAAGTATTGTCTGGCACACAGTAGGTACCCAGTGAAGGTTAGCTATGACCACCTGGTGCTTGGGTTGGAAATGGTAAGGGTGACAAGTTAGTAACAGAAATGTCATGAACTCAGGGGAAAGGCAGACCAAGAGCTTATACACACACATGCTGTGGCTGACAGAATAATAGTCACCAAAGCTGTCCATGTCCTAATCTGCAGACCCTGTGAATATGTGACCTTACATGTCAAAAGAGACTTTACAGATGTGATTCAGCTGAGGAGTTTGAGCTGGGAAGATACAATCATTAGGGCCCTTACAAGGAAGGGAGTGAGGCAGGAGAGTCAGAGACAGAGACAGGAGGTGATGATGAGGAGGGCTTGGAGTGATGTACTTAAAGATGGAGGAGGAAGGGGCCACTAGCCAAGGGATGGAGGCGGACTCTGGAAAAAGTCAAGGAAACACATTCTTTCCAGGAAGAACACAGTTCTATTGATGCATTGACATTAGCCTATGATACCCATTTCAGACTTTGGACTTCCCAACTGAATAAATGTGAATGCAAGTGTGTTGTTGTAAGCCACTGAATTTGTAGTAATTTGTGAGAGCAGCCATAGGAAGCTACTACACATGCTTTTGGCTATATTTGCTGCATTTCACAAAGCCTCTTGTATTTCACAAAAGCCACTTGCTAACTCATTATGACTCATGTCCCTAGTTCCCAAGAGATAAAGTGAAAATTTAAGCTTCCAGAAGGATGTGTTTACTTTGGTGGAGATGGCTTCTCGAGTGACTCCTTCTGTTCCTCACGCTGACGGAATTAGCCTCTCTGAAACAGTGGTGCTTGGCAAGGAAGAAGACTAGAATAGCCCACTAAATACCACACAAAACCAACAGTTCACAGTACTTTGAGAGCCTCAAAGTACCAGGACCCAATTGTTGGTAACAAATAATAGTATCACTTTGCATGTGCATGACTTTTTGTGGTTTTTATTACTTTTATATCCACTGCCTCATTTTGATGCAGCCACCTATAGAAATAACGTTCAAAACCACATCCTCAGAAAGTGACAGATCCAGGACTTGAGCCAAGTCTTTTGTCACTAAAGCCAATTTTCTTTCTGCTGTAGCAGAATATTGCTTGTTCTTACCCTCATGGATGGGTGACTGAGACCACTGTCTATCCCTTCAATATCCTATCACTGGTACAAGTGGCACTTTCTCACCCAAGCATCCCACCCACCTAGAGAGATGCCCACTCCCATGGCCTACAGACAGGTTAGCTTTGTCTTCAACAGGCTGAGATGCAAACAAAAGGCCGGAAGCAAGAGAGGAGCAAAAGGAAAAGACAGAGAAAACCATATGAAAAGGCTAATTCAGAGAACAGATCCTCCCATTCCTCCAGAAAACAGAGCCAAAACCTTGTTAGAAAGCTGTCTCGGCCACGCGTGGTGGCTCACGCCTGTAATCCCAGCACTTTGGGAGGCCGAGGTGGGAGGATCACCTGAGGTCAGGAGTTCAAGACCAGCCTGGCCAACACAGTGAAACCCTAACTGTACTAAAAATAAAAATAAAAAAAAAAATAGCCTGGTGTGGTGGCAGGCACCTGTAATCCCAGCTACTTGGGAGGCTGAGGCAGGAGAATCGCTTGAACCCGGGAGGCAGAGGTTGCAGTGAGCTGAGACTGCATCATTGCACTCCAGCCTGGCAACAAGAATGAAACTCTATCTCAAAAACAAAGAACAAAAGAAAGCTGTCTCTAGGTGCCTGGACTCAGAGAAGTAGCCTGATGTGGAAAAAAGAAACCGTGGTCTCAACTGAGATCAGCAGGCCTAAGCTCTAGTTTCTATCACAGACTAGCCGTGTGGGATCTTGAAAATATCACTTCATTTTCTGGTCTCATCTTACTTAAGTGTAAAGAAAAAGGGTACTCGACTAGATGAGCCCTACTAGCAATTCCAGCTAGAGATTTCTGAGCGTCCACCTCTGGAGGTTTCTTCCAAGCAGGATCTTACACCTGAGGCATAATATTAAATTATTTGAACTGTCTACTGGCCTTCTCAGACTTTTTCCTCTCCTCTCAAACTGAAGAGTATTGCTCCTGTCTTACTGGTGCTTCAGATGTAATCGTGTGCTCCCCGTCTGGTTTATGACCCTCACCCTCCCACATTGATGTGTCTTCCGTCTTCTGTCTCTTGCCTTGCATTTACCATGCTTTATCATAATTGTGTATTTTCCACCCTAGATTGCCAGTTTCCTGAGGGTGGAGATTATAGCTAATTATCTTTATACTCTCAACTCCTGTTATAATAGGATATTATAGTTGCACATAAATGTGTGAAGTGTCTGTACAGTATATACATACATATACAGAGAGAGAGAAAGAATGGACCGGGCACGGCGGCTCACATCTGTAATCCCAGCACTTTGGGAGGCTGAGGTGGGTGATCACCTGAGGTCAAGAGTTCGAGACCAGCCTGGCCAACGTGGCGAAACCCCGTCTCTACTACAAATTAAAAAATTAGCCTGGTGTGGTGGTGGTGCACGCCTGTAATCCCAGCTACTTAGGAAGCTGAGGCAGGAGAATCGCTTGAACCCAGGAGACGGAGGTTGCAGTAAGCTGAGATCGTGACATTGCACTCCAGCCTGGGTGACATAGTGAGACTCTTTCTCAAAAAAAAAAAAAAAAAAAAAAAAATGTCATTACCAGGGGACTTGTCATGCAGAAAGTGGCTGAGGACCCTGGGCAGATCACTGTGCATCTTCGCAGGTGATCTGGGGTAATCCCCTTAGCCTGGCTTGCTTCACAGGGTGTGAAGCTTAATAAGGCTTATGGCAGAAGAGATGAGGAGAGTGAGAGAGGAGGGGAAGAGGAAGTGAAAAGAAGGGAAGAGGAGCCAGATGCATTATAGTGGAACTAGTTCTCCAGGATGGGTAAAATCTGATTAGGGAAAAAGAGGAGAAAAATATGAGCAACCAGGCAATTCAAGGAAAAGTTGATTTAAAACGAAACTGCAGCTGGGCGCGGTGGCTCACGCCTGTAATCCCAGCACTTTGGGAGGCCGAGGCGGGTGGGTCACAACGTCAGAAAATCGAGACCAGCCTGGCCAACACGGGGAAACCCCGTCTCTACTAAAAATACAAAAATTAGCTGAGCTTGGAGGTGCGTGCCTGTAATCCCAGCTACTCGGGAGGCTGAGGCAGGAGAATTGTTTGAACCCGGGCGGCGGAGGTTGCAGTGAGCCGAAATCGCGCCACTGCACTCCAGCCTGGGCCACAGGGCGAGACTCCGTCTCAAAAACAAACAAACAAACAAACAAACAAACAAACAAAACGGAACTGCAGATGCCACGGTTGAGAACTCCAGCGACCCTGCATCGTTCCACATGTCTGTGTCTAAATAGACTGTACACAAAAGCGGCCAGTGAGGCAGATTCCTTCCCAAAGTAAAGGAATAAACACTTACGGAGAGAATGCTCTCGGTAAATGTTTTTGAAAGGAGCACCATCAACATGGAAGTAGGATTCTAAACAATCCTGCTACCTGAATCACCGAGAAGGTTCATCCAACAAAACCCGAAAGAAATCGGAAGCATTCAGTTGCCTCTGGCCATCTGTGCAGTCGGCTTCCCCCTGGCATTTTCCAGACTGCCGTAAGAGACACCGCTACAGCGGTGATTCTTTCAGCTTCCCACTCTGCACAAGAACAGCCTTGGTCCTGGTGGAGTTCATTGCCACAGTTGCTTTATGTACAAGAATGTTTACGCTTCCACAGAGGCCGAGAGCACAACGGGAAGTGTCACACAAACAGCTGGTGACTCCACAGAAGGGAAGATGTCCCTTTAATTTAAAAGGTGCCCCTGAGCAATCTATTTGCCTCAGGTGCTGGGCTCAAGGCACTACCCTCCTATTTAACCTGCACCTTGGTTGTATTTTGAAACAAAACAAATTGTTTTTGTTTTATACCTATTTGAGAATTATACTATTGCATACTAGTAAACGGCTCCCCACCGCTGTAATTGCCTCATATCTTTCTTCCTTTCCGTTTATTTACTCTCTAAAATATCAAGTCCTAAAGAGTTTTCTTTAAAGGGAGAGGAAAAGAATTTGACCATAAAGCACTGTGAAAAACAAAACAAAAACACGAACAGAAAAGCCAAATGCTCTGGAACAGAGAAGCATACCCATGAAGCAGTGAGAGCATCCTCGTGCTGTCCAAAAACACTGGTCCAGGCTGGGCACAGGGACTCCTGCCTATAATCGCAGCACTTGTGGGAGGCTGAAACGAATGGATCACTTGAGCCCAGGAGTTTGAGACAAGCCTGGGCAACGTAGTGAGACCCCCATCTCTACAAAAATAAAAATAAAATAAATTTTAAAATTATCCAGGTGTGGTGGGGCACACCTGTAGTTCTCACTGTTCAGAAGGCTGAGGCACGAGGATTACTGGAGCTCCAGTGTTCAAGGCTGCAATGAGCTAGGATCGTGCTGTTGCACTGTAGCCTGGGAGACAGAGTGAAACACACACAAGCCGGGTGCAGTGGCTCACACCTGTAATCCCAGCAGGCCTCAGAAAGGCAGGCCTAGGTCAGGAGATCGAGACCATCCTGACTAACACGGTGAAACCCCGTCTCTACTAAAAATACAAAAAAATTAGCCGGTAGTGGTGGGCGCCTGTAGTCCCAGCTACACGGGAGGCTGAGGCAGGAGAATGGCGTGAACCCAGGGAGACGGAGCTTGCAGTGAGCCGAGATTGCGCCACTGCACTCCAGCCTGGGCGACAGAGCGAGACTCCATCTCAAAAAAAAAAAAAAAAACAAAAAAAGGCAGGCCTGCCCTCTGAGGGTCACTGTGGAGAATGTGCAGCCAGCTCAAAAGAGCAGTTGACTTCAGAGTGCCAGATGGGAAAAACCTGACATTTACCTTTTCCTCCGGAGAACTGCACAGAATTTAGCAGGGTGCTGTATGCACAGTAAGAGCTCAGACAGTTTCTGGATGTTCATCTAGGACACTTCACCATAGGCCTCACCGTCAGACAGTAGGTGGCAAAGAGCATGACTGCAAAGTCACCAGGAAAACAGGGATGCAAGCAAGATGAAACAAGAAAAGGGATCACCTATCACATACCGAGGGCCCCAGGCACAGTGTCCGGAGGACTGTGATCACTGCCACATCTACCCACCCATCCTCCAGGGAAAAGAGAAAAACCAGAGATTCTCCATAAGCCTTTGGGCAAATACAAAGTGGCCCCTGGGAGAATCCATCCATGAAAATGACAAGTGTTCAGTTCAATGAGGATCATAGTCATCTCACTCTCCTGGCAATGGCTCTGCCTTCTGCTTGGCTAAGTCTGTCACCGTGCAGAGAGGATTCATTCTTGAGTGTGGTTTTTTTCTCCCCACTCTCTCTCTTAGGCTTGAGTCTGATTCCATTTGAAAGTAATCAGAAGACAACCATATGGTGCCCCTTCCAGTCCCCAACCCCTGCCATTTATTATAGTCAGCAGCTTGGGTGGTGCTCTCTCTGCCCTGGGTCTGCTTTTTCTCAGGCCCCGCACCCCTCTGGGCACTCCAGAGAGAGAGGCACAGAGAGCAGAATGCAGTTATCAGGGAGAAAGCATCCACTGGCCTCTGCCCCACCTTACTGCCTTATGCCCAGAGCTCAGTGAGGTATAGAGAACCGTAAGAGTGGAAGGCGACCCAGGAACCAAACCACAGAGGGAGCCATGTGGAGTAACATCGCCACTTGAGTGGCACTAATACCGACCTCATTACTGAGGGTGTGCCCAATGCCAGGTGCTCTCCAGCTGTTTGCGTGGTTTGGCACCCTTCTCTCACAAAGGTCCTTCGAGGTAAGTGCTGTTATTGTCTGCATTGTACAGACAGGAAAATTGAGGCTTAGCATGTTCAGCAACTTGCCCAAGGTCAGTCCCTCAGCTGGTAAGGGGCAGAGCTGGAATTCAAAGCCAGGCTGCCACCAATTCAGACTTCTGTCTATCAGGGCAGGATGGATGGGGCAGATAATGATGGGGTCTCTTCAGCTTCTGGATGGCCAAGAAAGGAGATACCCTTACACAGGCTGATGGCTGCTGGGATCAGGGAGGCACTGACAGTACCACCACTTCATCATCAGCTGGAGCAAAGCTGGCGGGAGACACAGGATTCCCTAGGTTGGCTGCCTCTGTGAAAAGCAACGCCTTTAGCTCTGTGAATGACTGTCCACTCCCTGAAAGGGAGCTGGAGTTTGAGGCAGCTGAGGGTGGGGAGCAGGTGGTGATCAAAGCCACAGGATAGAACAGTGAGGCAGGATACTCTTCGATCTCTGTAGCACTTAATCTTCCAAACCTCAGTTTCCTCATTAAATTATCAATGTCTGAGACTTGATAGTGATTATGTATGTGACTCTGCTTTGTAAGCTCGAACGTGGTCTAAAAACTTAAGGTAATATTAGAAATTCTGGCGTAAGGCCAGGCGTGGTGGCTCATGCCTGTAATTCTAGCACTTTGGGAGACCAAAGCGGGCAGATTGCCTGAGCTCAGGAGTTCGAGACTAGCCTGGGCAACACGGTGAAACCCCATCTCTACTAAAATACAAAAAATTAGCTGGGCATGGCGGCGTACGCCTGTAGTCCCAGTTACTCAGGAGGCTGAGGCAGGAGAATTGCTTGGACCCGGGAGGCGGAGGTTGCAGTGAGCCGAGATCGTGCCACTGCACTCCAGCCTGGGCAACAGAGTGAGACTACATCTCAAAAAAAAAAAAAAAGAAATTACGGCGTAAGAGGGAATTTTCATAGAAGCTGTGTGCAAGGGGTTATAATTGCCCTACCAGCACACCCAAATACCTGAAGGTCTACTCAGCAATTAAAAGAGATAAACTATTGATACATGCAGGATGAGTCTCAAAAATATGCTGAAGGAAAGAAGCCAAGTACAAGGGTATGCACTGTATGACCTACATGCAAATCTAGAAAATGCAAACTAATGTACAGTGAAAGAAAGCAACTGGGCTGGGTGCAGTGGCTCACGCCTGTAACCCCAGCACTTTGGGAGGCCAAGGTGGGCAGATCACCTGAGGTTGGGAGTTCGAGACCAGCCTGACCAACATGGAGAAACCCCATCTCTACTAAAAATACAAAATTAGACAGGCACAGTGGTGCATGCCTGTAATCCCAGCTACTCGGGAGGCTGAGGCAGGAGAATCACTTGAACCCAGGAGGTGGAGGTTGCATGCAGTGAGCTGAGATCGCATCATTGTACTCCTGCCTGGGCAACAAGAGCGAAACTCCATCTCAAAAAAGAAGAAAAAAAAAAGAAAACGACTGGTGGCTGCTCAGGGTTGGGGGTTGAGGGAGGACTGACGGCAACGGGGTACAAAGGAAACTTTTAGGGGCAATGAATGTACTGTGTCCTGTAGTAGGTGATCACATAGGTAAAGTTGTCAAAATGTATCAATCTTTAAATAGGGTTAGCTGATTGTACATAAGTTATAACTCAAGAAAGTTTTTTTTTTTTTAAAAAGCACATCGGCTGGCCGGGCGCAGTGGCTCACACCTGTAATCTCAGCACTTTGGAAGGCCGAGGCGGGTGGATCACTTGAGGTCAGGAGTTCGAGACCAGCCTGACCAACATGATAAAATTGTGTCTCTAACTAAAAAACACAAAATTAGCTGGGCGTGGTGGCGCACACCTGTAATGTCAGCTACTTGGGAGGCTAAGGCAGGAGAATCACTTGAAACCTAGGAGGCAGAGGTTGCAGTGAGCCGAGATCACGCCATTGCACTCCAGCTTGGGCAACAAGAGTGAAACTCTGTCTTAAAAAAAGAAAAAAAAGCATATCAAGGTGTTTTTGTTTGTTTGTTTTGTTTTTTGGAACCAGGACCCCCTGTAGCCTGGAAAGTTCACGAGGCTTGCAGTTTAGCCTGAGGCCGTTATGGCAATACAGTCCCTGCATACCAACTGTGTGACTCTAGACACATCCTGAGCTCCTCTAAGCCTCCAGTCTCATCTTAAAACAAAGCATATATTGTGTGCTTTACCTCACAAGACTGCTATGGGGTATCTAATACACATAAGAGCAATTCTTACAGTGTACAATAACATAAATAGAAGGGCGTGTTGTGTGGTGCACAGTCACAGCAGGTAGATTAGAGACTTCCTTGCCCTGCCCACCTATAAGAGCCCTTCAGCTCCACGTGGGTTCCGGTTTTTCCTCTTTCTGTCTATCCAAGGCTGGGAAAGCAGCTGCAGCCCCCACGCCAGAGTCAGCTACATTCAGAGATGTTGGGTTGGCCAAGTGTTCTCAGAGGATCCAATGTCAACCAACAGGTAAGCTGGAAAAAGCCAGGGAAACCAGATACTTTAATTCATGGGCTCCACATGCCGCTTCTCAACTCCTCATGCAGCCAACTTGGAGCTGCTTTTATCTTTGGGCAGTGGGGCATAGCTAACACAGCTTACTGTCCAAAGCCAAGTCAAAGGCGCTCATTCCAGCTCTTTGCTTCTGCCACTGCCTTGCTCTTTAATTTGGCATTGTTCAAATATTCTCAGTAGAAAAAAAAGGACAATCCAATAATACATGTAAATCCTCACCAGACACCTCAACCACTATCTCACCTCCTCTCCCTTCTTCCAATCCAACACAATAATGCCACAATCACATCTTGCATCCTGATCCTATCTTTAACTTTCCCAAGTTCTTTTCTGTCCGTTATCTCATTTTGTCTTTGCAAAGCCCCGTGACACATGACAGGTCTTGCCATGCACAGTAGCTGGTGAAGATATTAAGGAAAAGAGGTTAAATAGAAGACCTAAAAGGTGCAGATGTCATTCAGAAGCTAGACCAGACCTTAGGACCTTTGACCCCTGCCACAGTGTCCTTCCCAAGACTATTATCTCTCAATTCATTGGAAACATTAGAAAGCCATTTGCTGTAGACAAAGTTCCAGCCACGGCAGCTTCAAACAATAAAAATTTAAAAAAACCAGTCAGGGTTGTATCAGCAAGGATTCCTCCAATTCAATTATTCAGTGACTTGCTCCAAGGCCCAGCATCAGCCCCAAGCTACAGAAGAGATGAGAGCCTGTCTGCCCAGAAACCAGAGGTCAGCAGGGGGATGTTAGTGCTCTGACAGCAGGTCCGGCTGTGCAAAGTGATGGCTCTGATCTGAGTCCTGTCCCATCTTCTCTGGTGTTAGGCTCAGACCCTCTCCTGGCCTGTGAGGCCTCCTCTTCCTCAGGTCTTTGCCCCCAATACATTCTTTCTTTTCCTTCCAACCAACCTCACTAGCCTCAAGGAAGCTGGACCCTTATTTTTAGAACCCTTAAAACAGGGAAGTGCTAGTGGGCATAGAAAAAAGGAAGCGATTGGCCATTTTGACCTTTGAAAGGTTTCCTTCCTGATGCCTCCCTAACACCTCCTTAACTTGGACTTGCACACGAGCGCGCACACACACACCGTGAAATTGCCACTTCTCAGTCCTTCTCCATGAGGCAAATTCTCCTATAGCAGTGTCTAAGTTTGACTGAAGTTCATATAGCAGAACGGAAAAAAACCTAGCCCAGCTCCAGGGAGTAATGAGCTAGAGAGAGCACACCCTGAGGTCACCCTGCTTGAGCCAGCCCTGCAGCCCTCTGGTCCTCTTAGCTTTCTCAAGCACTTAACAAGCATGTAGTCATTAACTGCATTCCCCTCAGAGGGCAACAGCATGGCCCTGAGGGGACTAAGGGACTTTTGCAAGACCACAGCACAGTACAGCCCAGCACAGGCTGGGTGGGATCCGGCCTTGCTGGCCTCAACCCTCTTTGCCAGCCCACCAAGAGCCTGGCCGGAGTGCCCCTTCTTGCTGCCGCACACCACCAGACCCCAGTTACACCCATAGGGGAAACTAGAGCTGTCAGCCCTGGCTGCTGTCACTCTGTCAAAAGGGCCTAGAGCTGTCAGCCCTGGCTAATGTCAATCTGTCAAAAGGGCCAGGTTTGAGACAACCATCTTACCCCTTCTTAAAGCATCACATCCAAGTCTTCTAGACCCAGGAGACCATCACTGCTCTTTGGGGCTTGGATTTTCATTATGCTCAGCCCTCCAGGCATAAAGCTCAAGAGAGAAGCTTCTGATGAGCTAAGCCTGACGCCCTTGCTCTTTCTTCTCAACTCTCAAAAATGAAGTTAAATGCCTGTTCTCTGAAGCCTCCGATGGCCCCTTTTCATACTGGTCTAAGTTATTAGGGGGAAGGCCGACTGCATCAGCCTTTCTGGGTTGAAGTAGAGGAGGGAAGGAAGCCTGGGCAAGGAGTCCGACAAGATCAGGTGACCTCCAAGAGCTTCACTCCCTTCCAGGCAGAGAATTTAAGAAAAAGAGCAGCAAACCCAACCTCCCTCTCTCCAGGCCTACTCTTGTTACCTCTTTGGTAAAGAGGGGCAGTGCTGGTAGTAATATAATAATAGCTGTGATAGGCTAAGTAATGATCCCCCAAAAGACACCCACATCCTAATCCCTAGAAGCTGTGAATGCCGCCTTGTCTGTTTTCTTTTTTTAAAGGACTTCGCAGATAATGATCTTGAGATAGGGAGATTACTCTGGATTATCCAAGTGGGCCCTAAGTACAACCACATGTATCCTTATAAGAGACATGCCAAGGAAGATTGGACACAGACAGAAAACAAAGACAATTTGACCACAAACGCAGTGATTGGATTGACGCAGCCACAAGCCAAACAACGCCAGCCCCCACCAGAAGGTAGGAGAGGCAGGGAGTGGATTCCCCTAGAGCCTCCAGAGGGAGCACGGCCCTGCTGATGCCTTGATTTCAGCCCAGCGATACTGATTTTCAACTCCTGGTCTCTACAATTGTGAGAGAATAAATTTCTGCTGTTCTAAGCCACTCAGTTTGTGACAATTTGTTACAGCAGTCATAGGAAGCTAATACAGTAACTAACACTTCATGATTGCTCACTATGTGCCAGAAACTGTTCTCAGCATTTTACCCACATTAAATCATTTCTATCCTGGCCCTACTGGCCCTAGATGGTGTGAGGCCTGGGCTGTACAGATAGAATACCTGGGTTTGAATCCCAGCTTCATTGCTTACTGTTGTGACCTTGAGCAAGTTATGTAACCCTTCTAAATCTCAGTTGCCCAATTCATAAAATGGGCATGTGGTACTTTCCTCATTGAGTTGCTAGGAGGATAAAATGGGTAATAAAGATATAAGTACTTAGAACAGTATGGAGTAAGTATTCAATACATGCTAGCTATTAGGAGATCTCAGGGGTTGAGCAAGCCAAAAATGACCCTTATGCTAATATGTCAAGACATGGCAAGACCTCCTGGACTCAGTGCAGGAGAAAAGATGTCCCTTTAAAGCTGATTTGAATTCGAATCTCAAATATGACTGAGGAGTTAAGTATTCCTTCCCTTAATTAAGCAATTTAGGTTTTTAATGCTGGCCTCATTTCAAAAAAGGCAGTAGCCTGAGACTATGCTAATTCTGCAGCATTCCCCAGCTGACTTCCCCATTCCCACCTCCAGTTTGTTTGTTTTTTTTTTTGTTTTTTGAGATGAAGTCTCGCTCTGCTACCCAGGCTAGAGTGTGGTGGCGCGATCTTGGCTGACTACAACCTCCACCTACCTGGCTCAAGCGATTCTCTTATCTCAGCCTCCCAAGTAGCTGGGATTACAGGCATGCACCACCCCACCCAGCTAATTTTTGTATTTTCAGTAAAGATAGGGTTTCACCATGTTGGCCATGCTGGTCTGGAATTCCTATCCTCAAGTGATCCGGCTGCCTCAGCCTCCCAAACTGCTGTGGTTATACCCAGCCCCACCTCCAGTTTTTAAGGAGAGCTGTGCACACTGATCATCCACACTGACGACTTCATCTGAAGCGTCCACACCTGACACACCCCTGCAGAACCCACATTTTCTCCCTGTAACTCTGGTATCAGGAACTGGAGCCCTAGTATTAGGAAGTCGTATTGGGATGTCAGTGGAAGGCAGAAACCATCAGTCCATTTTGCAGCCTTCTAAGGCCACTCCAACGTGTCCCAGCAGCCTGGAGAATAACAAATTCAAGGGTCTACTTTGATTTAGAGATTACAACCAAGTTAGTAAAGAATAAACAAGGTTTGCCCAGGGACAAGGGAGGGGAGACCTAAAGTTATCGCCTGTAATCCCAGCACTTTGGGAGGTGAGGGGATCACCTGAGGTCAGGAGTTCGAGACCAGCCTGGCCAACATGGCGGAACCCCATCTCTTCTAAAAATACAAAAATTAGCCGGGCGTGGTGGCGCATGTCTATGTTCCCAGCTACTCAGGAGGCTGAGGCAGGAGAATCGCTTGAACCGGGGAGGCGGAGGTTACAGAGGTGGTGCCACTGCACTCTAGCCTGGTGACACAGCGAGACTCCATCTCAGAAAAATAAATAAAGTTATCACCTGAAAAAAAAAAGTGAGAAGAGAAAAAAATAAAAAGGACTTTCATTTACTTGGCCCTCACTGATAAAGTTTGGTCAACTCTCCTGTTCAGGTGATGTAATTCAAAGATGAAAAGAAGCTGCGCCCAGTCCGGACCCCAGGCCTTGTGTCCCCACCTAAGAAATCTGCACCCCAGGGATTAACCAGGGGAGAAGGGCCTGGCCGCTGGGCCTTGGTTTCCTCTTAGGCAGAGTTCCAGCCCCTGAGACTTGAGCCGACCGGCTTAAGACGACTCCGGCCGCCGCCGCCCTATGCTGGCAAACAGGCCTCTCCCCCGTAGGCTCCAGGGGCGGCCACCTGCGCTCTCCCTGCCCTCCCCTACCCCACTCTCCTAGAGGAAGGATAAAGGAGAACAGCTCCCCCTCCTTACTCTCAGGCACCCACAGATTTCTGAGCTGCCGTCACCACTGACGAGAACCCAGGTCCCCTGGAGGGATCGCTTCTGATTCCATCCTCCCCATCAATGAACACGCAGCAACACCCACGCTCCCGCTCCTCCTACTCCAGGGGGAGACTGAACCCGAGAGCGACATCCGGAGCTGGAAGCCGCTGCAACGGGGGCGCCGGCCTCCCTGCCCCGCAGTCTCTCGCCCTTTCCCAGACACCGGAGGATCCCAGGCCAGCCCAGTATTCCAGACAGAGAGGGTGCCCGAGTCCTCCGCAGGGCCCCGCCTCCCTAGGCGCTCCGCGCTGGAGACCTAGGGGAGCGCGCGAGAGAAACGCTGAGCTCCACCCGCGTGGGGCGGAGGCTGGGCACCGTACCCGGGACTCGAACCCCGCGCCCTCGTCCCCCACCTTTAGGCATCCCACGGCAAGCCCTGGCCCAACGCCCCCGCGCTGCGTCTTCCCCGGCACCCCGGCCTGGAGCAGAGTCCCGGGCTGCGAGCGCGCCCATCCTGCCCCCAACAGGTCTCGGGCAGCGGGGAGCGCGCCGCCTGTCCCGCAGGCGCTGGGAGGCGAGCCGGAGCGAAGCCGAGGGCCGGCCGCGCGCGCGGGAGGGGTCGCCGAGGGCTGCGAGCCCGGCCACTTACGCGCGGGCTCTGGGGAACCCCATGGAGAGGAGAACGTCCAGCGCGGATCCATGCTTGATGGTGCCGGGGCGCTGTTGGCGGTTCCTCCGGGGGGTGACTTTGCTGTACAGCTCCTCTCTCGCAGCCATGCCGAGCGGACTGGGGTGGCCGTACTGAGCCATGGCTCAGCGGCCAGCCATTGCCAGGGAAGGAGCCCGAGCCGGATGGTCCGGGAAGGAGGAGGGAGTCGAGCTGGGCCAGGGGAGGGGGCTCGGGGACCCAGAGCCAGGCAGGAGGCGGCGGCGGCGGCGGAGGCGGCGCTCCGAGCTTCCCCAGTGTCGAGACTCTGACGCTTCCTGGTGAGGCCACAAGAGCCAGAACGCCGGCAAGCGGCTGCTGCGGGACCAGCCTCAGCTACTCGGGCCCCCGGCTGCCCCCAGCGCTGCGCCTGCAGTAGCCCTGTCTCCTCCGCCCCCTTCCCTCTCCTCGCCTAGCAGTCCGGGAATTTGCAATGAGTAATTTTTGAATGGATCAAAAAGGAAAAGGAGCCTTGTGGGCTGGCCCTGACTTGCCTGTACCCGGGCCCCGCCCCTCTCTTAAAGCGGCCGCGCTGTCCGAGGCTGCTCCGTGCGGGCAAGGGCTGTAGTCGCGCTACTTGGAGGCGGAGGATCCTAACCTTATGGGTTGCTTGTGTGCTTCACCTCCTGAGAGTCACCCCCGGCGCCCCAGCCCTCTCCTTGGCTGGCATACCCGCCCAGCTGGGCCTCAAGACAGCAGATCAACCCATTTCAAGTTTCATATGGTTCTAGATGCGGTTATTAATGGAAATCGGGTGAACTGGTGGATGATACTAATGGACCAGAAGACCAAGCCATAAGGCCTAGGTAAAAGGTTTTGCTTCTCAAAGATCCTGCAAAACCCAAAGGGTTGTTAGGACCATCGGAGGCTGAGTTCCCAATCAGCCGGCCAAGTGGCTGCAACTGAAGACCTACTGCGCTCTGCAGGGTTATGGTCAGTGACTGGATCGTGCCTACCCGGTGGGGCAGAGGGGGTGGGGAGCAGGACCTCAGGTTCTCAGAGCTGGCAGGACCTGGGAGGGGACAAGAAAAGAGGGACAGGGCAGAAAGAAGAAGAGGGAAGGGAAAAAGAAAGGAGGAAGGAAGAGGAGAAGAAGGAAGGGCTAGGAGGGTAGAGGAAGAAGGAAGGGCTAGGAGGGTAGAGGAAGAAGGAACAGAGAAAAGACACTTCCTAATTATAAGAGGTGTTCAAAAGGGAGTGGGCTTATTTCATTAGGGAGTGGATATCCTGTCAATAAAAGGATTCAAAGAAGGACTGAATCACCACTGCACAATAATAAGTAATTGTATCGTAGGTTGGACAAAACTACTCCCACTGCAAAGATGGTGGAAGTCACAACCATATTGATGTCCCATACCCCACCTGGTGAATTTGGCTGAGGGATGCTAACCCTCTTTCATTTGGAAACAAAGTCATTATCTTCAGTCAGGGACAAGGGTCCCACTTGCTATAATGAAAGAGGCAATGAATAAACCCTAACTGATAGTCTTTTTTGGGTAATAATAATAATAAAACCTAACATTTATTGGGCTCTTGTATGTGCCAGTCATTGTGCTAATCGTAATGAATGAATGAACTGGCTGAATTTTTACACTGACCCTAGGAGTGTATTTAATCATTATCCCAGTTTTATAGATGAGACAACTCAGCTCAGAGAGGTTGGGGAAGATCATAGAGCTGGTAAGTGCGTAGCTAGAGCACTTGTATCCACTGCGGTGCCTTAGACAAGTTACTTCTCCTCTCTACAGCCTAATTTTCTCATTTGTATGGACCGTGGTAACCTAACCTTGCACACACTGGGTTTTCCAGAAATGTCAGTCCGGGCCTGTCCCTGGTTGGAATATGGGGGAGGGATGGTTACTTGCACTCATGGAGTGGCTTTTGGAGGTTGCTTTATAAGGCCTCTAAAGGTTTTACCAGGGGAAATGATACAGCGTAACTCCCTGAGCCCGGAATTGGTTTCCTAAATAATAGCCAGTGGTGTTTGGAAGCAGGGAGATAAGACAGCTGGAGCTTAAGCAACAATGTGCATTAATTCTCCCTCCTGCTGTACAAAGGATGAGGGAAAATTAATGCTTCCTGGGTAGGAGCTTCTTCCAGAGCAAAGGGGATATCCTGGAGACCTTGCAGAATGCTCTTCCAGGGCATGGAGCAAAAAGACAAGACTGGGCTGGCAACACCATACCTAGTATTAGCCTCCTTGGACGTGTTCAGTAAAACATGCTAGATTTTACCCAGTATTCTGAATTTTTTCCAAATGCCTGGGCTGAAAGTCAAATGATCTGGATCTTAGTCAAGAGATAATAATGTATGTGAAAGCGCTTTGTAAACCATAAAGCGCTACATAAATGATAACTCAAATTTATTGAGTACTTACTATATGCTGGTGTTCTTTGCTTCTTACATATGTGACTCAAACAATTCCTTGACAAGACTATGAACTAGGAACTACTTTACAAATGAAGGTGCTGAGACAGAGGTCAAGTATCTTGTCCAAGGTTACATGGCTAGTAAATGGCAGAGCCAAGATTTGAACTCTTAACATTTGGCCAAACAACTACTTATGACCATTGTTATGATGATAAAAGGACACCAGCCTTTAAGATAGTTTTTTGACTCCACCTATGCCCCTTGACATAGAATTGCTGGATCTCTGTTTCTCCAGAAAAATTGAATTAATTGTCTTTCTCCCTGTCTTTAGGCAAACTGTAAGATAAAGGAAATGATGCATACAAAAATAATTTTAGGTAGACTGGAAAAAGCACTATGGAATACTAGGCACCTGAGATGCAAACTGTTTTTGTCTGGGACACTTTTACAGAAATCCCAGCTTGGCTTCCTCACTTGTTTTCAGCTCAGTGCCAACCCCTGTTTTATTTAGGACTCCTGCCATTTGTTCTGCACTGGGTTGGGGGACTGGCAATTCAGATGCATTGTGCTTTAATTGTGTTGACGTTGAAAAGCTAGGAGAAGCTTCATAAATGTCTACATTGTTCTATTACAAAGAGAGAAGAGGGGGGCTGGGAGCAGTGGCTCACCCCTGTAATCCCAGCACTTTGGGAGGATGAGGTGGGCAGATCACGAGGTCAAGAGATCGAGACCATCCTGGCCAACATGGTGAAACCCCATCTCTACTAAAAATACAAAAATTAGCTGGGCGTGGTGGCACGTGCCTGTAGTCCCAGCTACTTGGGAGGCTGAGGCAGGAGAATTGCTTGAACCCAGAAGGTGGAGGTTGCAGTGAGCTAAGATCACACCATTGCATTCCAGCCCGGCGACAGAGCAAGACTCCATCTCAAAATAAATAAATAAATAAATAAATAAATAAATAAATAAATAAATAAAAGAAATGACTATTCATCTGGCAGTATATTTTACAGTGGCCAAAAGAGGTGAGATGGGAGTAGGAGTCTTGCACAGGGACAGAGCTGACACATCAGCATGAAGTTCCTCCCTCAGAAGGGAAAGCAAGTTGACATGTCCCCGTATGTGGTCATGTCAGAATCCACCCTGGACCACAAAGCTCTCTGTGTTCATGTGAGCATGTTTAACCCTCCCTCATTGGCCCCTGCCACATTTTTGCTATGGTACATCCTCTCAGATGGCCGGAGGGAGACCCAGGATGGGCCCAATTGGCTGCACTCATAATTTCTGAAGCATGTCCTATGTCTTCTCCTTCTCCTTCACTCTGTCCTTGAGGAATGGTCAAGTAATAACAATAAGAACATGCAGTAGGTCTGTAATCCTAGCACTTTGGGAGGCCAAGGCAAGTGGGCAGATTGCTTGGGCTCAGGAGTTTGATACCAACCTGGGCAAAATGGTGAACTCCATCTTAACTAAAAATATAAAAATTAGCCCAGCATGGTGGTGCGTGCCTGTAGTCCCAGCTGCTTGGGGGGCTGAGGCAGGAGGATTGCTTGAACTTGGGAGGTTGAGGTTGCAGTGAGCCGAGCCAAGATGGCACCATTGCACTCCAGCCTGAGTGACAAAGTGAGATGCTGTTAAAAAAACAAACAAGGCCTGGCGCGGTGGCTCATGCCTGTAACCCCAGCACTTCAGGAGACCGAGGCGGGTGCATCACGAGGTCAGGAGTTCAAGACCAACCTGGCCAAGATGGTGAAACCCTGTCTCTACTAAACATACAAACAAATTAGCCGGGTGTGGTGGCAGGTGCCTGTAATCCCAGCTACTCGGGAGGCTGAGACAGAGAATTGCTTGAACCTGGGAGGCGGAGGTTGCAGTGAGCTGAGGTCGCGCCTGCCACTGCACTCCATCCTAGGCAACCGAGCGAGACTCCATCTCAAAACAAAACAAAACAAAAAACACACAACAACAACAAAAATGGGCAGTAAAGTCTGCCCAGTGTTTCAAATCCTAAGGGCTGGGGTGTTGCCTTGCCAAACAAAGGCAGCTTTGGAACTGCTGGGAATGACTTTTGCCCCTAGACTTTAAGGGGATCCTTCGTGGTCAGAGGATTTTGAAACCATGTGCTGCCCCTCTCTGGGCCTCAACTTCCTTGCTTGCCAAATGAGGGGGTTAGCTTAGCCTAGCGATTGCTAGGATTTTGTTAAGGGACCCCCAGGAACTTTGAGGGACAGGGGTTGGAGTTACCCAACTGAGGATTAAGAGGGTAGTGTGGTATCCTCTGTTCTTTCATTGTAAGTCTATCAGCTTTATATGTTGGGAGTTTTTTTGTTTGTTTGTTTGTCTCTCCCTGTCACCCAGGCTGGAGTGCAGTGTCACAATCTCAGCTCATTGCAATCTCTGCCTCCCAGGTTCAAGCAATTCTCCTGCCTCAGCCTTCCGAGTAGCTGGGATTACAGGCATGTGCCACCACGCCCAGCTAATTATTGCATTTTTAGTAGAGACAGGGTTTCACCATGTTGGCCAGGCTGGTCTCGAACTCCCAACCTCAAGTGATCTGCCCGCCTCAGCCTCCCAAAGTGCTGGGATTATAGGCATGAGCCACAGGGCCTGGTCAAGATCTAATTTTTTTTTAAGTGTTTTTTTTTCCTTTCCCCCTTTTTTTTTTTGTTTTGTTTTGTTTGTTTTGCTTTGTGTTTTTCAGGGTCTCGCTCTGTCACCCAAGCTGGAGTGCAGTGGTCTCAACTTAGGCTCAAACTATCCTCCCACCTCAACCTCTTGAGTAACTGAGACTACAGGTGTGTCCCACCATGCCCAGATGCTTCTTTTTTTTTTTTTTTTTTGTAGAGATGAGGTCTTGCTGTGTTGCCCAGGCTGGTCTTGGATTCCTGGACTCAACTGATTCTCCTGCCTCAACCCTTCAAAGGATTGAGCCACCACACCTGGCCTCAAGATCTAATTTTGAATAGACTTGTTTTGTTTTTGGTAGAGATAAGGTCTTGCTATATTGCCCAGGCTGGTCTCCACCTTCTGGCCTCAAGTGATCCTTCTGCCTTCCTCTCAGCCTCCCAAGGTGCTGGGATTAAAGGCAGGTGAGCCACCTCTCCCAGATGAATAGACTTTTTTAAAGGTAAATTTAGGCCAGATGTGGTGACTCATGCCTCTAATCCCATCACTTTGGAAAACCAAGGCAGGAGGATCCCTGGAGCCCAGGAGTTTGAGACCAGCCTGGGCAACATAATGAGACCCTATCTCTATTAAAAATAATAATAATAGACCTGGCACTGGCCAGGCACAGTGGCTCACACCTGTAATCCCAGCACTTTGGGAGGCTGAGCAGTCGGATCACCTGAGGTCGTGAGTTCGAGACCAGACTGACCAACGTGGAGAAAACCCGTCTCTACTAAAAATACAAAATTAGCCGGGCATGGTGGTGCATGCCTATAATCCCAGCTACTCAGGAGGCTGAGGCAGGAGAATCGCTTGAACCAGGAAGGCAGAGGTTTCGGTGAGGCGAGGTCACACCGTTGCACTCCAGCCTGGGCAACAAAAGCAAAACTCCGTCACACACACACACAAAATAGATCGGACACGGTGGCTCATGCCTGTAATCCCAGCATTTTGGGAAGCTGGGGTGGGCAGATTACCTGAGGTCAAGAGTTTGAGACCAGCCTGGCCAACCTGGTGAAAACCTATCTCTACTAAAATACAAAAATTAGCTGGTCGTGGTGGCGCATGCCTGTAGTCCCAGCTACTTGGGAAGCTGAGGCAGGAGAAGTGCTTGGACCCAGGAGGTGGAAGTTGCAGTGAGCTGAGATCGCACCATTGCACTCCAGCCTGGGCGACAGAAGGAGACTCCGTCTCAAAAAAATATAATAAATAAATAATTAAAAAAAAAAAAAAACAGACCAGGTGTGGTGGCTCACATCTGTAATCCCAGCACTTTGGGAGGCCCAGGTGGGAGGATCACGATGTCAGGAGATAGAGACAAGCCTGGCCAACATGCTGAAATCCCGTGTCTACTAAAAATACAAAAACTAGCTGGGTTTAGTGGTGCATGCCTGTAGACCCAGCTACTCAGGAGGCTGAGGCAGGAGAATCGCTTGAACCTGGGAGGTGGAGGTTGCAGTGAACCAAGATTACACCACTGCACTCCAGCCTGGGTGACAGAGCAAGACTGTCTGAAAACAAACAAACAAACCCCAAACAAACAAACAAAATCCAGGACAAGTCTTTGGACAAATGTGGCTCTCTAGATTGGAGACCACCAGTGTTGGCCAGCATCTAAGCAAGGAAGGGACAGGTCACCCTCTTTCTCTCCTCTCTCCTTCCTTCCAAAAGACTCCTAGGCAAAAGAGATGCTTCATCTCTGGAGGAATCTGATTGTACAAGTTTCCTGTGGTGACTGTGACCAATGACCACAAACTGGGTGGCTTACAACAATTAGAAATGTTAATTTCGCAATTCTGGAGGCCAGAAGCTCTAAATCAGAATCCCTGGGCTAACCTCAGGTGTCAGCAGGGCTGTGCTCCTCTGGAGGCTCTGGAAGGGAATCTGTTTCTTGCCTCTTCCAGTTTCTGGGGCCTGCTGGAGTTCTGTGGCTTGTCACTACATCCTCCTAGTCTTTTTAAATATAATTTAATATTTTTTTCCGAGACGGATTCTTGCTGTGTTGCCCAGGCCGGAGTGCCATGGTGTGATCTCAGCTCACTGCAACCTCTGCCTCCCAGGTTCAAGTGATTCTCCCGCCTCAGCCTCCCGAGTAGCTGGGATTACAGCCACACGCCACCATGCCCGGCTAATTTTTGTATTTTTAGTAGAGATGGGAGTTCACCACGTTGGCCAGGCTGGTCTCGAACTCCTGACCTCGTGATCCGCCTGCCTCAGCCTTCCCAAGTGCTGGGATTACAGGCGTGAGCCACCGCGCCTGGCCTCCCCCAGTCTTTAAGGCAGCATCTTCAAGTCTTCCTGTTCTGTCTTCACATCACCTTCTCCTTCTCCTCTGTGTGCATCTCTCTGACATCTCTTTTTACCTTTTCTTTTTTTTTTTGAGACAGAGTCTCGCTCTGTCACCCAGGCTGGAGTGCAGTGGCGCGACCTCGGCTCACTGCAAGCTTCGCCTCCTGGGTTCATGCCATTCTCCTGCCTCAGCCTCCCAAGTAGCTGGGACTACAGGCTCCCACCACCACGCCCGGCTAATTTTTTTATATTTTTAGTAGAGACGGGGTTTCACCGTGTTAGCCAGGATGGTCTCGATCTCCTGACCTCGTGATCCGCCCGCCTCATCCTCCCAAAGTGCTGGGATTACAGGTGTGAGCCACTGCGCCCTGCTCTTTTTACCTTTTCTTTATAAGGACACTTGTGGTTGCATTTAAGGCCACTTAGATAATCTAGAATACTCTCTCCATCTCAAGATTCTCAATTTCTTTTTCTTTTTTTTTTTTAGACGGCATTTTGCTCTTGTCACCCATGTTAGAGTGCAATGGCGCAATCTTGGCTCACTACAACCTCTGCCTCTCGGATTTAAGCAAGTCTCCTGCCTCAGCCTCCCAGGTAGCTGGAATTACAGGCATGCTGGAATTACACCCATCTAATTATTTTGTATTTTTAGTAGAGACTGGGTTTTGTCATGTTGACCAGGCTGGTCTCGAACTTCTGACCTCAGGTGATCCACCTGCCTCGGCCTCCCAAAGTTCTGGGATTACAAGTGTCAGCCACCACACCTGGCCTAAGATCCTTAATATCATTACATCTCCAAAAACCCTGATTAGGACTTGCTATCTCCGGGTGGCCATTATTTCACCTATCACACTAGTATTCCTTAGAGCAGCTAATTCTGAGGCTGAATGGGCTTCAAGGTTCAGGAGAAGCTTTTTCAGCCTCATGACTTAGGTTAAGGGGAAGAGATAGATTATGGGGAGGGACAAGAAATGAGTAAGTAAATCACACTTCCCCAAGCCTTTTGGGAAAGGCCATACTTCTCAATTTATGCTGTTCCCTCTGCCTGGAATTCTTCCTTCTTCTGGCCTCCTTTAAGAGGCCTTGCCTGACCTCACTTCCCTTCTTTGCTCACATTGCATAGATGGGGCAGAGAGGGTGGGAAGCAGGACCTCAGGTTCTCAGAGCTGGCAGGACCTGGGAGGGGAGGGGAAAAGAGGGACAGGGCAGAAGGAAGAAGAGGAAAGGGAAATAGAAAAACAGAAGGAGGAGGAGAGGAAGGAAGGGCTAGGAGGGTAGAGGGAGAAGGAACAGAGAAAAGATACTTCCTAATTATAAGACATATTCAAAAAGGAATGGGCTGATTTCATGAGGAAGTAGATATCCTGTCCTCTGTGCCCCCTTTATCATAGCACCAAGCACAATGAGGGGCATTTCATTTGCTTAAGTGCTTATCACCAGGGTAGAATGGGAGCTCCATAAGGTTCCATGCATCTTACTTTAGCTGTGCCCTCAGTAGGGGCTTAATAAACATATGTTGAATTGACTTGAATTGCATTTCACCTGAGAGGCGTCTTGATAGCACAAGTACAGTTGCATTTTCTCTTTTCCCTGGTTTTGAGACCAAAGCCAACAACTTTTCTTCCACCCCATAGCCCCACCTTGGCTGGACTGGCTCAGAGCCCTGGTCATACCTTTCTTCTCCCTCCCTTGATTTTGTTGGTGATTAGACAGACCTTCATCCCTAGCTCATGTCTCTGGTGCACAGAGTGCTATGAGTAACCTCAAGGGGATTCTCCTTAAAGGCAGTCCCTGAAGGGTCTGTCTAAGGGGCACACACAGAAAGTGGAGCAAGGATAACTGGAAGTTTGAGGAGGGGAGCATCGAGGGAAAATGACCCTCCTAGAATGGGCTGGCCTGAACCAGCAAGAGAAATGATATTTTAGCCAATCTCCAATGTTCCATGGGAAGTGTGGTTTGGAAAACACGTCTCTAGATGACAGGAGGCACAGTTCTTTCAGTTTCTTGGCTCTGACTTTTACGTTAGTCATTGCCCTCCCACCAGACTGTGTATGGGTGCTCCTGGGGCTGAGTGTCCAAGGTGAGCCTGGACGGAGCCTCCTAAGAGCTTCCTCAGGGCCTGCTCCTCTATTAGCAGCTTCTGTTAAGGGAAACTAAGAGAGGGGAAGAAAAGCAAGCCCCAATCCACCTCTTAGCTCAAGGCTTTAATTGAAGAGCTGGGGACTGAGACTGCTCCTGGCCTTTGATTGTCTGTGCCGCTTCAGCCCACCTAAAATGTCACACTCTTGTTCCTCTTTGGTAATCGTGTTTACATAGCTCTTTACAATTTCCTAGCACTTTCGGGCATAATACTTTGTTTAATTATTATTCACCTAAGAAAACAAAACAACATGGGAAAGTTGCTTCAATACATTTTTCCTTGGAAGAACAACAACAAAAAATTGAGGCTCAGAAAAATTATGTGACTAACCCATGATAATAGAGTGATGAAAGATGTTAAATCAGTGTTGAAATGCAGGTTTTCTGAAATTAAAGCTATACATTTAATGTTCTTCTTTCTTTCTTGAGCAGGGTCTAGAAATGTCTTATGACTTGGTGCTCTTAGGAGGAAAGTGCAAGTTTCTTAAAGCAGTGAAGACGAATGTTTCAGGTGAGGCCAACTGAAGGTTTAACTCTCTCCCTCAGCCTCTGAAAGGCATCTAAAATAGAAATTCTCTCAGGATGAAGGTTGAACTGTCCTCTGGAGTCATACTGTATTGCTAATAACCCTCATCATGTCTCAGGAATGCCTGGGATGAGTAACAGTGACCTGGAAATTTATTGATTGCAAACTGCATTTAAAAATTGCAGTGGGCCAGGCATGGTCACTCATGCCTGTAATCCCAGCATTTTGGGAGGCTGAGGTGGCCAGGCTGCTTGAGTTCAGAAGTTCGAGGCCAGCCTGGCCTACATGGTGAAACCCCGTCTCTATCAAAAATACAAAAATTAGCTGGGCCTGGTGGCGAGGTCGTGTAATCCCAGCTACTTAGGAGGCTGAGGAAGGAGAATCGCTTGAACCCGGGAGACAGAGGTTACAGTGAGCCAAGCTTGCACCACTGCACTCCAGCCTGGGCCACAGAGTGAAACCCTGTCTCAAAAAAAAAAAAAAAAAATACACACACACACACACACACACACACACACACACATATATACAGGCCTGGTGTGGTGGTTCGTATCTATAATCCCAGCACTTTGGGAGGTCAAGGCTGGTGGATCACTTGAGGTCAGGAATTCAAGACCAACCCGTCCAACATGGTGAAACCCTATCTCTACTAAAAATATTAAAAATTAGCAGGGCATGGTGGCGACCACCTTTAATTCCAGCTACTTGGGAGGCTGAGGCAGGAGAATCACTTGAACCCAGGAGGTGGAGGTTACAGTGAGCTGAGATCGAGCCACTGCACTCCAGACTGGGTGACAGGGCAAGACTCTGTTTCAAACAAACAAACAAAATAAATAAAGTAAAAATAAAAATTTTAGTGGGCCAGGTGTGGTGGCTCATACCTGTAGTCCCAGCCCAATCCAGCTGAGGTGGCTGGATTGCTTGAACCCAGGAGTTCAAGACCAGCCTGGGCAACATGGTGAAACCCTGTCTCTACAAAAAATACACACAAAAAATTAGTTGGGCATGGTGGCGCATGCCTGTAGTCCCAGCTATTCAGGATGCTGAGGCAGGAGAATCCCTTGAGCCTGGGAGGTCAAGGCTTCAGTGAACTGTGATGGCGCCACTGCCCTACAGCCTGGGTGACAGAGCGAGACCCTGTCTCGGAAAAAAAAAAAAAAAAAAAAAAAGCAATGTGAAGGTCAGGTGCGGTGGTTTAGCCTGTAATCCCAGCACTTTGGGAGGCCAAGGCAGGAGGATCACTTGAGCCCAGGAGTTTGAGACCAGCCTGGGCAACATAGTCAGACTCCATCTCCACAAAAAAGAAAAGAAAATTTGCAGACAGCATACTTGGCACCTAGATTTTGAGTTCTAAGTATCATTTTCTACTAAAAGGAGCCAGAGCTTCATGGAGAGATGCTGATTCCAGGTCAGAGGCAGGGCAATCACAAGGTGGGCCTAGAATATCTTGTGCTAGATCCTTGATTGGTACTTGAATCCCAAAAAAATCAGCTACGAAGGACGTTTTTGGGGCAGTTTGGGAAATCTGAATGTGGACACAGTGTTGGATGCTGTTTTTGTATGAATGTGGATTTTCCTAGATGTGATACTGGTGTTGTGATTATGAATGTTCTTGCCCTTGGGAAATGCAGGCTGGAGTTTTAGGGGTGAAATGTCATAATATGGGCAGCCTTCTGGATGACTTGGCTAAAGAGAAGTGTGTGTGAGTAGAAAGAGTGAAGCAAGGTGTATATGGCAAAAACCTGCTGCTGGTGAATCTAGGCAAGAAAACATATGAGGATTTGTTGTATTATTCTCTTTGTATTATTCTTTCCAATTTTCTGGGTGTTTTAAAATGTTAGTTTTTTTAAATTAAGAAATAAAAATGTTCAATTTAAAACAACAAATTAAGAAATTGTGACTGAGCATGGTGGCTCATAACTGTAAGCCCAGCACTTTGGGAGTCTGAGGCAGGCAGGATTGCTTGAGTCAAAGAGTTCGAGACCAGCCTGGGCAACATGGCAAGACCCTGTCTCTTAAAAAAATACAAAAAATTAGCCGGGCATGATGGTGCCTGTCTGTAATCCCAGCTACTGGAGAGGCTGAGGTGGGAGAATTGCTTGAGCCTGGGAGGTGGAGGTTGCAGTGAGCCGAGATCGTGACACTGCACTCCAGCCTGGGCGACAGAGGGAGACTCTGTCTGAGGAAAAAAAAGAAAAGGAAAAAGAAAAAAACAGAAAGAAATTGTGGCTAGGTGTGGTGGCTCACACCTGTAATCCCAGCACTTTGGGAAGCCGCGGCAGAAGGATCACGTGAGCCGGGGAGTTTGAGACCAGCCTGGGCAACATTATGAGACCCTGTTTCTTTTTTCTTTTTCTTTTTTTTGTTTTGAGAACAACAAGAGCATTTAGCTCTTGTTGCCCATGCTGGAGTGCAGTGGCGTGACCTTGGCTCACTGCAACCTCTGCCTCCCAGATTCAAGCAATTCTCCTGCCTTGGCCTCCTGAGTAGCTGGAATTACAGGCACACGCTACCATGCCTGGCTAATTCTGTATTTTCAGCAGAGACGGGGTTTCACCATGTTGGTCAGGCTGGTCTTGAACTCTTGACCTCAAATGATCCACCCACCTTGGCCTCCCAAAGTGCTGAGATTACAGGCGTGAGCCACCGTGCCTGGCCTGAGAGACCCTGTTTCTATTTTAAAAATTAGACATAAAGTAAAATAAAAAAGAAATTGCAGTTAAGCCTTTCAAATGACGGAGGACCTTGGGTCTCTCTCCAGTGGTTGTAGAGCCTTGCAGGAAAGACGCCTCACCTGAGCAGGGGATGGTTTCACTCTGAGTGCCTAGCACTGGCCCCAAGGCTACAGAGCCATCTAAGCTGCTTGGCTTCTGGTTCTTGGACTTTTCCGTTTTCACATCACCACACAGGCATCTCACAAATCCACAGATTCAGCTAGTAATCACTGGCTAAGAGCATCAACATGATTGGCCTTTGAAATCTGAGGAAGGTGGTTCTTCTTCAGAATGCTCAAGGTCACGCAACTTTTTCTGTAAATAAAGGCTCTTGAGAACGTCTCCAGGGAAGTGCTTTTCCCTGAAATGGGTTTGCCTCTCTCCCACGTTACCCTTGTTACATACCACCCACCCCTCATTAGAGCCAGTGTTTTTAAACCTATCTCTAGAGAAAAGAGTGCCCTAGACGTGTGTAATTCTATTTCTGGTCCCCTCTGTTTTCAGGAATGTCACCATCCCTCGCCTCCTGTGACTAATCCATGCTGTTCCTCAGAGCCAATCACTTCCCCATTTAGAAAGCAGCTCCTGGTGAAGTTGCCAACAAGTGCTTCTCTGAGCATATCTGGAAAAAGTTCTGGGAAGCTGAGGGATACTTGGTCTGAGTGCTGAATGGCCACTCTGTGAAGTGGTGTGAGGGTTGTGGCTTGCTCTTATCTGTTCGTCTGTTTTGAAAATAATCACTCATTCACTTGTTCAGGATGAGTAACAGTCTATGGCGGATGAATAGTAAATCATTGATTTCATTTCCTGTGAATGTCTTTTGCATGGGGCTCTGACTGGCAGAGAGAAGCATTCCAAAAATGTTTTGAGCAAACACAGTGAGTGGAGTTAGGCCAAGTGGGTAGCTTCCAAAGATGTACTGCTATGCTGGGGATGGCAGGGATTTAGATGTTTTCATTTCAGTATAGTTACATGAAATATCGATCTTGTTCTTTATTTCATAATCACATCTCATATATGGAGTAGTAAATTGTTATGAACAAGAGATAGTGGAAAGAGACTAAAGTTAACTTGTCACTAGCTGGGCACAGTGGCTTACGCCTGTAATCCCAGCAGTTTGGAAGGCCAAGGCCAGCGGATCAGTTGAGGTCAGGAGTTCAAGACCAGCCTGGCCAACATGGTGAAACCCCGTCTCTACTAAAAAGACAAAAATTAGCTGGGCGTGATGGCGCATGCCTGTAATCCCATCTAGTCAGGAGGCTGAGGCAGCAGAATGGCTTGAACTCGGGAGGTGGAGGTTGCAGTGAGCTGAGATTGTGCTACTGCACTCCAGCCTGGGCGACACAGCGAGACTCCGTCTTAAAAAATGATAATGAAATAAAAAAGATAAAGTTAACTTATCGCCAAGTGCATATCAGGTCGTTTATATGAATTATTTCATTTAATCCTTATAACATCCCTGTAACTAAAGTTCTATTTTTCTCATTTTACAGATGAGAAAAGCAAGACTCAGGTGAGATTTACCCAAACACAGTTAGTAAGTACCAGAAGCGAAATCCACACCTTTTCCACTGTTGTCTGCCATCTCCAGCAATTTGTAGTCAACTCTACTATTTTCTTGATACATGATGGTCAATAGTCCTTTCATCCCCAAATACACATCTGGGCTATCTCCTTTTCCTCACCAGTTAGCACATATTCTTGGTGAAATGGTTTTCAGTGAAATTTGTTGAGAAGAATAAGAACAATCATTTTCAAGCCAGATTTTTTTTGTTTGTTTGAGACAGAGTCTCCCTCTGTCGCCCAGGCTGGAGTGCAGTGGCGTGATCTCAGCTCACTGCGAGCTCCACCTCCCGGGTTCACGCCATTCTCCTTCCTCAACCTCCCGAGTAGCTGGGACTACAGGCGACTGCCACCATGCCCAGCTAATTTTTTTGTATTTTTAGTAGGGATGGGGGTTTCACCGTGTTAGACAGGATGGTCTCGATCTCCTGACCTCGTGATCCGCCTGTCTTGGCCTCCCAAAGTGCTGGGATTACAGGCATGAGCCACCGCGCCCGGTTCAAGCCAGATATTAATGAAGCCCATACTGCTGCTCGTCTCTGTTAGTTTGAAAAATAAACTTGAATTATTCCTTTATTGTAGCAATCAGATATATCATTGATTTAGGTCATTCTCAATCATTCTGAAATCAATAGATAACAGGATATCACCAATTTTCTTAAGAGATGTTGTAGGGCTGGGAGCAGTGGCTCACTCCTGTAATTCCAGCACTTGGGGAGGCCAAGGCAGGTGGATCGCTTGAGCCCAAGAGTTCAAGACCAGCCTGGAAAACATGGCAAAACTCTGACTCTACCCCCCAAAATATACAAAATTCAGACAGGCATGGTGGCTCGTGTCTACAGTCTTAGCTACTCGAGAGGCTGAGGTGAGAGGATCAAGAGGTGGAAGGATCCCTTGAGCTTGGGAGACAGAGGTTGCAGTGATATCATACCACTGCACTCCAGCCTGGGTGACAGAACCAGACCTCGTCTCAAAAACAAAACAAAAAAAGAGATGTAGACACTATACATCAACTCTGGAAAAATAAAATGAAACAGTATGTTGAAAGGTAATCAAATAACACTTTTAGGAGGCTAGCACAGTATTTAAAAGTGTGGTCATTGCAATTAAGTATCAGAGCCTTTCTGCTTAGAGTAACACTGTTACTGCTGTTTAAACTTGGAAATTGCCAGGTGTGGTGGCTCACGCCTGTAATCCCAGCACTTTGGGAGGCCGAGGTGGGTGGATTACCTGAGGTCAGGAGTTAGAGACCAGCCTGACCAACATGGATAAACCCCGTCTCTACTAAAAATACAAAAATTAGCCGGGCGTGGTAACACATGCCTGTAATCCCAGCTACTCTGGAGGCTGAGGCAGGAGAATCACTTGAACCTGGGAGGCAGAGGTTGCAGTGAGCCGATATCGCGCCATTGCACTCTAGCCTGGGCAACAACAGCAAAACTCCGTCTCAAAAAAAAAAAATAAGTAAATAAATAAACTTGGAAATTAACTTAAACTCTACAAACTTCAGTTTCTGTATAGGTAAAACAGAGATAAGAGACTATGTTCGTAAGGCTGTGTGATTATGTTATTAAATAATGGAAGCCAAGTCCAACACAGAAACCAACACATAGAATACCTTGCGGACTTCAACTCAAAAAATGAAATGACCTTGTGTCCGGAATTGGTGGGTTCTTGGTCTCACTGACTTCAAGAATGAAGCCACAGTGAGTGTTACCGTTCTAAAGGTGGCGCGTCCGGAGTTTGTTCCTTCTGATGTTAGGATGTGTTCGGAGTTTTTTCCTTCTGGTGGGTTCGTGGTCTCACTGGCTCAGGAGAGAAGCTGCAAACCTTCCCAGTGAGTGTTACAGCTCTTAAGGCGGCACGTCTGGAGTTGTTCGTTCCTCCCAGTGGGCTCGTGGTCTTGCTGGCTTCAGGAGTGAAGCTGCAGACCTTCGCGGTGAGTGTTACAGCTCATAAAAGCAGTGTGGACCCAAAGAGTGAGCAGTAGCAAGATTTATTGCAAAGAGCAAAAGAACAAAGCTTCCACAGTGTGGAAGGGGACCCCAGAGGGTTGCCACTGCTGGCTCGGGCAGCCTGCTTTTATTCTCCTATCTGGCCCCACCCACATCCTGCTGATTGGTAGAGCCCAGTGGTCTGTTTTGACAGGGCGCTGACTGGTGCGTTTACAATCCCTGAGCTAGACATCAGATCAGTTAGATACACAGTATTGACACAAAAGTTCTCCAAGGCCCCACCAGAGCAGCCAGACACAGTGTCGATTGGTGCATCCACAAACCTCGAGCTAGACACAGGGTGCTGATTGGTGTGTTTACAATCCCTGAGCTAGACATAAAGGCTCTCCACATCTCCACCAGACTCAGGAGCCCAGCTGGCTTCACCCAGTGGATCCCGCACTGGGGCTGCGGGTGGAGCTGCCTGGCAGTCCCGCGCCGCGTGCTCACACTCCTCAGCCCTTGGGTGGTCAATGGGACTGGGCGCCGTGGAGCAGGGGTGGCGCTCGTCGGGGAGGCTCGGGCCGCACAGGAGCCCATGGAGGGGGTGGGAGGCTCAGGCATGGCGGGCTGCAGGTCCCCAGCCCTGCCCCGCGGGAAGGCAGCTAAGGCCCGGTGAGAAATTGAGCGCAGCGCCGGTGGGCTGGCACTGCTGGGGGACCCACTACACCCTCCGCAGCCGCTGGCCCGGGTGCCAAGCCCCTCATTGCCCAGGGCCGGCCGGCTGCTCCGAGTGCGGGGCCCGCCAAGCCCACGCCCACCCGGAACTCCAGCCAGCGCAAGCGCGGTGCGCAGCCCCAGTTCCCGCTCACGCCTCTCCCTCCACACCTCCCTGCAAGCTGAGGGAGCCGGCTCCCGCCTTGGCCAGCCCAGAAAGGGACTCCCACAGTGCAGCGGTGGGCTGAAGGGCTCCTCAAGTGCCGCCGAAGTGTGAGCCCAGGCAGAGGAGGCGCCGAGAGCGAGCGAGGGCTGTGAGGACTTCCAGCAGGCTGTCACCTCTCAACATCAAATCATGGTAGTAATAAATGAAGAAAATAAAACGGGTGAATGAGAAAGAGAGTGAAGGGGAAAAGGGCACCTTAGCTGGGCTGGAAGGGAAGGCTGGCAGCAGGGAGGTGATATTTAAGCTGAGGTCTGAATGTTCAGCAGGAGGTAGACATACCAGATGAAAATAACAGTGATGCCAGGCTTAGCTGGAAAAGACCTGAGTTCAAGTTCTGATTCTTCTGCTTCTGACCTAGTTCACTTTAAGCAATTCTGAATCTCATATTCCTGGTCTGCAAAAAGATTTTTAAAAATGCTACATAAATGCCGAGTATAATGGCTCATGCCTGGAAATCCCAGCAGTTTGGGAGGCCGAGGCGGGAGGATTGCTTTAAGCCAGGAGTTTGAGACCAGCCTGGGCAACAGAGGAAGACCTGGTCTTTTTATTTTATTTTATTTTTTAGAGATGGTCTCGCTATATTGCCCAGGCTTGTCTCAAACTCCTGAGCTCAAGTGATCCTCCCGCCTCTGCCTCCCAAAGTGCTGGAGTGCTGGGATTAAAGGTGTAAGCCATCATACCCGGCTGACCCAGTCTTCAAAAATTAAAAAAAAAAAAAAAGAAGTACATTGCAGACTGCAAAATCCTACAAACTTTGAGCTAGTGCATCCCTCCATTTATACTGAAAATAAACCACTGTATCCATTTGATCATCCTCTCATGCATACATTCCTTTATTTCCTCATTCATTATGCAGGGTTGATGAGCCTGAAACTGGACTGGCTTTGGAATAGCTCTCGTGTGTGGGGCTTTACAGTTATAACATCAATAGTCCTGGGGAGGTGGCAGTACTGTTGCCATTTCATAGATGAAGAAATTGGGAATCGCTTTTAATGATCACGGCTAAAGTGACAACATCTACATTCAAGGTAGTTGCCTGTCTCCACTGCCAGGTAAGAACACCTTGAGGGAGAGGATGTCATCAGGGTTCTGACTGGGGATGTTCATTGAGGTGTCTTTCATCTTGTTAGCCTCTACATTGCTGGAGCCCCTACAAGCTCTCATGAGGTGTTAAGCACACACTATAAAAATGAAGGCAAGATGGCTGCAGTCTGGCTGGCATTCTTCCTTAAGAAACAACGGGTGTGAAACAGGCCTTCCCTGGGGAAGGTGTGCGGCCACTTAAAAATGAAGCTACCATATTTTCTGAAGCAAACTTCAGCTCATGTCACCTGACAATAAGATGCAATATTTAAAGTTGGACTGTCCCTAGCAGGGACTTGCTTGCTAAAAGGAGAAGTCATTCTTACAATGGGCTTGGGTCTAGCTAACTTGCTAACTACCAGTAATACTGGAATTAGAATGGGAGGGGGGAAAGAAAAAGGGAAAACAAAATAGGTACAGGTGAAAATACAGTCCAGGCTCATCTACCTCCAAATCCCTGAGTTTCCTTATTTCTACTCATTAAAACCTGGGGAGGACAGCTCTTTGCCTATTGTTAATATCCCAGGGGTAACAACTACACAATGAGAGCTAGAGCTAGTTTTGTAGAAATGATCCATAAGGAATGAAAATAAGTGAATATCTTGAAATTCTTGACAACTTCAAACCTCCTGGGCCCATCAGAGCGGACAGAAGCCAGTTCAAGAAACCCCTAGTAGTTGTCCTTTGCTGTTAGTCTGAAGGGGTTTAAAAGGCAAGCTGGCCGGATGCAGTGGCTCACGCCTGTAATCCTAGCCCTTTGGGAGGCCAAGGTGGGTGGATCACTTGAGGTCAGGAGTTCGAGACCAGCCTGGCCAACATGGTGAAACCCCATCTCTACTAAAAATACAAAATTAGCTGGGTGTGATGGTGCATGCCTGTAATCCCAGTTACTTGGGAGGCTGAGGCAGGAGAATCACTTGAACCCAGGAGGCGGAGGCTGCAGTAAGCCGAGATCAAGCCGTACTCCAGCCTGGGCAACAAGAGCAAAACTCCATCTAAAAAAAAAAAAAAATTAGCCAGTTGTGGTGGCACACACTACTTGGGAGGCTGAGGCTGGAGGATCGCTTGAGCCTGGGAGGTAGAGGTTGCAGTGAACCAACGTCAAGCTACTGCACTCCACCCTGTGCTACAGAACAAGACTTGGTCTCAATATTAATAATAAATAAAAGGCATGCTGTATTCCCAAGACAGGAGTGGAGGACGGACAGAGGAAGGGAAGGGTGAGAGAGAGGAGAGAAGACAAAAAGGATGGAGACGAGAGAGGGACTGGCTCCTTTAACTGCTTCCTGTTGTGGTGATGCTTTTGCACTTGTACATCTGTGGAAGGATGTGGAGTGGGAAGTGTTTCGTGGTCATAAGAAGAGCAGCAGCTGGTGGGGGATGGCGTGGGTTGATGGATACTCTGGAGGGAAATGTCAGAATACAGGAGGAGGGAGAGAACCCGCTAAGGGAGTGGTAGAATAAAGAAGACTATCATCCCCTCCCATCAGGCCAGCTTCCTCACAAATGGTTGTTCAATGAAGGTGTCTAGCTCTCATTCTCAGTCCAGCCCAGGCCCCACTGTGGTAGTGCCTTCCTTTATCCCAGATAAAAGGACAGAATTGGAAAACTCACTATATGACCTGGAGCCCAGTAGAACAAATGTGAGCTAAACTATCCAGAAATCAATCCACTTTAAATAGCATTTTGTGGGGCCGGGTGCAATGGTTCATGCCTGTAATCCCAGTACTTTGGGAGGCCAGGACAGGTGGATCACTTGAGGTCAGGAGTTCAAGACCAGCCTGACCAACATGTAAAATCCTGTCTCTACTAAAAATACAAAAAAAAAAAAAAAAAAAAAAAAATTAGCCGGGTGTTGTGGCACATGCCTATAATCCCAGCTACTTGGGAGGCTGAGGCAGGAATCACTTGAAGCCAGGAGGCAGAGGTTGCAGTAAGCCGAGATCACACCACTGCACTCCAGCCTGGGTGACAGTGCAAGACTCCTTCTCAAAAATAAAATAAAATAAAATAAAATAAAATAAAATAAAATAAAATAAAATGGTATCGTGGTTGTGCTTTAAAAGGACTTCTTATTTTTTAGAGACACATGCTGAAATATTTGTATATGAGCTAACATGGAATCTGGGATTTGCTTCAAGATAGTCCAGTGGGGTAGTGACTGGAGAGAAGTGGCTGAGGATATAGATGAAGGAGGATTATCCAGGAACTGATTGTTGCTATAGCTTGGTGAAGGGTACAAAGAGATTCATGGTGCCATTCGCCTTACTTTTGTGTATGCTTAATATTTTCTTTTTCTTTTTTTTTAAATTTTCTTTCTTTTTCTTTTTGAGATGGAATTTCCTTCTGCTGCCCAGGCTGGAGTGCTGTGGCATGATCTTGGCTCACTGCAACCTCTGCCTCCTGGGTTCAAACGATTCTCCTGCCTCAGCCCCTGAATAGCTGGGATTACAGGAGCCTGCCACCACCCCAAGCTAATTTTTGGTATTTTTAGTAGAGATGGGGTTTCACCATGTTGGCTAGGCTGGTCTTGAACTCCTGACCCTGTGATCTGCCTGCCTCGGCCTCCCAAAGTGCTGGGATTACAGGCGTGAGCCACTGCACCCAGCCTTTTATTATTATTATTTATTTTTTTATTTTTATTTATTTATTTTTGAGATGGAGTCTCTCACTGTCGCCCAGGCTGGAGTGCAATGACGTGATCTCGTCTCACTGCAACCTCTGCCTCCCAGGTTCAAGCAATTCTCCTACCTCAGCCTCCCAGGTAGCTGGGATTACAGGCGCCCACCACCACGCCCGGCTGATTTTTTGTATTTTTAGTAGAGACGGGGTTTCACTATGTTGGTCAGGCTGGTCTCAAACTCCTGACCTCATGATCCGCCTGCCTCAGCCTCCCAAAGTGCTGGGATTATAGGCGTGAGCCACCGCACCAGGCCTTTTTTTTTTTTTTTTTTTTTTTTTTTTTTTTTTTTTTTTTTGAGACAGAGTTTCGCTCTGTCACCCAGGCTGGAGTGCAGTGGCACGATCTCGGCTCACTGCTACCTCTGCCTCCCAGGCTCAAGTGATTCTCCTGCCTCAGCCTTCCAAGTGGTGGGGATAACAGGCGCTTGCCACCATGCCCAGCTAATTTTTGTATTTTTAGTAGAGATGAGGTTTCACCATGTTGGCCAGGCTGATCTTGAACACTCGACCTCAGGTGATTCACCCACCTTGGCCTCCCAAAGTGCTGGGATTACAGGCGTGAGCCACTGCGCCTGGGCTTTGTATATATTTAAATAATATCATAATACAAAATGAGCTACATCAACACTGAAGGGCTATAGAATGTTTCCCCCTTTATTTATTTATTTAACAGAGATGGGATCTCTCAATTTTGCCCAGGCCGGTCTCAAGGGATCCTGTGCCCTCAACCTCCCGAAGTGTTGGAATCATGTGTGTGAGCCACCTCACCCAGGCTTTTTTTTTTTTTCACTTAAAAATGGTATCCATTTCTGAAGGAAAACATCAGCACGTTTTTGGGGATATAGAAGGGCTGACTTTTGATGTTGAGAAATTGTTTGAATAGGATGTTGGCAGAGCAGTTAAAAATGAAAAATTAGGTAAAAGAGATACTTTGGAAGAAAATCCACCCTTTCTAGAAGATTGAGACAACTTAGATATGGGACATTAAGGAGAAATGTTTGAGTCTACAGGACTGAGAAAATGGTAATGCCATTCTCAGAAACTGGTTATTCAAGAAGAGAAGCTTATTTAGGACAGGAAGAGAGGGGTTTGCTAAATTTATTTCGGATATGTTGAAAAAAGTGTCATGGCAGCAAACTGGAAATATGAAAGTGGGACTTGACAGATGTAAATGCTTCTCTTTCGAACCGAAGACACACCATATACCCTACTACACTCTGGACTGGGGGCCTCTGTGCTCAGCACACTGTGGATAGGGCTGAGTATAAAAACCACACACAGGGCTGGGCACGGTGGCTCACACCTGTAATCCCAGCACTTAGGGAAGCTGAGGTGAGTGGATCACTTGAGGTTGGGAGTTCAAGACCAGCCTGGCCAACATGGTGAAACCCTGTCTCTACTAAAAATACAAAAACTAGCCAGGTGTGATGGTGCGTGCCTGTAATCCCAGCTACTAGGGAGGCTGAGGCAGGAGAATTGCTTGAACCTGGGAGGTGGAGGTTGCAGTGAGCTGAGATCGCACCGCTGCACTCCAGCCTGGACAACAGAGGGAGACTCTGTCTCAAAAACAAAAACCAATAAACAAAACAACAACAACAACAACAACAAACCACACACAGGGCCCAAACCAAGGATGGCTCCGTGGGACCAGAGAGTCTCTCAGTCAGCCTGAACCAAGCCCTAAATTGGAAGGCACCGTGAGCGGTAGCAACAGTAGCCCTCACCGCGTGTGGGGTGGGGCAAAGGGACCGGAGCTAGCCTTACCCTGCTTCCAGGAAGTTGCTGGCCTGACTTCCAGCCACCACCAGCTGTGTGAGTTGTCACTAGAAGGCAATTGTAACTGCCTCCTCTTTTTTGGTTCAGATTTCAAATGGTAAATAACCAACCCCCAAAAAGAAAAAAAAAGTTCCGGTTTGGAAATCTGAGACCATCTGTTTCTCATTCTATTTCCCCTCTCTTCTCTGGATTTCTTATATTTGATCCTCTCCCTCTCTCACTCTCTCCCACTCCTGAAAACACACAGTTCAGCCAGGAGCATAGTGACTTTATGTGACTATCTTTTCTTTAATGAGAATGCTGGATTTGCTATTGGGATTAAATTAGAAAATTCCTTGTTTCCATTCAAAATAGATGCCTTGGATTGTTTACTTAAAAATGATTTTTCGGCCGGGCGCGGTGGCTCAAGCCTGTAATCCCAGCACTTTGGGAGGCCGAGGCGGGCGGATCACGAGGTCAGGAGATCGAGACCATCCTGGCTAACACGGTGAAACCTCGTCTCTACTAAAAATACAAAAAATTAGCTGGGCGTGTTGGCGGGCGCCTGTAGTCCCAGCTACTCGGGAGGCTGAGGCAGGAGAATGGCGTGAACCCGGGAGGCGGAGCTTGCAGTGAGCCGAGATCGCGCCACTGCACTCCAGCCTGGGGGACAGAGAAAGACTCCGTCTCAAAAAAAAAAAAAAAAAAAAAAAAAAAAAATGATTTTTCATAAAAATTGTTTCCATATTTAATCTAGATAACAAATAAATCTAAATGAAATAAAATAAAAATAAACAAAGTCACATATGATGAAGCCACATGTAGTTTTGTTGAAATCCATGCAAAATTCCATCTTAAAGTTTTTTTTTTTTTTTTTTTTTTTTTTTGAGACAGTCTCACTCTGTCACCCAGGCTGGAGTTCAGTGGCATGATCTCGGCTCACTGCAACCTCCACCTCCCAGGTTCAAGCGATTCTCCTGCCTCAGCCTCCTGAGTAGCTGGGATTACAGGTGCCCATCACCATGCCAGGCTAATTATTTAATTTTTAGTAGAGATGGGGTTTCTCCTTGTTGGCCAGGCTGGTCTCGAACCTCTGGCCTCAAGTGATCTGCCCCCCGCCCCCCGCCTCCCAAAGTGCTGGGATTACAGGCAAGAGCCACCTCGCCCAGCCTCTGAATGTCTTATTAACAGACTCATTTACATTTAATGAAATGGCTGGATGTGGTGTCTCACGCCTGTAATCCCAGCACTTTGGGTGGCTGAGATGGGAGAATCACTTGAGGCTAGTAGTTCCAGGTTAGCTTGGGGAATATAGGGAATATAGCAAGACCCCGATTCTACAGACAACTTAAAAAATTAGCCAGGCTTGGTGACACATCTGTAGTCCCAGCTACTCAGGAGACTGAGGCGGGAGGATTGCTTGAGTCCAGGATTTTGAGGTTGCAGTGAGCTGTGATCACGCCACTGTATTCCAGCCCGGGTGATATAGCAAGTCCCTGTCTCTAAAAAAAAATAAAAATAAAAAAAAATTTAAAAATTAATCAAAGGACAATCGTTGACTTTTAAATCAGTTAAGGATTAAAATGCAATATCGAACTCTCTGTACTGGAAGCAGCAACAGTGTTGCGAGGACTGCTTCTATCCTGGGATTCAGGCATGGGCAGGCTGGCTTTAGAAACTATTTCCCTATAGTCTGGTGTTACAGGTCCCTCTTGTGTTGGTTGTTAACATTGTCTTGCTTCTGTTCTAGAACCATGAGAACCTGATTCTGTAATTGAGTTCATCAGCATATTGCAATCAATATTCTCCTCCTCACCATCATCATCACCATCAATAGCTAGGTGTACATACAGAAGACAATGGGAAATCAGTGTAGGGTAGTTTAAATCCATGTGCTTTGTAGCCAGATGGATCTGGCTACAAATATCTCAGCGATATTACCTTGGGCAAGTTAATTACACTTTTGTGTATTAGTTTCTGCATTGATTAAGTAGAGGTGATAATAATACTCATTTTCTTTTTTTTCTTTTTTTTTTTGAGACGGAGTCTGGCTCTGTCACCCAGGCTGGAGTGCAGTGACACAATCTCGGCTCATAGCAATCTCTGCCTCCCGGGTTCACGCCATTCTCCTGCTTCAGCCTCCCGAGTAGCTGGGACTACAGGCGCCCGCCAACACGCCCAGCTAATTTTTTGTATTTTTAGTAGAGACGGGGTTTCACCGTGTTAGCCAGGATGGTCTTGATCTCCTGACCTCGTTATCCGCCTACCTCAGCCTCCCAAAGTGCTGGGATTACAGGCGTGAGCCACCGCGCCCGGCTATAGAATACTCATTTTCAAGAGAAAATAGGATAATGTATATAAAGTGTCTGATGTAGAGTCTTAAAAAATGTACTTCCTTTCGTATTCACTTCTTCTTTTTCTAAGGAAGACAGAATTCTTTTTTATTTTTATTTTATTTTATTTTATTTTAGAGATGGAGTCTTGCTCCATCGCCCAGGCTGGAGTGTAGTGATAAGATCTCAGCTCATTGCAACCTCTACCTCCCATGTTCAAACGATTCTCCTGCCTCAGCCTCTCGAGTAGCTGGGACTACAGGCACCTGCCACCATGCCCGACTAATTTTTGTATTTTTAGTAGAGAGGAGGTTTTGCCATGTTGGCCAGGCTGGTCTCAAACTCCTGACCTCAGGTGATCCGCTCTCCTCGGCATCCCAAAGTACTGGGATTACAGGCGTGAGCCACTGCGTCTGGCCCAGAAATTCTTGAAAAGAGTGAGTAAAGATGTGACTGAGGCAAATTGGATGTGCTGTGAACTTATCAAAGGATTGAGTAATTGTTAAGCTTCCCACATAATGACAAAGCAAAATTTTAAAAAATGACAAATTAGTCAAAGTATCATTTTAGCCCATCATTATGCCCAGTAGAGGACCCCTTTGCTTACATCCTGTTTTCCTGTCTTCCTTCCTTTACTGTCCCCACTCCGGAAGGCTTTGAAGGTCTTGCCTTTTCTTCTTGTGGTTGAAGTCTGGCAAGTGCCTGCTTGCTGCTTCTGTCCTATGACCCTGATTGTAGCAAGTCCTCAGGTCAAGATATAAACATATTTTATTGCAATTAGTAGGGCAAGTTGTATGTACAAAGTATTTGCCAAGGCACTACTGATTATACATAATTATGCTTCTGCTCAAAATAAAGGATTTCTCCTTCCTCTGAATTCATATGAGACATGCAGTGCAAAAATTCATTGAACCCTTAGCATACACCATCTTGTTGTTTATACCACTTGTTCTAATGTATACCTCTCCAGGATTCTTGGGGCTGTCTCAATTCCTCTTTGAATTTTGACAACAAGCCTAGGCTTGACCACAAAGTCAGCTTTAGTAAATATTTATTGTATTAAGTTGAATTGTGTATCTTGTTTGCCTGAGGATACTGGAAATATTTCAAAGAAAGAAACTTGGTTCTCTACTTCTTTGTACCCCCTTTTTCCTCTTTTTAACCCACCATGATGCTCTCGAGAAGATCAGTACATCTTTGATAATATTCACAGTAAGCAATAGACCAAAGCCAACTAGAATTTTAATTTGCAAGCATCCAGTCCAGGACTGAACTTGCTGACAACAACCCTGCCAAAGGTCATTCCCCATGTGCCAGAGCAACTGTAGTTCTGAGGAATGCAACACTTATCAAGGCAGCTATTTCAGACAGAAATCTTAATTTTTTGTGTGTGTATAGGGACAGGGTCTCAGTATGTTGCCCAGGCTAGTCTCAAACTCCTGGCCTCAAGTGATCCTCCCACCTTGGCCTCCCAAAGTGCTGGGATTACAGGCATGAGCCACTGTGCCTGGCCCAGAAATCTTTGTATGGGGTTACAGTTTTTGTCCCTTTAGATCTAAAACCTATACATTGGAGGAATCGGAAACTCTTTTAAACCTGCTTTCTACATGACAGCCCATCATATATTCAAGCTCTTTGTAGATTCAAGATAGCTCTTGAACCAGACATGGTGACGTGTGCCTATGTTCCCAGCTACTTGGGAGGCTGAGCCAAGGGGATTGCTTGAGCACAGGGGTTTGAGGCTGGAGTGAGCTATGATCATGCTTGTGAACAGCCACTGCACTATAGGCTGGGTAACACTGCGAGACTCCATATCAAAAAAAAAAAAAACAACTTTTGAATATGATTTTTCTATGATAAAAACTTCAGTTCACTACATGATATAATTTTTTTTTTTTTTTTTTGAGACAGAGTTTCTCTCTTTTTGCCCAGGCTGGAGTGCAATGGTGCAGTCTTGGCTCACTGCAACCTCTGCCTCCCAGGTTCAAATGATTCTCCTGCCTCAGCCTCTCAAGTAGCCGGGATTACAGGCATGTGCCACCACTCCCGGCTAATTTTTTGTATTTAGTAGAGATGGGGTTTCACCATGTTGGTCAGGCTGGTCTCGAACTCCTGACCGCAGGTGATCTACCCGCCTCGGCCTCCCAAAATGCTGGGATTACAGGCATGAGCCACCGTGCCCGGCCTTGGAGGCTACTCTTAAGGACAACATAGAATCCACATCCACCTCCCACTGCCACTAATCCCAATGACATGGGAAGAGGCTGGTGCTCTTTGCCATAAAACTGCAGACGTGCCTGGCGGAGGACTTGTAGAACTTGAAGTGGGAGATCCAGCAGGACTTGGAGGAACTGCAAACATGATCCTGTCCTGAGATGGTCTCGTGCTGAAGAGATGACCCTCCCAGCCCCATGAGCAATGACCTGCCAACTGGGGCGTCACCCGAAGTCTCACCCAACCCTCCTAGGTAATTCCTGCTGTGCCCCTTTCAGCTTCCACATTGCCTGCACATTTCCTTAGAGGCTGACCCTAATCCAGGACCATATAGAGAGGAGATTCCTGGAAACGTAGTTCCAGCTGAGCTCAGCTGACAGTACAAACCACCACAATACCTTATAAGGCCTGCCTACAGACAATGATTTTAACATTGCAAGTTTCAGGTGCTTCTGATGCCCTCAATACAAAAATTGTTTCAAAAACCCTGAGTAGACACAATGACCTTCTGCTGGGGGGCAGTTGGGTATTGGGAAATCTAAATGATACATCACATTGTCAATTGTCTGACTAGTTCCTAAAAAAACAAACCAACCTTCATTCTAAGTTTATACCACACGAAAGAATAAAAGGTGAAAGATTCAGCATCATGCAGCAAAGTCCAAAGCCCTGGATTCCTGGCATTGCCTTCCAACCTTTCTGTCTGCTCCTGGGTCCACATGTGTGGAAACCATTATCTCAGTGGGGGACTGAGGATTGAGATCACTGCTCTTCATCACAGTGCAGGTGAAGGTGTTCAGGTAGTGTCGAGGGAGTGGTGTGTATCTGTGTGTGTTTTGGGAGTGGGGATGTGTGAGAACAGGATTTACAGAAAACATCCTTCCCCTGGGGGCTGGCTCACACTGGGAAGGGAGCCTTTCCCACTGCCAGTCTCCTTGGGAGACTATGTATCAGCGACACCAACTGGGTGACCAAATAGTGGTGATTCCCACAGTTCTTGGCTATGACCCTGTTATTATCTCTGCTTGCCCTGTCTCAAAAAGAAAAAAAAAAAAAAGGGCCAGGCGTGGTGGCTCACGCCTGTAATCCCAGCACTTTGGGAGGCCGAGGCAGGTGGATCACCTGAAGCCAGGAGTTCAAGACCAGCCTGGCCAACATGGTGAAACCCTGTCTTTACTAAAAACACAAAAATTAGCCAGGTGTGGTGGCGTGCACCTGTAATCCCAGCTACTCAGAAGGATGAGGCAGGAGAATTGCTTGAACTCGGGAGGCAGAGGTTGCAGTGAGCCCAGATTGTGCCGCTGAACTCCAGCCTGGGCAATAGAGTGAGACTCGGTCTTAAAACAAGAACAGAAACAAAACCAAAAAACAAAGAAAGAAACAAAAGAACTGGTTATATGTACTGTTCTTTGCCAGTTTGCAAAGAAGTGCTTGTTTAATAACTTTTTGTACGTATCTGACTCGGGGCTTATTTTCATTTCAATCTGGTCACAAGGTTGCAAGACAGCAGCTAATTTTCACCTGTTGAAAAAGACCCAGGAGTTGTGTGTTGCTGAGTTGGCTTGGTCAATTTACAAGTAATTTCTCCTTTTCACAACTCCAGTCGCCATCTCCAGCTTCCTTCTTGCCCATCCACTGACAATGGTATTTTGTCTCTCAAACCGGATTTCACCCGTGCACAGACGCGACCCCTTGTGGCTTTCCCTGGGGCCTGCATCCCTAGGGCTGGCTCTGATGAGAGTAGCCAGCCTTGGGTTCCCCCTCCTGGAGGAGGAGGAACCTCCTCCTGCCTCCCTCTTACTGCACAGGATGCCACCCGTCTGTTGGAAGCAGAAATGAAAAAGAACAGTCTGTTTGCCAAAGGAATGTGTCTATGCAAAAACATATAGCTCAACACAACTGCTGCACCGAGAGGAAAATCGTAGCATCTGCCAACCCACAAAGCCTCCTCACAGCTTTTCCCCGCATCCCTCCCCTTCCAACAGCAGCCACTGTGCTTATTCCAATCACAGTGCAACAACTATTTTGGAAAAGAAGAGCCCGGGCCTGCAGCAGCCATCTGATCTAAGAGCTGATTTGTACTTGAGCAGATGAAAAATACTGGCACTGTTGACCTCGGGGAGTTGAAAGCAATGGGGTGAAATTTTAATGATGCTTACATTTTTAAATAGTTTTTCGTGACTTTTAAATGAGAAAGTCTGCTGTAAGGATGAAACCAGATAAACTAATGTTCAATGATAGTGGAAGCTATTTAGTTGAAATTGATAGCAAATATTTATTGCCTATCTATTATATTCAAAGGACTGTGCTAAGTGATGCAGAAAAGTCAGAAGTGTTTTATTGGGCCCTGATTTTTCTTTTTGGCCCTTTATTGTGTTTATTTTTTATTATTTTTGAATTTTTTGAGACAGGGTCTAGCTCTGTCGCCCAGGCTGGTGTGCAGTGGAGTGATCTCAGCTCATCACAACATCTGCCTCCTGGGTTCAAGCAATTCTTCTGCCTCAGCCTCCCTAGTAGTTGGGATTACAGGTGCCCACCAGCACCACCCGGCTAATTTATGTATTTTTAGTAGAGATGGGCTCACCATGTTGGCCAGGCTGGTCTCAAACTCCTGACCTCAAATGATCCACCTGCCTCAGCCTCCCAAAGTGCTAGGATAACAGGGGTGAGTTACCCCACCCAGCCCGTTATTGAGTTTAGAAAACAAATATTGCTATTTTCTTTGGGTCCATTATGAATTCTGGTGCTTGATCTGCCATTGTTCCCAGGATTAGAACCAGCTGATGTGTGTGGGACTTTAAAGTCACTGTTCTAAGATCCATTAGGGAAAGCCCAGTCCATTCCAGAGAAGGGAGTCTCACTCCTTGGCTCTTTCCTTAGTCCTGCAGTCTCTGTGTCACTCTGGACTTCTGCCAGACGGGCAGGGAGTCTGTCTGCATCGCATATTCCGCAGAGAGGATGAGCTTGGGTGTTATGACTGGTTGTGAATGTTGGAGCCAATTTATTTCCAATCTTCCCAACAGGTAGAATTGTTACAGCTGATTCCTTTACTGGTTGACCTGTTAAATAATAACACATCTCTGAGACAAACATTAGGTATTTCCAAGAGACTATACGATCCAAATCCATACCTGGGAAAGGATATTTTCCCCATTAGCAAGGCTCTGTGACTGTATTTTTTTTTTTTTTTTTTTTTTTGAGACGGAGTCTTGCTCTATTCCCATGCTAGAGTGCAGAGGTGCTATCTCAGCTGACTGCAACCTCTGCCTCCCAGGTTCAAGCGATTCCCCTGCCTCAGCTTCGAGTAGCTGGGACTACAGGCGTGTGCCATCACGCCTGGCTAATTTTTTGTATTTTAGTAGAGACGGGGTTTCACCATGTTGGCCAGGATAGTCTCAATCTCCTGACCTCGTGATCTGCCCGCCTCAGCCTCCCAAAGTGCTGGGATTACAGGTGTGAGCCACCACACCCAGCCTGTGACTGTTTTTAAACAAGTGTCCTTGTTATAATACTAAAAAGCCTTTGGGACTTTTATTTTCTGTTTCAGTGGAAAGGCCTGGCAACATCACAAAAGGATGACACTAGGCTGGGCCTGGTGGCTCACGCCTGTAATCCCAGCACTTTGGGAGGCCAAGGCAGGTGGATCACCTGAGGTCAGGAGTTCGAGACCTCCCTGGCCAACATGGTGAAACCCCGTCTCTACTAAAAATACAAAAATTAGCTGGCTGCAGTGGTGCATGCCTGTAATCCCAGCTACTTGGGAAGCTGAGGTGAGAGGATTGTTTGAACCCAGGAGGTGGAGGTTGCAGTGAGCTGAGATCGTGACACTGCACACCAGCCTGGGCCACAGAATGAGACTCCATCTCAAAACAAACAAACAAACAAACAAAACTGACACTAGCTTTGAATGGTTCTCTATTCTTACTTCTCAGGGAATGAACCTTAATAAGTCAATTGGCTTCAGAGTCTCACTTTGGTGGAGGTACGGGACTGTGAGGGGATGTTGCCAATTCCTCTTTCCTCTCTGTTCCAGAAAGTCACAGAAATGGGGCAGTGGAACAGGTTCTCCTCAAATAGGTTCTTACTGGAGATTACCTTAGTGAAGTGTTTGGGACTTTGGAAAAAGTAAGAGAAGACTCTAGCTTCTTGAAGCAAAATAAGAACAAACGCAGTGTGGAAAACAGAGGGGCAGGTCACTTTTGCATGTGAAAGCAGATGTCTAAACCATCTGTAGCCTTTCCAAGCCTGGCACCTTTGCACCCTGTAATGTGAGGTGGAGTTTCTGGAATACTTAGTGCTGGAAGGTGGCAATCTGTAAAAAGGCAGAAAACTACTCTCTCCAGCTGGGAGCTGGAGCCCAGGCTGGTGCTGGACTCTGATGTGGCTGCTGATATGGGCAGGAGAAGGAGCATGCCTAGCTGGCTGGAGCTTAAGGTCCAGCTGTTAACCTTGAGCTAAACTGTATGAAGAGTATCAACCTTCAGGCCACAGAGTCTCAAAGGAAGTTCCTCAGAGTCAGGAAGAGACTACCCCGAGTGTGTTATGCTTGAGGTGGGAGGTGGATGAGGCTCAGAAATAGGACTTTCATGGACACAGATGTGTGCTGCTCCAGGGCGCCGGGGGAAGGAGCAACACTCTCACAGCTCAACACCCTCCAGCACGTGGGAGTGAGAGCTTCTGGGGTCAAGGCTCATTAAAGTGACACAGGGGACTCTGGTTAAAAGACTGTCCATCTCTCTACTTTTTTTTTTTTTGAGACAGGGTCTCATTTTGTCACTCAGGCTGGAGTACAGTGGCACCATCTCGGTTCGCTGCAACATCTGCCTCCTGGGTTCAGGCGATTCTCCTGCCTCAGCCTCCCAAGTAACTGGGATTACAGGCATCTGCCACCACACCTGGCTAATTTTTATATTTTTAATGGAGAAGGGGTTTCACCGTGTTGCCCAGGCTGGTCTCGAACTCCTGACCTCAGGCAATCTGCCCGCCTCGGCCTCCCAAAGTGCTAGGATTACAGGGGTGAGCCACCGCGCCCGGCCCCATCTCTCTACTTTAGAAGACAGGATTCTTCTTTTCTTTCTTTGATGGCTTCGTAAACCCATAGAGCTTTTATTTTTCTAATAGAGTATTTTTTTAGAACAGTTTTAAATTCACAGCAACGTTGAACAGAAAGTACAGAGTTCCCACATATCCCCCACCCACCCACACAGCCTCCTCCACCATCAACATCATTACAATAGGTGAACTAACATTGATTGACACATTATCAACCAAAGCTCATAGTTTACATTAGGGTTCACTCTTGGTGGTGTACATTCCTTTTTTTTTTTTTTTTTGACAGAGTCTCTCTCTGTCGCCCAGGCTGGAGTACAGTGGAGCAATCTTGGCTCACTGCAAACTCTACCTCCCAGGTTCAAGCGATTCTCCTGCCTCAGCCTCCCAAGTAGCTGGGACTACAGGCATGCACCACCATTCCCGGCTAATTTTTTGTATTTTTTTGTAGAGACGGGTTTTGCCATGTTGGCCAGGCTGGTCTCTAACTCGTGACCTCAAGTGATCCACCCGCTTTGGCCTCCCAAAGTGCTGGGATTACAGGCGTAAGCCACTGTGCCCAGCTCATTCCATAGGTTTTGCCAAATGTGTGATGACATGCATCCACCATTATAATAGTATACAGAATAATTTCACTACCCTAAAAATCCCCCAAGCTCCCATGGAACTTTTTTAAAGGAAGGATTACTGGGTGTCTCCTAAGATCTATGGAACTGGAATCCTTACAGGCAAGACCCAGGAATTTGCATATTAATGTCTCCCCCACCTACCTCCATACAGAGGGTGAAATTTAGACAGCTAATCCAAGTCATGGCCAATGTACAGAAACTTCTAGATGATACAATATCTAAGGCCTCTTCTCATTTTAAAATTGTGCAATATATTGGCTTAGCCTGGAAATTCACTCCCAGTTGACTTCAGAAAGAATCAAGTGGTTCTCAGGGGACCCCAGAGGCTACCCACGAGTGGCTGGTGTGGAAGGGTCCTCTTCCCACTGCAAGTCTTTTCTTCCTATTAGATGGGGAATTGGGTTCTCGGACTTCTTGCCTTCCACTAAGGACACTCAGCAGAATTCCACATGAATTTTTTCGCATTTTCATGGGGTGCATGATGGCCAAAGTTTGGAACAAAACAAAGGGAAAGAAAGCCGGGTGTGGTGGCTCATGCCTGTAATCCCATCACTTTGGGAGGCCGAGGCAGGTGGATCACCGGAGGTTGGGAGTTTGAGACCAGCCTGACCAACATGGTCAAACCCTGTCTCTACTAAAACTAAAAAATTAGCCAGGTGTGGTGGTGCACGCCTGTAATCCCAGCTACTTGGGAGGCTGAGGCAGGAGAATCACTTGAACCCAGGAGGCAGAGGTTGCAGTGAGCCGAGATCACATCATTGTACTCCAGCGTGGGCAACAAGAGTGAAACACTGTTTCAAAAAACAAAACAAAGGGAAAGAACAAAAAACATGTATATTTTCTGGAGTTTGTAGTCTTCGTCTTTGCTATATAATAAGATTCCCACAGTACTACAGCAGCTTCCTTTACACTCAAGAAAGCACACTTTATGCATTAATGCATGTGGATCTTACCATGAGAAGACAGGATTCTTAGGCAAAAGGGGGCACCTTTGGAAGAGAAATGTAGAGAAGATACACAGTTGAGTTATATTCACCTGCCCTTGGCCTAGGATTCTGACACCTGCCCTTGGCCTAGGATTCTGACACCTGCCCTTGGCCTAGGATTCTGACACGTGGGTTCATGCCTAGAGGACTGGGGGCTTGACCCGCAGGGACGTGTTTGCATGAGAGGCTGAGGACCCTCCTGAGAAAGAACTCCCGACGGAGCAGGGTGGCAGGCAGACAGATGGAGAAGTGGGCCACCACTCTAACTGTCCTCGCCCTACCCCACGGATTCCATATCCTGGGAGGGGACCAGAGGAGTGGACAGGACCTGCAGGTGAAGCAACACAGAAAGAACAGTTTTATCAGAAACTCTGAAAATGGCCGGGCGCGGTGGCTCACGCATGTAATCCCAGAACTTTGGGAGGCTGAGGCGGGCGGATCATTTGAGGTCAGGAGTTCGAGACCAGCCTCACCAACATGGTGAAACCCCATCTCTACTAAAACACACACACAAAATTAGCCTGGCGTGGTGGCGGTCACCTGTAATCGCAGCTACTTGGGAGGCTGAGGCAGGAGAATCGCTTGAATCCAGGAGGCAGAGGTTTTAGTGAGCCGAGATGGCACCACTGCACTCCAGCCTGGGTGATAGAGCTCGGAGCAAGACTCCCTCTCAAACAAAAACAAACACTAAAACAACTCTGAAAATGTTTGGAGCATAAGGGTATTGGAATCCTTGGTCTTAAAGAGTAGTAAAGTGAAGAAAGGACATTTCTTACTTTAGCATGGTACTGCCATGTCCCCTCTCAGGAGCTCTGTCAGCTGCCAAACCAGCAGTCTCTCCATTTCCCTGAGCTGCCTCTTAAAATGACCCTTAAAACCCAGATTGTCTTTATTTTCCTATTAAATGAGATGCATATAGAGGGAAAGTCTTCTCTGTGCTTTCTCCAGCTCTCATGAACTCTCACAGGTACCTGCTGGCCTCCTCCTGTGGGGAGCAGCGTAAGAGACCCACGTTTTCAGTTGCTGCCCTTGAAACCCCATTGCCATATATGTGTGAAACTCTCTCACCACTGATGTGAGTGTTGGGAGATACTAACTAAAGCAGATCCCTTTCTGGAAGACCTGGGGTTCTTTTGTCTGCTGATTGGCTCAAGGCCTCTGGATGGTCTTGTTGAAACTTCCCTTAACTGCATGGCAGTTTAGGACATTTCTACCCAAACTTCTCTACCTCTCTGTGTTTTTTGTTTTGTTTTGTTTGTTTGTCTTTTGTCTTTCTCTCTCTCTTCTTTCCTTCCTTCCTTCTTTCCTTCCTTCTTCCTTCCTTCTTTTTTTTTTTTTCATTCTCACTTGGTTGCCCAGGCTGGAGTGCAGTGGTGCAATCTCAGCTCACTGCAACTTCTGCCTGCCTGGTTCAAGCAATTCTCCTGCCTCAGCCTCCCGAGTAGCTGGAATTACAGGCACCCACCACTATTTCCGGCTAATTTTTTGTATTTTTAGTTAGTAGAGAAGGGGTTTTGTCATGTTGGCCAGGCTGATTTCAAACTCCTGACCTCAGGTGATTCGCCTGCCTCAGCCTCCTAAAGCGCTGGGATTACAGGTGTGAGCCATAGTGCCCCAACTTCTCTCTGTTTCTTTTGCTTTTTTTTTTTTTTGAGATGGAGTCTCGCTCTGTCGCCCAGGCTGGAGTGCAGTGATGCCGTCTTGGCTCACTGCAACCTCTGCCTCTTGGGTGCAAGCAATTCTCCTGCCTCAGCCACCCGAGTAGCTGGGACTACAGGCACCTGCCACCATGCCCGGCTAATTTTTGTATTTTTAGTAGAGACGGGGTTTCACCGTGTTGGTCAGGCTGGTCTCAAACTCCTGGCTTCAGGTGATCCACCCGCCTTGGCCTCCCAAAGTGCTGGGATTACAGGCAGGAGCCACCGTGCCCTGCTCTCTCTGTTTCTTAAATCATGATCTGACTGTGTTCCTAGCCTTCTCCAGCTGCCCTTCCTCTCCCCACTGCTGTTTTCTTTATAAGTATTGCCCTTAAAACAAAAACAAAAACTTTTCTAGGTTTAATCCTGTCTTGGCATCTGCTTCTTGGAAGATTGGACTAACATAATTCTTTCCTACCTGGGCTTGAAGTCATTAGCTTAGGCCAGCTATGATTCTGAGAGAGTAGACCTAGATCTTTGTTTATCTCTCTGAATGCAAGGCCTCAGGTTAGAATCAGTGTGCTGGAGAGAGGACAATTCTTCACCAATTTATAGCCCTTGTGTGGGTATGTTAGAATTGAATATTGAGATAATAATTTCTTTTCTTCCCAGAAAATTTTATTTCCTCCACTCTAAGCAGGAAGACAGGGACTCCATGGCATGCAGAGGCTGCCTGAAAACATCCTTTCATCCTGTCCTTTGGGAAAATCTTGACTCATTATGCTAGATGCCTCTGAGAGAGAGAGAGAGAAGCAGTGTTTTAAAGAGGGAAGGGCAAGCAGAGGACATCTCAAGCCCAGGAGCAGAGAGTGGTCCATTTCTTCTCATAGAATGGAGACTTGAGACCTTCCTTATCTTGGGGGTTATGGAGTTATAAGGAACTTAGAGCAGGATGGGGATGCACTGTGGGCTGTAGCATAGACACCCAGGTACGGCATTTAAGTATGAGAGCCAGAAGCCTTCAAAGTACGGTGGGGGCTGGGACAATGAAGACATTAACAGCCATGTTATAAACTGAATACAGAAGTTTCTTTCTTGGTCTATGTCAGCTTTCTGGATTCTTGGGGACCTTAAGGGGAAGGAAAGAGTCCTAAGAATGCCTGAGATTGAGGCCGAGTGCGGTGCCTCACATCTGTAATCCCAGCACTTTGGGAGGCCGGGGCGGGTAGATCACCTGAGATCAGGAGTTCAAGACCAGCCTGGCCAACATGCTGAAACCCCCTCTCTACTAAAAATACAAAAAATTAGCCAGGTGTGGTAGCAGGTGCCTGTAATCCCGGCTACTCAGGAGGCTGAGGCAGGAGAATCGCTTGAACTTGGGAGGCAGAGGTTGCAGTGAGCCGAGATCGGGCCATTGCACTCCAGCTTGGGCAACAAGAGCAAGACTCTGTCTCAAAAAACAAACAAACAAACAAAAAAAGAATGCCTGAGATTGAACGCCCACCAGCCTAGTGAGATGGGAAGTCAGAGTCAGATTTGACCTAATTTATTTCTCATCCACTTTTTTTCGGTTATAATTCACATATTATAAAATTCATTCTTTTATTATTATTATTTTTAGAGACAGGGACTCACTCTGTTGCCCAGACTGGAGTGCACTGGCATGAGTGTGGCTCAGCGTATGCTTGACCTTCTGGGCTCAAGCGATCCTCCCACCTCACTTCCTGAGTAGCTGGGACAACAAGCATGCACCAACTCACCCAGCTGAATTTATTTTTGTTTTTGATAGAGACGAGGTCTCCCCCATGTTGCCCAGGCTGGTCTTGAACTCCTGGTCTCAAGGAATTCTCCCACCCAGCTTCTCAAAGTGCTGGCATTACAGGTGTGAGCCACCACACCTGGCCAAAATTCATGCTTTTAAAGTATACAGTTTGGTAGTTTTTAGTTCTATATGTGCACAGAATTGTGCAACCATTAACACTATTTAATTCTAGAACACGTTCATTATTCCAAAAGAAATCCCATACACATCAGTGTTCACTCTCCATTCTTCTCTTCCTTCCAACCCCTGGCAAACACTAATCTACCTCCTGTTTCTATACATTTGCCTATTCTAGACATTTCATATAAATTGAATTATGTAATATGTAACCTTTAATGTCTGACTTCTTTCACTTGGTGTAATGTTTTCAATGTTCATCCACCTTGTAGCATGTATCAGTACGAGTTTATTATGCCTAATCTGAAAATCTGAAATCTAAAATGCTTCAAAATCTGAAACTTTCTGAGTGCTGAAATGATGCTCAAAGGAGATGCTCATTGGAGCATTTTGGATTTTGGATTTTGGGATTAGAGATGCTCAACCATAAGTATAATGCAAATATTCTAAAATTTGAAAAAATCTGAAATCTGAAATACTTCTGGTCCCAAGCATTTTGAATAAGGGATACTTAACCTGTACTTCATTCCTTTTTATGGCTGAATAATGTTTCATTGTATGGATATACCACATTTTGTTTATCAGTTTATCAACTGATGAATATTTGAGTCATTTCCCCATTTTGGTATAATGAATAATGCTGTAATGAACATGGCTGAATAAGTTTTTGTGTGGATATAGGTTTTCAGTGCTTTTGGGTATATACTTAAAAGTGGAATTGCTGGGCCTTATGGTAACTCTATGTTTAACTTTTGGAGGAGCTGCAAAACTATTTTTCAAAGAGGCTATACCACTTCACATTCCTACCAGTAATGTATGAGGGTTCCAGTTTGTCTATATCCTTGTCAACACTTATTATTGTATGTCTTTTTTGATTATAGCTGTCTTGGTGCTTATGAAGAAATATCTCATAGTGGTTTTGATTTGCATTTCCCTGATGAGTAATGTTGTAGCATGTCTTTTAATGCACTGTCAGCTGACTGTATACCTTCTTTGAGAAATATCTATTCAAAATTTTTGCCCATTTCAAACTAAGATTATTTGTCTTTGTTGCTGAGTTGTAAGAGTTTATAGATTCTGGATACAAGTCTTTTTTTTTGAAGGGTCTGTGAACAGAAACTAAGGGTTATACTTATTTCATTGATTATCTATTCCCATAACACCTTTATTACAAAAAAAAAAGAAAACCCAAAACGAAAAACAAATTCACATTGTATTGAGCTACAATATGGCAGCAGATTAAAGAAAAATATTTTTACACAGTTTAAGATAACTCCTAACAGAGCATAGCCTTGTTGCCACTTGACAGGACACAGGATTCCAAGTACTCGGTAGCAGCGAGTGAGGCAGGCATTGCTGGGCCTGCTCCCCCAGCTCTGGCCTCCAAACCTGCCTTGCATGCCACCGTGTGGGATAGGGTGGCCCCCGGAGGGCCCGCCTGGGGCAAAACTGCCGCGCCCTGACATCCCTTTTCGGTTCATCGCGTGGCCAGGCCCGGAGTGACCGGACATGCTTCTCTCACCACCTTGCCGCCTCTTGTGATCCCTGTCCATCACGCCCCCGTCACCTGTGCGCTGCCATGCCCGGTCATCCTCTCTTCAGCCATGGTCCCCCCAGTAGTCATGTCTGCCCCTGGCAGGAGGAGGCAGCCCCCGGCCCTCGCTCATCCTCTTGTCGGAGCCATAGCCCCCCCAGCCATCACGGGAGTCCCGGTTGTGGCGTTCTGGTCCTCCATGGTGTTCTGGGTAATGCTGGACATCACAGGGCCAGAGGGAAAAAAAAGCTATAGTGTCAGCCCCTAGACCCCAAGTCTTTTCAGGCCACACGCTAACGATGACAACAACAGTCACTCTGGACAGAATTGTTGGCAGGCCGTTTTGGTTCACATGACACAGCTGCCTCCCTGAAATCTGTAGGTCAGAGGCCCTGTGCCCTAGGCTCATGGCCTGGTACACAAAAGGTACCAGTACCAAGGCATCTCCAAGGCAGGTCCCCACGGCACCACCAGAGCCGGGAGGGCCACCAGGAGTCACCCACTAAAGATGATACTTAATAGAAAGATTCCCTGGGTCCCACAGCCCAAATGGTTAGTGCCCAGAGCCAATAGTATTCTCTCGTTAAGTGTCTTCTACTAAGGAAAGGTCAGGTTTATAAACTTTTAATGGGTGCATATTCTGGAAATAGTTTTTACAAATTTCTTCCTTCCACAGTGAAGGAAGTATCAAACGTAGCCCTTCATCTGACCAATTGCTAGGCAAGCATCCTTCCTCATAGTCAAGTTTCTCGGAAGTTTCTGCTAGGTGCCCGGTCCAGGGCCTTGCACCTTGCTCTGCTCAGGACACAGGACACAGGACACTCAGAGATAAACGGCTGGAAGACAGCCATCCCCTTGGCCAGTCCCACCATTCCCTCCTCCATGTCATTGTTTTTGTAAACCATGTGGCTAACACAGACCAGGAGTTCTTGACCCTGCTATTTGAGGGAAGACCAAGAGAGGGTGAGTCACACTCTGTGCCTACTTCTGTGATGGCCAAGGTTAATATTTACACCCACAGCCTGTTTCTGTGGCTGGAAGCATTTTCCAGCCTGACTTTCACAAAAGCTAGTGAGATAGATTTGGCTCTGCAGTCCTGTTCTTTCTCTTTCCACAAATACATTATGTGGCCTCTGGGGTTTTTGCCCCTTGACCATATTGTAGGTGAAAGGAAACGAGAAAGGAGTCCTGGTAAGGAAACCCCCTTGACGGAGCCTGGTCGTTGTCCATGTCCAAGTTCACCTCCCCATTAAACGGAGAGCTCGGCCAGGGCGAAGGCAAAGATGGCGGCATGCTCCACCATGTGCAAGATGTCCCATGTTACCACTGCCTGCTTCTCTGGCCCATTCTCCCCAGCGTGTGCTCTGACGCCTCCCCTCAACAAAGTAAGAAAAGGGACTCCTGAAATAAGCGCTCCTTAGTATTTGAAAATTGAGCAAATATTTTTCTGTCCAACCAACCCAGGTAACAGTTCAATGAGGCCCGTAAGTTCTGTGCTAGTTTTGTCTGTAGGGAGATGTCACTATTTGCCTTTGGGGTAACTCTGACGACTCATTTATGACTGTGTATGTGAGGAGAAAAGAGCAAACCACCTTCCACTGTTAGGGCAGCGTATCTGACACCTGCATGAAAGCAGCTTGTGGCCAGGTGTGTTGGCTCACATCTGTAATCCTAGCACTTTGGGAGGCCGAGGTAGTAGGATCACTTGAGCTCAGGAGTTCAAAACTGGCCTGGACAACATAGTGAGACCCCGTGTCTATTAAAAAAAAAGTGGCTGGCAATGATAAACACGTTTGTACAGACACATGCCCACCTCATGTAGACCCCCACCACCCCACACTCTGTAGGAGGAATATTACCCTTATTTCACTGCTGGGGAGACAGGCTCAGCAGGGAGGGGTGATACCAGGGTGTGACCCCAGTTCTGTCTGATTCTGGAGCCCGGACATGGAACCATTGGTCTATGCTCCTCCACCAGAGAAAATCCACAAGACAAGTTCTAGGTTTTGTTGCATATAATTTGCCTCCAGGAGCAGGGAAAAAGGAACGCCATGAGGCTGATGGAATTCCTGAGAATCCCAAGACAGAGCTGAGTACTTGGCTATGCTCAGCCACATCAAGGAACCAAGACGGGAAGCTTATGCTGGAGTCCAAGAAATGCTGGCAGGAGGAGGAAGCGCTCATGAGAGGAGTCCTCAGAGAGGAGGCATCTTCCACACAGCAACGTGCTGCCCCCAGGTTTATAGTGAAAGCCACTGGAGGTCCAAGGCTCTCCTGGGAAGTCTCAGTCTCAATGTAAAATGGAAGGAGAAAATGGGGCTTATTGTTCTAACGCCCCCCAAGGAGAACGAGCACAGACCAGAAGCCTAGTTGTTTTCCAAGGCTAAGCGGGGCCCTGGGCTGATGAAGGATGTCCTTATTTTCCAAAGAGGGCAGGCACTCAGGGACAGACACAGCCACCGCAGCCTCCCCAAATGCACCTGTCTGAGTCAGCTGTGCGGCTTGCTAGACACTTCCCAGCAGAGCTTGGATACAAGTCTTAATTTGATTTTGATAGAGGATGGCAAGTCAGCATTTCTTGTACTGTCGACTATGTGGACTAAGGGTTATACCTATCTCATTGATTATCTATTCCCACAGCACCCTTTTTTCAACACACTGTATAATTGTTGGCTCAATATTGGTCTTTCTGCTTAGACTATCAGCTGTATGGATCTCTGTTTTCTTCCTTATAACTGCTTTTCCAGACCCTTGGACAAAGTAGACACGCAATATTTATTGAAATAAATGGAAATAAATAAACTGATTGGTTGAATGAATGAATGCCTGACCAGGTGCTCATTGTTAGTAAGGACCTTCAGTAGAAGGAAGTTCTGTTCCTTTTACCTGTGTGTCCTCTGAGTAGTAACCTCTCTGCAGTCCTACCTGCTCATCCAGCAGCAGGGCCAATCCCTTGCTTTCTTGGAACCCAGGAGGCTCAGCTGGGCATGTAGGCAGGTCTCTCTCTGGAACTGGGGGCCCCTTGTCTGTGTTTTGAAATTACCTGATCCTTAGTTAGCTGATGCCTGTGTCTCAGGCTGCATAACTCAAATTCATTTACGCTTCCTCCGTTTTTCCCATTCTTCTAAACACAGTTTAAATTCACCTTCTCCAGGGGACCTCCCCAAACCACTCCAGACTGTAGGAAGCATCTCTTCTCTCTTTCTCTCTCTTTCAATCAAATAATAAATGCACGTAGTAAAAAGACATAGGTGAGTGTTTTACCCCTGACTCTTGGATCACCCCACCACTTCTGAAAGTCAATCACAATAACTGGTTCTTTTTTCATTCCTTCCATAGATATTTCTTATGAATATAGGTAAGCACATATATGCAGCCCCTTTACATAAATGGTACTATTTTGCACAGTCTGTATTTTTTTCCTTGAAATTACACCTTTAAAATCTTTCCATGGCCATATTTATAGTACCACCTTATTCTTTCAAAGAGCTATACAGTCCTTCCTTCCCTCCCTCCCTCCCTTCTTTCTTTCCTTCCCTCCCTCCCTCCCTCTCTCTTTTCTCTCCTTCCTTTCTTCCTTCCTTCCTAACTTCCTTCCTTCCTTCCTTCCTTCCTTCCTTCCTTCCTTCCTTCCTTCCTTAACAGGGTCTCGCATTGTCTTCCAGGTTGTAGTGCAGTGTGGAAATCTCAGCTCACTGCAACCTCTGCCTCCTGGGTTCAGATGATTCTCCTGCTTTAGCCTCTCAAGTAGTAGGACTACAGGAGTGCACCACCAAGTCCCTCAAATTTTTGTATTTTTGGTAGAGATGGGGTTTCACCATGTTGGCCAAGCTAGTCGCGAACTCCTGGCCTTGAGTGATCTGCTGGCTTCGGCCTCCCAAAATGCTGGGATTACAGGCATAAGCCACCACACCCAGTCTAAGAGGTGTATAGTATTTCATTGTATGGGCGTATCACAGTTTATATAACTATTTCCAGTCTTTTATATTACAAAAGATGCTTTAATTAGTATTCTTGTACATATATATGAGCACATATAGTTGTGAGGCGTAAAAGCCTAGAATTGAAATAGCTAGTTGGGCGTGGTGGCACACACCTGTAATCCCAGCACTTTGGGAGGCTGCGGCAGGCGGATCACCTGAGGTCAGGAGTTTGAGACCAGCCTGACCAACATATAGTGAAATCCCATCTCTACTAAAAATACAACAATTGGCTGGGTGTAGTGGCGCACGCCTGTAGTCCCAGCTACTTGGGAAGCTGAGGCAAGAAGAATCACTTGAATCTAGGAGACGGAGGTTGCAGTGAGCTGAGATTGCACCACTGTGCTGCAGCCTGGGTGACAGAGCCAGACTTTGTCTTTCAAAAAAAAAAGAGAGAAAGAGAGTCAAGAGTGGGAGAAGAGCAGAGTGTGTGAGCAGCACAGCAGCCTCCTCTCCTCTCCTCACCTCATTCTCGCGGCCTACCTTTACCGCCTCCGCCTGCTCGGCGCCCAGAACACCTTCCACCATGACCACCTCAGCAAGTTCCCACTTAAATAAAGGCATCAAGCAGGTGTACACGTCCCTGCCTCAGGTTGAGAAAGTCCAGGCCATGTATATCTGGATCGATGGTACTGGAGAAGCACTGCACTGCAAGACCCGGACCCCGGACAGTGAGCCCAAATGTGTGGAAGAGTTGCCTGAGGGGACTTTCGATGGCTCTAGTACTTTACAGTCTGAACAGTGACATGTATCTCATGCTTGCTGCCATGTTTCAGGACCCCTTCCGTAAGGACCCTAACAAGCTGGTGTTCTGTGACGTTTTCAAGTACAATCGAAAGCCTGCAGAGACCAATTTGAAGCACACCTGTAAATGGATAATGGACATGGTGAGGAACAAGCACCCCTGGTTTGCCATGCAGCAGGAATATACCCTCATGGGGGCAGATGGGCACCCCTGGTTTGCCATGCAGCAGGAATATACCCTCATGGGGGCAGATGGGCACCCCTTGGTTGGCCTTCAACGGCTTCCCGGGGGCCCCAGGATCCATATTGCTGCAATGTGGGAGCAGACAGAGCCTATGGCAGGGACATCGTGGAGGCCCATTATGGGGCCTGCTTGTAAGCTGGAGTCAAGATTGCAGGGACTAATGCCGAGGTCATGCCTGCCCAGTGGGAATTTCAAATTGGATCCTGTGAAGGAATCAGCATGGCAGATCATCTCTGGGTGGCCCGTTTCATCTTGCATCGTGTACGTGAAGACTTTGGAGTGATAGCAACTTTTGATCCTAAGCCCATTCCTGGGAACTGGAAGGGTGCAGGCTGCCACACCAACTTCAGCACCAAGGCCACGTGGGAGGATAATGGTCTGAAGTACATTGAGAAGGCCATCAAGAAACTAAGCAAGCGGCACCAGTACCACATCCGCGCCTATGATCCCAAGGGAGGCCTGGACAATGCCCGACGCCTAACTGGGTTCCATGAAACCTCCAATATCCACGACTTTTCTGCTGGTGTAGCCAATCGTAGTGCTAGCATACACATTCCCCAGACTCTCAGCCAGGAGAAGGGTTACTTTGAAGATCATTGCCCCTCTGCCAACTGCGACCACTTTTTGGTGACAGAAGCTCTCATCTGCACGTGTCTTCCCAATGAAACCGGTGATGAGCCCTTCCAGTACAAAAACTAAGTGGACTAGACCTCCAGCTGTTGAGCCCTTCCTAGTTCTTCATCCCACTCCAACTCTTCCCCCTCTCCCAGTTGTCCCAGTTGTAACTCGAAGGGTGGAATATCAAGGTTTTTTTTTTAAAAAAAAAAATAGAAAAGAAAAAGGAAATAGCTGGATCAAGGGATTTTTTTCATTCCCATTTTACAGATGAGATACATGTCTTTAAGTCTTTTTTTTTTTTTTTTTTGAGACGGAGTCTCGCTCTTTCACCCAGGCTGGAGTGCAGTGGTGCAATCTCGGCTCACTGCAGGCTCTGCCCCCCAGGGTTCACGCCATTCTCCTGCTTCAGCCTCCCGCGTAGCTGGGGCTACAGGCGCCCGCCACCTTGCCTGGCTAATTTTTTGTATTTTTAGTGGAGACGGGGTTTCACCGTGTTAGCCAGGATGGTCTCGATCTCCTGACCTCGTGATCCACCCGCCTCGGCCTCCCAAAGTGCTGGGATTACAGGCGTGAGCCACCGCACCTGGCCTGTCTTTAAGTCTTTGATAGATATTGATAAATTTATTTCCAAAGAAGCTGTATCAATTTATACTCTCAACAACAAAGTATAGAAATGCCCATTCATTTGACAATACATAGTATTATGCAAATTTTTGATATTTGCCAAGCTGACAAATGAAAAAATGGTGTCTTATGATTTTAATTTGCGTTTATTTTATTTGGAAAGATGATAATATGGTAACAGTTATACAAGCACAGCGCTCCCTGAATACTTTTACTCTGTATATATTTAAAGTACTTAAATAAATACAAATACTTAAAAATACTTAAAAGGCATTTGTAGTAATTCTATAATTGTATGCTTGTCCATTATCCATTTTCTGTTAAGGAAATTAAACTTTTTGATGATAAAAATTGAAAATAGTTTTCTCCAGCTATATTTTGCCTTTCAACTTTATGGTATTTTTTGGATGCAGATTTTTTAAAATGTAAAATTTATTATTTAAAAAAGTTAAAGCTCTAGGGATTGATTTTTGCTTAGAAAGATTAAGATGTGACTTCCTATGCTTTTCCAAGTTACCTTTTGTCTCATTTTTGCATATAACTTTGTGACTCATCTAGATTCTATTTTTGTGTACAGTGTGAGATAGAGATTTGTCTTGATTGATTTTCCAGAGGCTAGCTGTTTTCAAAAGCACCTTTTTTTTTCTGCTTAGAAATGACACCTTTCTCAGGTTCCAGATAACCCAACACATTTAAGTCTGTTTCTATAATTTATACTGTTCTAGTGATCTACTTCCTTATTTGGGTATCAATACCAAATCACTTCATTTACTGTGGTCTTATAGTGTATTTTCATAGGTGGTGTTATTTCTCAGGATTTTATGATTATTTTTTCTTATTTATTTATTTTAATAATAGACAATTTTATTAATTTATTTAATAATAAGTCTCCCTCTGTCGCCCAGGCTGGAGTGCAGTGGCATGATCTTGGCTCACTGCAACCTCCATCTCCCGGGTTCGTGCAATTCTCTGCCTCAGCCTCCCAAATAGCTGGGATTACAGGTGCCCGCCACCATGCCTGGCTAATTTTTTTTTTATTTTTAGTAGAGACAGGGTTTCATCATCTTGGCCAGGCTGGTCTTGAACTCCTGATCTCGTGATCCACCCGCCTTGGCCTCCCAAAGTGCTGGGATTACAGGTGTGAGCCACCGTGTCCGGCCTTTTCATGTGAGCTTTGGAATCAGCTTGTCTTATATTAACAAAAATGCTTATTGGTATTTTAACATAAGTTTATAGATTAATTTCTTACAGCAGTTTTTGGTTTACAGAAAAGCTGAGCAGAAAGCACAGAGTTTCTATATATTTCCCGCTCCCATACCATAGTTTTCTTTTTCTTTTCTTTTTTTTTTTTTTTCCAGACAGGGTCTCACTCTGTCATCCATCTGGAGTGTAGTGGCATGATCACGGCTCACTGCATCCTCAGCCTCCTGGGCCCAAATGATCCTTCCACTCCAGCCTCCAGAGTAGCGGGGACCACATGTGGGTGCCACCATGCCTGGCTAATTTTTTAATTTTTTGTAGAGATGGGGGTCTCTCTATATTGCCCAGGCTAGGCTTGAACCATTGAGCTCAAGTGATTCTCCTCTCTCAGCCTTCCAAAGTGTTGGGATTGCAGGCATGAACCACCATTCCTGGCCAGGTTCCCCTATTTTTAATATCCTGTATTTAATACCTTGTAATTAAAGTTGATGAGCCAGTATTGATATGTTATTGTTAACTGAAGGCCATACTTTACATTAGGGTTTACTCTTTGGGTTGTCTGTGTTAAGAGTTTTGACAAATGCATAATGTCATGTGTCTACTATTGCAATATCATCCAGAATAAGTAGTTTCACTGCCCTAAAAATCCCATGTTTCACCTATCCATCCCACTCTCCCTGGTCCTCTGCTGAATCCCTGACAACAGTTGATCTTACTACTATCTTCACAGTTCTGCCTTTTCTAGAATGTCATATGGTTAGAATCATACAGCATATCGCCTTTTCATCCTTCACTTAGCGGTTTGCATTTAGGTTTCTGCCATGTCTTTTTGTGGCTTGGTGGCTCATTTCTTTTCATTACAGAATAATATTCCATTATATGAATATACCACAGTTAATCCATTCAGCTATTGAAGAACATCTTCATTGTTTCTAATTTTTGGCAATTATAAGTAAAACTGCTATAAACATTTATGTTTGGGATTTTGTGTGAACATAGTTTTCAGCTAATTTGGGTAAACACCTAGGAGCATGATTATTGGATCACATGGTAAGACAATGTTTAGCTTTCTAAGAAACTGCCAAACTGTTTTCCAAAGTAGCTGCACTGTTTTCTAATCCTACCAGCAATGAAGGAGAGTTCCTGTTGCTCCACTTATGGGTATTTTAATTGGATTAGCATTAAATTTATAGATTAGGAGTAATTGGACTTTTCATTATATTTATTGGTATTATCCAAGAATAGGGTAGATCTTCCAATTTATGGAATCCTCATTTATACTCCAAGTACATTCTTCTTTTTTTTTTTTTTTTTGAGATGGAGTCTCTCTCTGTCGCCCAGCCTGTAGTGCAGTGATGTGATCTCAGCTCACTGCAACCTCCACCTCCCAGGTTCAAGCAATTATCCTGTCTCAGCCTCCCGAGTAGCTGGGACTACAGGTGTGCACCGCCACATCAAGCTAATTTTTTTTTTTTTGGTAGAGACAGGGTTTCGACATGTTGGCCAGTCTGGTCTCGAACTCCTGATCTCAGATGATCTGCCCACCTTGGCCTCCCAAAGTGCTGGGATTATAGGCGTGAGCCACTGCGCCAGGCCCCAAGTAGCATTTAAAGTTTTCTCTAAGCAGTGTTGGGAGATAATTCTCCAGGGGGCTCTCCTGTTTCTTCACGTCTTGTGTTTTTCTGCCTTTGTTCCAGACGATCTTTTCAAGGATGTAGTATAGCAAACAGACTTAAAAGATAGAGTTAGCATCTCCCTTAGTGGCAGAGGGCAGGCATGTTTAAGGTCTAGTATAAAATATTCAGATTCCCTGAACTCAGGCCTCTCATCCTGTAGTGCAGACCACTGCAGGTGCAGGTGTCACCTGGCCCTCTTTTGCCCTGCCTTGCAGAAACTAGAGCTTAGGAAATTGTCACAAGAAAATGCTAATAGTCTGACTACTGTAATTATTGTAACAAAACCCTTTGTTTCTGACGAAGGAGTCTTATGTCTCTGCCAACATCCATGAAATTGTGGCAGACTAAATTTTTAGCTTGCAAGTAGGGAAAGATGATTTTTACTTAGTAGGAAGAAAACATGGTGTTTAGTAGGAAAAAATATGTTGTTGTTTCCCTATAATGGAACTATTCTTATTATTTTAAAAGTCTATTTTTAGACTTGAGATGGAGTTTTGCTTTGGTTGCCCATGCTGGAGTGCAATGGTGTGATCTCGGCTCACTGCAACCTCCGCCTCCCAGGTTCAAGCGATTCTCCTGCCTCAGCCTCCCTGAGTAGCTGGGACTATGAGTGTGCACCACCACGCCCAGCTAATATTTGTATTTTTAGTAGAGACAGGGTTTCGCCATGTTGACAAGTCTGGTCTTGAACTCCTGACCTCAGGTGATCTCCCCACTTTGGCCTCCCAAATTGTTGGGATTACAGGCATGAACCACCATGCCCGGCAGAGGTATATGTATTTTTGAGGTATAGAGTGATGTTATGATTTATAAATACAAGGTGGGATCATTAAATCAAGCTAACATATCCATCACCTCAAATTCTTACCATTTTTTTGTGGTGAGAATATTTGAAATTTACTCTCTCAGCAATTTTGAAGTGTGCAATACACTATTATTAACTATATTCACCATGCTGTGCAATAGATCTAAAAAAAAAAAACCTTTATTCTTCCTGAGATTTTGTACCCTTTGACCATCAGCTCCCCATTCCTCACATACCCCAGCCTCTATAACCACCATTCTACTCTCTGCTTCTTTGAGTTTGATTGTTTTAGGTTCCATATATAAGTGAGAACACGTGGTATTATTTTTCTGTGCCTGGCTCACTTCACATAGCATAAGGTTCTCTAATTCTATCCACGTTGTCTCAAATAACAGGATTCCCTTCTTTTAAAGTCCAAATAGTATTCCATTGTGTATATGTCCACATTTTCTTTATCCATTTATCTATTGATGGGACACTAAGTTTGATCCCATAACTTGGCTATTGGGAATAGTGCTGCAATGAACATGTTTTGTTTTTGTTTCTCTCTGTGTGTGTGTGTGTGTGTGTGTCTGTGTGTGTGTGTGTGTGTGGTTTTTTTTTAGCTAGAGTCTCTAGAGTCTCTCTCTGTCACCCAGGCTGGAGTGCAGTGGCGAAATCTCGGCTCACTGCAACCTCCACCTCTTGGCCTCAAGCCATCCTCCCACCTCAGCCTCCGGAGGAGCTGGGACTACAGGCATATGCCACTATGCCAGGCTCATTTTTGTGTTTTTTGTAGAGCGAGGGTTTTGCTATGTTCCCCAGGCTGGTCTCAAACTCCTAGGCTCAAGCAATCCACCTACCTGGGCCTCCTGATTTGTTAGAATTACAGGTGTGAGCCATCACGCCCAGCAATGCAATGACTATGAGAGTGCAGGCAAACTGATTTCAAATCTTTTGGGTAAATACCCAGAAGTGGGACTGCTGGATCATTTGGTAACTCTATGTTTTTTGAGGAATCTGCATATAGCTTAATGGCTATCCTAATTTACATTCCCGCTCATCTACTGCTTTTTAAATGGGAAGCTTTGATAAAATTTTAAATATTTTCTATTGTCTTTTAAATTATTTTAAGCCACTTATACCTTGTGCCATTTTCATTAGTGCTTGGCTATATGTTATCTTGCGCAGAGTTAAAATGTCTCATACAGGCTGGGCACAGTGGCTCATGCCTGTAATTCCAGCACTGTCACACCTGATGGCTTCTTTTTTGCCCACTGCCCACAAAAATCAATGCACTGAGAACAGCAGATATTGTGGCAAAGAAAGAGTTTCATAACTGCAGGGCCAGCCAAGCCAAAGGATAGGAGGTATTTCCCAAATCTGCCTCTCCGAGATTTTGGAGGCTAGAGTTTTTCAAGGTACTTTGATAAGCAGGGAGCTCAGGAACTGAAACAATTGTCTGGAGATGCAATCGCAAGGGTGTCTACACTGTCTTTGTGTAGTTGACTCAGTTCCCGGGACGGGGTCTCAGGATCAGTAGCATCTGTTGGTCTGCTGAAATGTTAAATCTGAAAAATATCTCAAAGACCAGTCCTTTATTTCACAATAGTGATGTTATCTATAGGAGTAGTTGGGGAAATTATAAATTTTGTGACCACCTCCCCAGTTATGTGACTCCAGAGCAGCAAACAACTCATGGAAAAGCAAGCTACGAAATGATAGGTTGTTGTTTAACTATGCCTATTCTTTTTTTTTTTTTTTTTTTTTTGAGACGGAGTCTCGCTCTGTTACCCAGGCTGGAGTGCAGTGGCGCAATCTCGGCTCACTGCAAGCTCCGCCTCCCGGGGTTCACGCCATTCTCCTGCCTCAGCCTCTCCGAGTAGCTGGGACTACAGGCACCCGCCACCACGCCCAGCTAATTTTTTTTGTATTTTTAGTAGAGACGGGGTTTCACCGTGGTCTCGATCTCCTGACCTCATGATCCGCCCGCCTCGGCCTCCCAAAGTGCTGGGATTACAAGCGTGAGCCACGGCGCCCGGCCAACTATGCCTATTCTTTACCAAAGTTCAAGCCCCTACCATTATTCTTCTTATTTATTTTTTATTTTTTGAGACAGAGCCTCACTCTGTTGCTCAGGCTGGAGTGCAGTGGTGCAATCTTGGCTCACTGCAACCTCCGCCTCCCAGGTTCAAGCGGTTCTCCTGCCTCAGGCTCCCAAGTAGCTGGGATCGAATCTGGTAGACTAGGGCACAGAGACTCAGGAAAAAAAAAAAAAGTTCCCATGGCTCATTAGGCATATCGAAACTCACAAAGTCATAAGATCACAGGAGTTGTAAAGGATCATAGGGGTCATGAAGGACAACCTCTATGACATTTCTGATGGATGCTCATCTGACTATTTAAATACAGCAATGAAGAACTCATTGCCCTATAAGTTAATTTATAAACATTAGGAACAGATAATTCTTTAGGTTGAGCCAAAAACCACATCTTGGAAATTTCTACCTATTGGCCTGCAAACAAATCCACTTCTACATGATGTCAAGTATGTGCCTTGAGTTTTCATTGTTTCAGGCCAAACACTTCCAATTTCTCTGGCAGTGCTGAGTGGTGATTCAGAACAGAGTCTCCGCAATTATGCTCAAGGGCAATGATTTATGTAGCCCAGTGGTGGGCAGTCTTTTTCTGTAAATGTCCAGATAGTATAAAATACTTGAGGCTTTGTGGGCTATACAGTCTCTGCTGCAACCACTCAATTCTGCAATTGTTGCATGAAAAGAACCACAGACAGCATTTAAATATATAGCTGTATTGCAATAAAACTTTATCTACAACAACAGGGTAGGCTTGGATTTGGGTGGTAGTTTGACGATCTCGGATTTAGCCAGTTCTCACATGGTTTCTAGGCTTTCATCAGTTGAGAGGATTGATCTGGAGGACAACACTCCAGATGAGGGTGACCAATATGCATCTAACAGGCTTGTTGCCTCTCATAAGAAGAACAAAGATATAGAAGATGGTACACAGACGATTTAGCAGCAGAGAATGCTAGCTCTGCAACATATTAGCTGTGTGCCTTTGAGCAATTATTCATCTTCTTCTGAGCCTTGGCTTTGGCATTCTTAAGGCCAAGATTCTCATACCTATTCTGTAGAATTGCTTTGCAGATTAGGGATAAAGCATGTAATGTACTTAGCTCAGTGTTGGGCACTTAGAAAGCAGCAATAAATATTAGTTGTTGTACATGATGATGTGCTGCTCAGTTCTACTGTGGCTGAGCTTTCTAAAGGAGAAGGAAAATTCCACTCTGTTTGAAATTAGGCTATGGCAGTCAGTTTCTGCCCTATTCACTCTGCTGCTCACTCCACCCTCTGTGCCTCCACCTGTTACCCAATTAGCACCCTATAATGCTGAACACCTGTGCGGAAGACATCAGCAGACTCCTTTCAAGCACTGTCATTGCTACCTCACTAACCCTGAACCCCCAGCCCACTGCCGGGTCTTGCAGGTGTTTGCCTGCAGGAAGGCTTTTGGGTTTGCTGAACTTGCCCTGGGACAAGAAATTAATGTGGTAATTAATGCAAATGTCTTTGCAGAAACTCTCTGCTGGGCCCTAATCAAAAGAGATGCATCTTCACATTTCTTCAACTTTGAAGATATAACTGTTTGTGTGTGGGGGTGTGTTGGGGGCAGGGGAGCGCATTGAGGAAGAAAGAGAAACAAGGAGGAGAGCCAGGGAGAGACAGAGAAAAGCCAATGAGAGGGCAGAGGGAGAAAACCAGCTTTCTTCTCTGTACCAGGTGGTGAGAGGGAAGGAGAGCGACATCAGTTTTTGAAATCTCAATTCTCACCTTCTTAAGTTCAAATTGAGGAAAGTGAGGAGGCCTGGTAATCTCACAATTCTGCCCATAAAATGGACCAACAAGCAACTTTCTAAGTGGCTCCCATGCACCTTGCATGATGCTAAATGCTCTGCAGTTGTTATTTTTAAATTTTTATTTATTTATTTTTGAGACAGTGTTTTGCTCTGTTGCCCAGGCTGGAGTGCAGTGGCGCGATCTCGGCTCACTGCAACCTCCGCCTCCCAGGTTCAATCAATTCTCCTGCCTCAGCCTCCCGAGTAGCTGGGACTACAGGCACCTGCCACCACACCTGGCTAATTTTTGTAATTTTAGTAGAGATGGGGTTATACCATGTTGGCCAGGCTGGTCTCGAACTCCTGACCTCAAGTGATCCGCCCGCCTTGGCCCCCCAAAATGTGGGATTACAGGTGTGAACCACCATGCTCAGCCTCTTCAGTTGTTATAATTGCTTTTTTTGACCCATATATGTGAACACTTGGTGTTCAGGATCCCAGCCATGGGCTTGCTCTAACTACCCCACTTGCCAGCATGAACAGGAAGTTGCACTTATAAAATCATTGTCTTTAGAACCTTAAGAATGTAGGAAGTTCAGAGAAGTTCTTCTCAGCCTTAGTGTGTACATGAACCACCTGGTGCCTTTGTTAAAATGCAGATTCTGATTCAGTGCATCCGAGGGAGTGGAGATTCTTCATTTCATTTATTTATGTATTTATTTATTTGAGACAGAGTCTTGCACTGTCACCCAAGCTTGAGTGCAGTGGCGCTATAATAGCTCACTGCAGCCTTGAACTCCTGGGCTCAAGCGATCCTCCTTCCTCAGCCTCCTGAGTAGCTAGGGCTGGAGGTGCACACCACCATGCTAGACCCATTTTTAGTTTTATTGTTTTGTAGAGACAGGGGTCTCAGTATGTTGCCCAAGCTGGTCTTAAACTCCCGGCGTCAGGTGATCCTCCTGCTTTGGCCTCCCAAAGTACTGGAATTATAGGCATGAGCCACCGCACCTGGCTTTGATTCTGCATGTTAACAAGCTCTCAGATGACACTTGTGCTGCTGTATCCCAGTTGGGTAGTAAGAATATAGACCAATGCCATTTTGAGTCAGTCTCGAAGACTACTGCTTCCAACATGATGCCGTCTTCTTTTATTGATAGCGATGTTTAGTTGTTTAATAAAGTGGTAGAGGTTCATAAAGGTAAGCATCTGTGGACCCAGGGCTTATTTGTGCATTGGGCCTGCTTGCCCAGTCCAGAGTTGGACTCTGAGCCTTCCAGTGTAGTCTATAGACATCGACTCTGACCATGAACCAGTATTGATCCTTCTCTCATACTAGTAAGACTATTTCTTTTTAAAAATTAATTAATTAATTATTTCAGATGGAGTCTCACTCTGTTGCCCAGGTTGGAGTGTACTGGTGCAATCTCGGCTCACTGCAGCCTCTGCCTTCTGGGTTCAAGCGATTCTCCTGCCTCAGCCTCCCGAGTAGCTAGGATTACAGGCACATGCCACCACACCCGGCAAATTTTTGTATTTTTTTTTTTAGTAGAGACGGGGTTTCATTATGTTGGCCAGGCTGGTCTTGAACTCCTGACCTCAAGCAATCTGCCCTCCTCTGCCTCCCAAAGTGCTGGGATGACAGGCATGAGCCACCACAATGGGCCAAATAAGCCTATTTCATAACTGACAAATCCCAGACCCCAAATCAAGTGGCAAACCCCAAATTAGTTTTTACTGTAAGTTTGGGTAAACCCAAATCAGTTTCTACCCTAAGTTTCCTCAGGGTAGAGGCTATTATCATTCTGAACTAAAAGTGAACAAGAAATGAAGTTGGAAGATTAGAATTGAATTAGCAGAGATGCTGACATTTACTAGCAAAATATTTAATCCCCCTGGGCCTCAGTTTTATCATCTATCAAATAGGGCAATATGCCATTCCACCTATCTTGAAGGATTGATGGACAAGGACTCCGAATCCATAAATAAAGATAATATATGGGCTGGGTGAGGTGGCTCACACCTACAATCCCAGCACTTTGGGAGGCCAAGGTGGGCGGATTACCTGAGGTCAGGAGTTCAAAGCCTGGCCAACATGGCATGACCCCGCAAAAATACAAAAATCAGCCAGGCATGGTGGCATGTGCCTGTAATCCCAGCTACTTGGGAGGCTGAGGCAGGAGTATCACTTGAACCTGGGAGGCGGAGGTTGCAGTGAGCCAAGATCGCGTCACTGCACTCCAGTCTGGGTGACAGAGTGAGACTCTGTCTCAAAAAAAAAAAAAAAAGATAATACATGGCAAAGTGCTCTATAAAGTAGCATCATTTTGACACAAAAGACATAAATGTTTTTTACCTCTCCAGAATAAAACCAAAGAACAAGAACTGTGCATATTGCTCTGTTGGAAGCCAAGGATGAATTGCAGGATCTGGTGTTTGGTAAAGGTCTAAAAGATTTATGTCAATAGAGACTGTGCTTTCTTGTCTAACTATCAGGGACTATAGTTGCACAACTCAAATGTGTTTATGGGGATGACTAAACAGTTAAAATGTGAAATGTCTTAGAAAATCTTAACCTTTGGTTTCTCTATAATTACGCTACCTGTCTGCTCACACACAGATTGCTCTGTCATCAGAAGAGGCATATAATTCTCACAACTTCGAGTTCGCTCCAAGAAGCTTATTCAGTTAAGGTTACGGAACTCCAGGGAGCTACAGATTTCCATGTGTGCCTGGCTCTGCAGCTTCTTGCATTGCTGTTCTGTGAGTCAGATCATGAAATCCATGGATCTGAGAGCTGGAAGGGCCTTTCAACATGGTTCAGCCCAAGGTCCTTTTTTTTCCAGATGGGAACAGTGTGGCTGTCTGAGACCACCCTGCCTGTCAGTAGAGAGCCAGGACAGGGACTCATGGCTTGGGATCCCTGACCCAGTGCCTTTCTCTACACCAGGTTGTCAATCACTGTTTAGGAACTTGAGGTAATGCAGCACAAGATTTTTTCTCTCTGGGAAGCTGACTGTGCTTGAAACCAAATGACCTTGCATACTCTCGTGGCTGTTCTCAAGGACCACCCAATCACCCAGGCTAATACATCAGTTTTCAGCAAAAAGCTTGTGGTATCATCATCAGGAAACCCAGTCAGATACTCTAGGGACCATGGTAGAGATGGAGGAGGTTAATACAAGCGTGGAGAGATGCTGTCTAGAAGTTATCATCATTTTGTTGTTTATGGGTAGTATTAGAGCCAAACGAAATTATGACTGTAAAATTAGTGGTAGTAATGATGTATTAATATGATACTAATAATGTTAGTAGAATTTGATGGCAATTTTGATTTGCCTAAGTCCCTTCCTTCCTTCCTGCCTGCCTGCCTTCCCTCCCTCCCTCCTCCCTCCCGCCTCCCCTCTCCGTCCCTCCCTCCCTCTTTCCTTCCTTCCTTCCTTCTTTTTTCTTTTTTCTCTCTCTCTTTCTTTTTTTTTTGAGACCAGGTCTTGCTATGTCACCCAGGCTGGAGTACAGTGACACAATCATAGCTCACTGCAACCTTGACCTCCCAGGCTCAAGTGATCCTCCTGCCTCAGTCTCCTGAGTAGCTAGGACTACAGACACGTGCCACCAGGCCCAGCTAGTTTTTATTTATTTTTTTGTAGAGATGGCATCTCATCATGTTGCCCAGGCTGGTCTCAAACTCCTTCTGCCTTGGCCTCTCAAAGTTCTGGGATTATAGGTATGAACCATCATGCTTGGCCCTAACCATTTTCATAGATCACCTGAATTCTCTTTGGTTTGGGTCCACCATAAACTAACCGTATGACCCTAGGACGAGGCTTCCACCTTCCTGGGCTCCAGCTCGATCACTTTTAGAGTGTAGATTCCACTTCTGCCTTCCAGAAGAGGAGCTGTTAGAGAGAATGATAGAGTTTTGACTGAAGTCGACATCTCCTGTATATATAATAAATTGGCTTCAAGATTGTGCTTGACAGACTAATGTAATCATTAGTTAAGGTCTTTTTTTTTTTTTTTTTTTTTTTTTTTTTTGCTGAGCAGCTCAGGGCTCTTTCTAGCTTTGACTTAACCATGCTTGTTTTTATATTCTCTGCAGGATGACAGTCTGAGTTAGAGACCGGCAAAAGGGACAAGGGCTCTGTTCTGAAGGGATCAGCCTGGCTGTGAATCTTAAAAATGGACCTCCATTAACCCCAAATGCCCAGGTCTGCCATTCAGAAGGCCATGTCTAATGTGGGTGCTCATGTGAGAAGCAGAACTGTATAGTAGCCCCCCAGATTTGATGCACATTAGAATCATCCTGGGAGCTTTTAGAATTCCTGATGTCCAGGCTGCACCCCTTCCCATGAGACCAGAAAGTCTGGGGTGGGAGTCAGGACCAGAGTTTCCTAAAGATCCAGGTGATTTCAGTGTGCAGCAAGTTTGTGATTCATTGAGACAGAAGACAGGCTCCTTGTTCATAAGCGAAGCAGAATGGTATCTTTAGCCCGTCTTTTACCTCCCCATTGGATTGATCTTATTGAAGATGATGAAAAAGAGAAAAAAAAAGCTACAAAAAATACAAGCCAGAGAAAGCAGAATGAGGAAGGTGGTTAAGATTAGGGAAGGTATACAAGAGGAGGGGGTGATGGGGGGAAACCTAGGGAGGGAAAAAAGGAAGGGGAGAACTTCACAGGGGTTTGTCATAAAAGGGTGCGTTTGCCTTCTCAGCTGAAGGGCATGTGATGCCATAGAAGGTGGTGGGAGGGATTAGGAGGGGAACAGCATCCCTGAGAAATATGGTGGGATGTGGGTGTGTGAGAGGTAAAAATATCCATTGCTGCACTATGGGCATCTCCTGGGGGAGGTTTCTTTGCTGGAGGACTCATTCTTTGTAATTAAGAGAAGGGAATCCTTCTGCCACATTGCACAAGTTCCTCAAGTGAAATTTATATGCCAGGTGCAATTTATCAACTTATTAGTAGACAAATAAAAGTTTAAGCATTCAGTGTGCTTAACTATGCCCTTCCCCAGGCACTTGTGTTGCCCAAACCTAGAGACAAAATTGCTTCTTTCTACTTGAAGGCTTATACAACTTGAACTTGAAGCTCTTCTGCAGAGAGGCTCAGAGAGAAGGCTATTAGGTGCTCTGGGGAGATTATCTGAGGTCACACTGGCTTTCTTCATGAAAGGTTCAGTGTCAATAAGAATGGGAGGCTGTGAAGCCAAGCAGGCAACCCCCACATCTGGGTTGATTGTTCCCCTGTGACTCACAGACACTCTGTGCCTCCACCAGCACAGCACTTCCCAAACTCCAGTGTGGCTGTTCCCTTCTCTGTGTCCTCCCTGGTCTATAAGCCCCATGAGTGTGGATATTGCTATTCTCGTTCATTCCCCACTGACTCTCCAGCACCTACCATGCTGTAGGTGCTGACTCCACATTTGTTCAATGAATGAATACTGGTTTTCCAGCTTACTTGTAAATAAACGTGGCTGGGTTACTAACCTTCTCCGAGCTCTAGCTATTTTTTTTTTTTTTTTTTTTTGAGATGGAGTTTCACTGTTGTTGCCCAAGCTGGAGTGCAATGGCTCGATCTCAGCTCACTGCAACCTCTAACTCCCAGGTTCAAGCGATTCTCCAGCCTCAGCCTCCCAAGGAGCTGGGATTACAGGTGCCTGCCACCACACCCAGCTGATTTTTTGTATTTTTAGTAGAGATGGGGTTTCACTATGTTGTCCAGGCTGGTCTCGAACTCCTGACCTCAGATGATCCACCTGCCTTGGCCTCCTAAAGTGCTGGGATTACAGGCACGAGACACTGCACCTGGCCTATTTTTTAATAAGAAAAATGAGGATAACAATACACCCTTCATGTTGGGGGTGTGTAGTGACCATTAGAAACACTCAATGTAAAGTGCTTTAGAGGGTCTTGCTCTAAGTGGGCACTTGGTGTGTGACCACTGTAAGCAGTTCTTGTTCATGGGTAGGTGGAGTTCACCACCAACCCCGTTCCCTGCAAACCTGCAGTGGTTCCCCTCTACAAGTTTCCATGCGTTCCCACAGTCTTCAGCTGAGCTTCCAAACATTTTCCTTTTAAACAAATCACAGTGGAGCTATCTGGACTAAGCTTGGTGTATCATTTTGAGTTTCTCAAACATAAAAACAAGGCCCAGAAGGCCGTAGTCTAGCCATGATTTTTTCTGTGCTAACACTGCTTATGTTTTGATGGGCCAATACTGTTCCTTCGAAAGAAAGAAAAATGAAAAATGTGGCCAGGTGTGGTGGCTCACACCTGTAATCTTAGCACTTTGGGAGGCTGAGGCGGGCGGATTACCTGAGGTCAGGAGTTCGAGACCAGCCTGGACAACATGGTGAAACCCCGTCTCTACTAAAAATACAAAAATTAACCAGACGTGGTGGTAATCCCAGCTACTTGGGAGGTTGAGGCAGGAGAATCGCTTGAACCCAGGAGGCAGAGATTACAGTGAGCTGAGATCGTGCCACTGTACTCCAGCCTGAGCAACAGAGCAAGACTCTGTCCAAAAAAAAAAAAAAAAAAAAAAAAGAAAGAAAAATGGAAAAATTTTCTCTAATTGCAGGGTGTGTTAGATTGAACTGTGGATAGCATCATACATGACTTACACTCAAGGCAGGTGGATGGGCTCACTGCCACTTTGGTTCTGCAGCTCACTCTGGCAACCACACGTGGAGCTGTCAGCAAAGTGTAACCACATTTTCTCAGGCTCATTATCTTGTTATGAAGATCAATTTCCTGATGGCTTCTAGGCTTGGATTTCACTTCATGTTTTCTATCAGGAAACTATGAGCTATGGCTCAGCAGAGACATCTTTGGGGCTCATCTTTCCATCACAGCTGTTGGAAGGAGGACAATTTCTTTCTCTAAGTCTTGGATTTGATGCTGGAAGATTTGAATTCTAGCTGTGATCTGAATTTGATGCCGGAAGATTTGAATTCTAGCTATGGCTTTGCACACTGATTTCCCCCAGTGGGACCCCAATTTTTTCCTCTGTAAAAGACGTTTGGACTAGAATGATTGGTTTAAAATCTGTATTCTAGAAGACTAAGGAATTATCTAGAAGTTTTGAAGGACTCTATGGAGAAGAAAGCGAAAGCTAGTAAGCCCTCCTCTTCATTTCTTTGGGCAAAGCTACTCCTGTTTTATCTGCTTTACATATTACGTAGTGGCTGCTCTCTCTCTCTTTTTCTTTCCTTCCCTCCCTTCCTCCGTCCCTTCCTGCATCCCTCCCTCCCTCCCTCCCCTCCTCCCTCTCTTCCTTTCTTCTTCTTTCCCTCCTTCCCTTCCTTCCTTTATTAAACATTATGAGCTTTATAGCTAAATAAAATTTGAAAAATACTAGACTGAGAGAACCTTTGCGGTTCTAATATTCTGTGATTCTGATTGCCATTATGTTAGTATTGAGCAATATTAATACTTAGAATATATGCAATAATTAATAAAGAACCCTGATAAATCATTGGAGCAGAAAGCTTTCATGCCTTCCTTCAGACCCATTTGCTACTGAGCTCCTCCAGAAAAAAGGATATCCATGACTAGACATTTACATTATACACTTTCTATTGTTCTTCAAGGTACTGTTTTGTCCCTATATATTACTTTTTTCCCTCCAGTTTTTTTTTAAATAAATAACCAGCTTCACCTGTAATAATGTAGAGGAACTAGGTTTTTTAAAAAATGAATTTATTGGTCACTTCATAAATCTTGGAAGAGCAAAGGGCAAGACAAGACCCCTAGATAAAACAGTAATAAGTACCTCTGTTTCCGCCTCTTTCGTATATGGGCTTGTGTTAAGGTCTCCCAAAACATGACACCTCCTTTGTTTAGTCCAAATCATAATTTGATTTTTTTACTCTTAATGAGTTGAAAATGTTAGGACATCAAAATGTAGTGTCAAGAAATACTTCTGGCCGGGTGCGGTGGCTCCTGTAATCCCAGCACTTTGGGAGGCTGAGGCAGGCAGATCACTTGAGGTCAGGAGTTCAAGACCAGCCTGGCCAACATGGTGAAACCCCATCTCTACTAAAAATACAAAAAATTAGCTGGGTGTGGTGGTGGGTGCCTGTAATCCCAGCTACTTGGGAGGCTGAGGCAGAAGAATCGCTTGAACCTGGGAGGTGCAGGTTGCAGTGAGCAGAGATGGCGCCACTGCACTCAAGCCCGAGTGACAGCGTGAGACTCTGTCTCAAAAAAAAAAAAAAAAAGAAAGAAAGAAATACTTGTATATTATATACATGGTTTCTGCCTTGTTTCTGAAGGTAAATGTCTTTGATCATCCATGTGGTTCAGGACTCCAGAATAAGTTCAATTTACTTAGTCTTTGAAAGCAGATGACAGAGGGGACAGCTGCCAAACCAGGTGTCCACCTTAAGGTTTTTTTTTTTTTTTTTGAGATGGAGTCTCCTGTCGCCCAGGCTGTAGTGCAGTGGTGTGAGCTCTGCTTACTGCAACCCCCACCTCCCAGATTCAAGCGGTTCTCCTGCATCAGCTTCCCAAGTAGCTGGAATTACAGGCACCTGCCACCATGCCTGGCTGATTTTTGTATTTTTAGTAGAGAGGGGGTTTCACCATGTTGGTCAGGCTGGTCTCGAACTCCTGGCCTCAAGTGATTATCCCTCCCTGGACTCCCAAATTGCTGGGATTACATATGTGAGCCACCAGACCCAACCACCTTAAAGTGTTCTAACCCCTTTTATTGTCTTTTTCAGTGCAGAAGTTGCAGGATAATTGTATTATTTAAATATAAGTCTCTTACATAATTTGGAACAAATTTTATAGGGACATCCCATCCCAACTTGCTTTTTAAAAATGTCATTTGGACACTGAGAGGCTTTCTCTCTATATTCTTTAATAAAATATCCAGAAAACAAATAAATATCATTTCTGGGCAAAGATGACCTTTTCACCGGAAATTTGAAAACATAGTATGTTCTTTCCTTTGTAGCAAATATGCAATTTCTCTTTTGGAAAATCACACACAGATCCTTCCAGTACTCTCCTTAAGAACAACAGACAATTGTCCGAGTCTGTTCATCTTGCCCGATTCTCATGAGAACAAAGAACTGTTATCCGGTGGTATCACTTGGTCTTCACGGCTTCCCCCTTCCATGGAGATAGGAGGTACCGTTAGGGAGAGCACTAGGGAGTTAATGTAAAATCTTTTGGAAACTATGTAATTCAGGCTGAAATGGAAATCTTACCTAATTTGCACAGAAAGTCATACCAACACAATATCATAATTCTTCTGACTTAATAGTTTTGGTCTTTTAACTCATCCCAAGGTCCCCAAAGAGCCATAGCAACCAAAACTTTGGTCAGGGATCTTAGTAACCAAGATGATGAGTGTCTTAGTCTGTTTGGGCTGCTATAACAAATTGCCCTAAACCGTGCAGCTTATAAATCACATTTATTCCTCACAGTTCTAGAGGCTGAGACGTCCAAGATCAAGGCACTGGCTGATTCAGTGCCAGGTGAAGCCATGTTTCCTGGTTCAAAGATGGCACCTTCTTGCTGTAACCTCACATAAGAGAAAGGGGAAAGAAGCTTTTTTTTTTTTTTGATACAGAGTTTCATTCTTTGTTGCCCAGGCTGGAGTGCAATGGCGCGATCTCAGCTCACTTCAGCCTCTGCCTGCTGGGTTCAAGTGATTCTCCTGCCTCAGCCTCCTGAGTAGCTGGGATTACAGGCATGTGCCACCACACCTGGCTAATTTTGTATTTTTAGTGGAGACGGGGTTTCTCCATGTTGGTCAGGCTGGTCTCGAACTCCTGACCTCAGGTAATCCGCCTGCCTTGGCCTCCCAAAGTGCTCAGATTACAGGCGTGAGCCTCCGCGCCGGGCTGAAAGCAGCTCTTTTACAAGGGTACATGAGGGCACAGTCCTCATGACCTCATCACCTCCCAAAGGCCCCGCCTTCTGAGACCATCATCTTGAGGATTTGGATTTCAACACAGGAATTTGCAGGATGATGGGGAATACAAACATTCAGACCACAGCAATGCATAATATCTGTCAGTCATCAAATCAAAACCTGTCTATAAGGTTCTTTAGGATCTGACTTAGGGTCTCTAATAAGTTGTTATGCCATTAGAGTGTTTTCAGTTAAAAAGTAAAATGATCACATGGTAAAGTGTTGAAGACTAGATTGAACTGAATTTTCTAAGCAGTTAAAATATATTCAACAAACTGCAAATAAGAAAATATTATGAGTACAGTTTGCTTGTGTCATAGTGACCAAAGATGGCTCTGTTGTAGAGTGGAAATGCTTGGGCTTTGGCGACGTACAGGTTTTAGTCAGAATCCTGCATCTGCCACTTACTACTGAATTGGGTTTGGGCACGTTTCTTTTTTTTTTTTTTTTTTTTTTTTTTTTTTTTTGAGATGGAGTCTCGCTCTGTCGCCCAGGCTGGAGTGCAGTGGCGCAATCTCGGCTCACTGCAAGCTCCGCCTCCCGGGTTCACGCCATTCTCCCGCCTCAGCCTCCGGAGTAGCAGGGACTACAGGCGCCTGCCACCATGCCCAGCTAATTTTTTTTTGTATTTTTAGTAGAGATGGGGTTTCACCGTGTTAGCCAGGATGGTCTCGATCTCCTGACCTCGTGATCCACCCGCCTCGGCCTCCCAAAGTGCTGGGATTACAGGCGTGAGCCACCGTGCCCAGCCGGGCACGTTTCTAAACCTTTCTCAATGTTACTCTTTTTATTTGCATACTGGTGAAAAATTATATTTATGTGCAAAATTACTGTGAGAATAAAGCATGCAGTTCTCATCCTGGCCATAGAATGTGCTCAATAACAATTACTAGACACAGCAATAGTAATGAAGTGATTCTTGTCCATACCTGCTTGTCATTCATTTATACAAATACCCATTTCATTTGTGAAACTCTTGTCAGGAATGACTGGGAAACAACCTGTTTTGATTCTAGTTAAGGTCTTCGGCTCCCACCTCCCCTTTTGTGGACATTCTCTGATTATCTCCTGTGTGCTGCAGCAGTACCCATTTCCCTCTTATTGTCACTTCTGTCATACTAATTGCAAAGGGTTCTTGGTTTTTCATCCTGAAACTGCTTCAAGTTCAAGTTCACTGCCGGATTTGCCTTTCCCTAGCAGTTTCTGTTCTGATTGCATACTCTGCTTAGATGCAAATAGGTTTGTTCCAGCTTCATGTGAATACCCCCTGCGGTTGTGAAGTGAGATTTTCAGAATGTTTGAATTTTGTCAGAGAAAGAACAACTTCCCAGCTGAGTAATTCCTGAGAGATTTTCATCCTACGACGATAAACCCTTTACCCCACAATTGCTTCTTATGTCTCGCTCTCAAATATCTATTCCTCTGCCACAGCTGCGCTTAGTCATTTTAATTTCTGCCTCCTTGCCGCTTTATAATTTAACTATTTCATGAGCACATACATCTAAGTGCACGTGAACCTTGAATTGTCCTTCTGGGAGAAAGGGTGGATTTCTCCTGCTCCTTCCATTACTCTCTACTGCAGACCATATTATTTGCCTACGCAATATCCATTTACCTTTTCTTATCTGCTAATAAATCCCATTTTTGTTCCCAGCAGAAATGCATCCAGCCCCAGATGAGATACTCACTTTTGCAACCTCAAGATGCTGAGAAGTGAAATAAGACAGGAAGACAAACGGAAGTCAACTAGGTAAAGTGGTTTATGAATACTGTTATAGGAGAACTGTACGGGGAAAATGTTCTGGGTATGGATAGTATTTCAGAAAGACCCATGAGTCAGACACCCAGGGGTAGGAGAAATAAGTTAACCTGGCCGAAGCGGGGAACCTGGAGGACAGAAGAATGAAGACCACATTAGGGCTGTCAGGAGGGCTGCAAAGCCCAGTGCCATCAATATCTAGGCAAAGGGGTGTCTGTAGGAATTCGGGCAGTCATTCACACTCTGAACGAGAGTCAGCTTAATCTCAAACAGTGGGGATCTGACCTCCCCAAGTGTTTCACTAGGCTCCCAGCACAACAGATAACCCAACTACCTGTCCTGTTTCACATGAACCCTTTAAAACATTTAATTACTTTTTATTTTTAGCAAAGTAATACATATCCATAGTTTAAAAAAACGAATGATTCTAAAAAGCTTTGTCAAAATGACCAGTCCCCACATGAAAAAGAAAATAAAGGCCAACTCCCATTTCTATCCTTCCTTCCCCAAGAGTCCTGCCTACACCAGGGAAGAAGCTCATTGAACTCTTTCAACTGCTTTTCTGTTATTTACATCCATATTTCTTTTCTTTTCTTTTTTTTTTTTTTTTTGAGATGGAGTCTTGCTCTGTCACCAGGCTGGAGTGCAGTGGCGGGATCTCGGCTCACTGCAACCTCCGCCTCCCAGGTTCAAGCGATTCTCCTGCCTCCATCTCCCAAGTAGCTAGGATTACAGGTGCCCACCACCACACCCAGCTAATTATTGTATTTTCAATAGAGACAGGGTTTCACCATGTTGGCCAGGATGGTCTCAAACTCCTGACCTCAGTGATGCGCCTGCCTCGGCCTCCCAAAGTGCTGGGATTACAGGTGTGAGCCACCACACCCGGCCTTCAGGTTTTCTTTTATTAAAAATACTTCACATTCTCTAGTTACCTTTGGATAATTTCCAAGAAGAAAAGAGGGAAATGCATCTTTACTCTAGACCATGTTATAACCAGAAGTCCTGATTTCCTTTATCATTAAAAAAAAAAAAAAGTTGGCCAGTGCTTCAGTAATTCTATTGAATTCATAGCTGTTTACCATGTTCTGAGCACCAGGCCTAGGACTGAGAGCAAGTCAAGAAAGATTAAAACAAAGTATTTTTAATTTTATTTAATTTATTTATTTATTTATTTGAGACAGAGTTTCACTCTTGTTGCGCAGGCTGGAGTGCAATGGTGTGATCTCGGTTCACTGCAACCTCCGCCTCCCATGTTCAAGCAATTCTCCTGCCTCAGCATCCTGAGTAGCTGGGATTACAGGCACACACCACCCGGCCAATTTTGTATTTTTAGTAGAGACGGGGTTTCTCTATGTTGGTCAGGCTGGTCTCAAACTCCCGAACTCATGTGATCCACTTGCCTCGGCCTCCCAAAGTGCTGGGATTACAGGCTTGAGCCACCCTGCCCAGCCTTTTTTCTTTTTTTTTTTTTTGAGATGGAGTCTCGCCAGGCTGTGGTGCAGTGGCGTGATCTCAGCTCACTGCAACCTCCGCCTCCTGGGTTCAAGTGATTCTCCTGCCTTAGCCTCCTGAGTGGCTGGGATTACAGGCACGCACCACCATGCCTAGCTAATTTTGGTATTTGTAGTAGAGATGGGGTTTCACCATGTTGGCCAGGATGGGCTCCATTTCTTGACTTCATGATCCGCCTGCCTCAGCTTCCCAAAGTGCTGGGATTACAGGTGTGAGCCACCATGCCCAGCCAGTATCTTTTATTTTAAGAAGCCACTAAAAGTCTAGAGGAGAAGATGGACAGATGTTGTAATGTTGGCACAAGTCAACGCTGTGGAAGATCAGAAGAGGGAAAGAGATTGGCTCTGGCGAGGAGTTCAGAGAAGACATCTCGGAAGAAGGGATATTTGAGCCTGGCCTCCAAGGATCGGCACAATACTTATAAGAATAGGTAGGAAAATGAAGGGAGCAGTGGAAGGCAGTAATTTTCACCCTGAATGCATATCGATATCACTTGGTGCTTAGATAACAGCCAGGGGTGCTAGTTCTGGGTAAGACGGGGTAAACCTTTTTTACCCTGCCTCCCGTACAGAACATGTCTAAAACCTTGGACAGGATGCATGGAACGGCTGTTTAAGGACTCTGAAAAGTAAGTAGTGATGGGTGAATTGGGGATGAAGACCAGAATTCGAAGCACCATTGAACCTGCAGTGAATTTGCTATTTTTTTCTTGCAGTATTCTCTGTCCTGAACCCAACACAGCCTCGAGCCCAAAAGTGAGCACAGGACTGCAGAAAGAATTTCAGGAGAAGCGTCCTAGTTCTGGTTTGAGGAGCAGGCAACTTAACAACCAGAGAATGAAGAAATTCCCCCCTGCTTTTTTCTCATCTCTGTTCTCTCAAACTCTAGCACCCAAGTAATCCTGTTTTGGTAACAGCAGCAGCAACAGGAGTCTGTAGAGCCGAAACACTGAGTAAGCAGGACTTTCTCTGGGTGGTGGAGCTGTGGTTCCATGAGGGTGAGGCAAACTCTCATTGCCATTTTTCCTCTCTGTTTTCTACTGTTTGCCCAAGATGTAAGCACGGTCACAGAAATATGCAGCTGAGTTAGGTAATTAAACTTTCTTTCTCTCTCTCTTTCTTTCTTTCTTTCTTTCTTTCTTCTTTCTTTCTTTCTTTCTTTTTTTCTTTCTTTCCTTTCTTTTCTTTCTTTTCTTTCTTTTTCTTTTCTTTCTTTCTCTTTCTTTTCTTTCTTTCTTTCTTCTTTTTCTTTCTTTTGGAGTCTCACTCTGTCACCCAGGTTGGAGTGCAGTGGCATGATCTCGGCTCAGATTCGAGCAATTCTTCTATCTCAGCTTCCCAAGTAGCTGCGATTACAGGCACCCACCATCATGCCCGGCTAATTTTTTGTATTTTTAGTAGAGATGGGGTTTCACCATGTTGGCCAGGCTGGTCTTGAACTCTTGACCTCAAGTGATCCACCTGCCTCAGTCTCCCAAAATGCTGGGATTACAGGCATGAGCCACCGCATCCAGCCTAAACTGCTGGCTTTCTGATCAGTGACTGAGGAGAGCCCAAGAAAACCAGAAAGGACTGGAGAAATCATGGAAAGAGAAAACTTTGGAAGATGACCCCGTGAAGTTATTCGTGAAGTTCAGGGCTCAACTCCTAGGTGCACATGGATGTTTTTGATCCTAATTAGCACATCAAAGATTCTGAGAATTGAACTAACAGATAAGCCATTGCCCAGGTCTCAGTCACAAAGCGGCCCAAATTATACTAAAGGCTTTGAAAACAGAAACGACATAGGAACTGTAGCCCACAAAGGGTAGATTGGAACTTATGACCTGAGCCCAACTGGTTTGATTGCCTACAAAAACAAAGATGTCAATTTTCTCCACTTTATTTAAGCAAGACTCAGAGCCTGATAACATAATATCCAAAATGTTGAGGATATAATTTAAAAGTACCTGCTGTATGAAGAACCAGGAAAATCTCAATGCACAAGGAAAAGACAACAGATGTCAATGCTGAGATGCTCAGAACACAGATGTTGGCATTATCTGACAAAGACTTTAAAGCAGCTTTTACAAAATTGCTTCGACAGCAATCATGGACACTTTTGAAATGAATAAGAAAGTAAAAACCCTCTGCAAAGAAATAGAAGACATAACAGGTGCCAAATAGAAATTTTAGAACGGAAAAATATAATAAATGAATTTTAAAAACACTGGATAGATTCAATAGCAGAATGGAGATGACAAATAAAAGCCAATAAACATGAAGATAGATCAATAGAAATTATACAATATGAATAACATAGAGAAAAACATGAAAAAAAAGAACAGAGCTTCAGGGGCTTCTGGGACAAAAACAGTCTAACATTTATGTCATTGGTGTCTTAGAAAGACAGAGAAAAAAGTATAGCTTGAAAAAATGTTTGACTTATTAACAGCTGGAAACTTCCCAAATTTGGTGAAAGATGTAAATCTACAGATTCAAGAAACTCAGTGAGCCTCAAACACGATAAACCCAAAGAAATGCACATCTAGACAGGCCATGATCAAACTCCTGAAAACTAAAGACAAGAAAAAAATAATTGGCCGGGTGTGGTGGCTCATGCCTGTAATCCCAGCACTTTGGGAGACCAAGGCGGGCAGATCACTTGAGGTCAGTAGTTCAAGACCAGCCTGGCCAACATGGTGAAACCCTGTCTCTACTAAAAATAACAAAAATTAGCTGAGTGTGGTGGCGGGCACCTGTAATCCCAGCTACTCAGGGGGCTGAGGCACGAGAATCGTTTGAACCCAGGAGGGGGAGGTTGCAGTGGGCCGAGATCGCGCCATTGCACTCCAGCCTGGGCGATAGAGTGAGACTCAGTCTCGAAACAAAAAAAAAAAAAAAAAAAAAAAAGAAAAGAAAAAAATAATCTTTGAAAGCAGCCAGAGAAAAACAACATGTTACTGTAGAGAAACAATAATTTAAACAACTATAGATTTTTCATCAGAAACCATGGGGCACATGGAAATGACACACTTTTAAAGTGCGGGAAGAACTGTAAATCCAGTGTTCCAAATCCAGCAAAAGTACCTTTCAGAAATGAAGATGAAATAAAGGTATTCACAGACAGAAAATAGAATAGAATAGAATAGAATTCATTACCAGCAGACTCATATAAAAGAATTGCTAAATAAAGTTTGTTAGACAGCAAAACTAAACAAAATTAAACAAGCAAATAAAATAACCAGAACTTTGGGATCATCAGAAATGAAGGAAGAGGGCAAGGATCAGACTGGCTCACACCTGTATTCCCAGCACTTTAAGAGGCCAAGGTGGGCGGATCACTTGAGGCCAGGAGTTTGAGACCAGCCTGGTCAACAGGGTGAAACCCGTCTCTACTGAAAATATAAAAATTAGCCGGGCATGGTGGTGCATGCCTGTAATCCTAGCTACTCAGGAGGCTCAGGCAGGAGAATTGCTTGAACCAGAAAGGCAGAGATTTCGGTGAGCTGCGATCTCACCACTGCACTCTAGCCTGGGGGACAGAGCGAGACTCCATCTAAAAAAATCAAAACAAAAACAAAAACAAAAACAAACAAAGAAATGAAGGAAGAGGAAATAGAAATGAAGAAATGATAACTATCAGATAAGTATAAGAGAATATTCTTCTCCTTTTGAGTTCTTTACGATGTGTTGATGTTTAAAAGCAAAAATCACAATATTGTTTGATGGAGTTTCAATGCATGTAAATGTAATATATAAGACAAGTATGACTTAAAGGTATGTGTGTCAAGAGACTTACGTATTAGTAAACTTCTTTTTTTTTTTTTTTGGGGGGACAGGTCTTACTGTCACCCAGGTTGGAGTGCAGATGTGCAACTTTGAACTCCTGGCCTGAAGCAATCCTCTCATCTCAGCCTCTCAAAGGGTCGGGATTACAGGGGTGAGCCACTGCGCCAGGCCTATGTTGGTAAAATTTAAACAAGCAAGGAACTTATTAAGAGATTGACAAGTTCTAGACTAGGAGACATATTTGTAAATCACGTATCTGACAAAAGACTTGTATCCAGAATATATAAAGTTTCACTCAAAACTCATCAGTAAGACAAGCAGATTAAAAAATGGGGAGAAGCTTGAACAGATGTTTCACCAGTGAGGATATATGGGTAGCAAATAAGCTCATGAAAAGCTGTTCAACATCACCATTAAGAAAATGCAAAGTAGGCATTTTCTACTGTGGTGGCTCATGCCTGTAATCCCAGCACTTTGGGAGGCTGAGGTAGGTGGATCACTTGAGGTCAGGAGTTCCAGACCAGCCTTGGCAACATGGTGAAACCCCATCTCTACTAAAAATACAAAAATTAGCCAGGCATGCACCTGTAATCCTAGCTACTTGGGAGGCTGAGGCAGGAGAATTGCTTGAATCCAGGAGGCAGTGGCTGCAGTGAGCCGAGATCATGCCACTGCACTCCAGCCAGGGCGACAGAGCAAGACTTCATCTCAAAAAAAAAAAAAAAAAAAAAAGAAAATGCAAAGTAAAACCACAGTGATATATCTCTGTAAACATGCTAACATGCTAGAGAGGCTAAAATTAAAATATTGAGAATACTAGGTGCTGAGAAGGATGCAGAACAACTGGAACGTCTGTACATTGCTGGTAGGTGTGAACAATGATATAACCACTCTGGAAAATGTTTGGAAAATTATTTAACTTTAATTTTAACTTTTTTTTTGTAGAGAAGGGATCTCACTGTGTTTCCCAGGCTGATCTTGATCTTCTGGCCTTAAGCCTTTCTCCTGCCTCTTCCTGTCAGTGCTGAGATTACAGGCATGAGCCATTGTGCTCTGTCTTGAAAATTTCTTGTAAATTGTTATACACTCACCATATGCCCCATAATTCTCACTCCTGGATATTTACCCTGGAAAAATTAAAACATGTGTACACAAATCCAGTACACAAATATTTATAGTAATTTTATTTGTAATAGTCAAACCCTGGAAACTACCCACATATCCCTCAACAGGTTTATAGATAAACCGTAGTGCATGCATGCAACGGAATATTACTCAGCAAGAAAAAAGAATGAACTGTTGATATAGGTAACAGGTTGTTTGCCACTCTCACACTTGAAACTTAGGCCTGCTCTGTTTCCTTTCATTTGGTATTCATGCAGTTTGCACAGTCTTAGATTCACTGGTGTGCACACTCCATATCTGCCTGCCTTTGCGCGCATGGTTTCTCTCTTCCAGAAATGTCCTGGTCTTACAAAATAACTGCATACTTACTTATCTTGGATGTAGAGACTGGAACCATTTCCTAAGGAGTCCTAAGCCATGAAGCCTGGAAAATGTGAAGACTTTCTGCCACCCACGTGAGATGGGGATAATTAGGAATGGGGAGAGGAGAGGAAATTTGTGCTTATGGGTTCAGAAGTGGACAATGGGAAGAAGCCAAGGACAATAGGCAGGAATAGAATCCCCAAAGCAGTGCAGAAGATTGCACATATTCTAGTGCAGAGATCAGTACCCTGCATCTGTCCTCTTCTCATCTGGGCCCTTCTATGAAATCCTTTGTGGTTCGGGCCATCTGCTTAGTGTCTTCAGGATTCAGACGAGTCACCTGGAGAATATGGGATTGGAACAAGATGACCTCTATGGGCCACCGCCTTCTAATGTTCGGTAGTTCTACAATTCTTTTTTTTTTTTTTGAGATGGAGTTTTGCTCTTGTCACCCAGGCTGGAGTGCAATGGCGCGATCTCGGCTCACTGCAACTTCTGCCTCCCAGGTTCAAGTGATTCTCCTGCCTCAGCCTCCTGAGTAGCTGGGATTACAGCTGCCTGCCACCACACCCAGCTCATTTTTGTACTGTTTTAGTAGAGACAGGGTTTCACCATGTTGGCCAGGCTGGTCTCAAACTCCTGACCTCAGGTGATCCACCTGCCTTGGTCTCCCAAAGTGCTGGGATTACAGGCGTGACCCACCATGCCTGGCGGTAGTTCTAAAATTCTGATGGGATTATATGACCCTAGGATGGAAGGGCTGTTATTAATCATTTTCATATTACTGCAAATTAATTCAATGAACTAGCTTTCTTGAAAACTGACATAGCCTGGTATTGAAGAAAAGTGAGTTTTGATTGGAATGCAGGAATGGAGCATGCAATTTGGAAGTATGGGGGTACTTTTTATGAAAAGATTAGACTTCAGAGGATGAAGCCCCTCAAGAGGCACTGGTGAGGTTCTAGTATCTTCATGTTAATGATGAGAAATCAGGTCAAGAAACCTTATGTATAATGTCACCCAGCTATCGGGAGAGTTGATCTGAATTTGAACTCAGGATTGTCAAATTCCCCAGTTTAGAAGAGAGATGCTCTGGGAAGCAGAAGAAAAACACAAGAGGAAGGTGTATTAGACCATTTTCACACTGATAAAGAACTGCTTGAGACTGGCTAATTTATAAAGCAAAGAGGTTTAACTGACTCATAGTTCAGCATGGCTGGGGAGGCCTCAGGAAACTTACAATCATGGTGGAAGGGAAAGGGAAGCAAGGCACCTTCTTCACAAGGTGGCAGGAAGGAGAATGAGTGCAGGAGGAACTACCAAACACTGACAAAGCCATCAGATCTCATGAGAACTCACTATCACAAGAATAGCATGGGGGAAACTGCCCCTATGATACAATTACCTCCACGTGGTCTCTCCCTTGACATGTAAGAATTATGGGGACTACAATTCAAGATGAGATTTGGTCATGAGTGAACTCCCATTCACAATTGCTACAAAGAGAATAAAATAACTAGGAATACAACTTACAAGGGACGTGAAGGACCTCTTCAAGGATAACTACAAACCAATGCTCAAGGAAGTAAGAGAGGACACAAACAAATGGAAAAACATTCCATGCTCATGGATAGGAAGAATCAGTATCATGAAAATTACCATACTGCCCAAAGTATTTTATAGATTCATTGCTATTCCCATCAAGCTACCACTGACTGTTTTTTTTTTTCACAGAATTAGAAAAAACTACTTTAAATTTCATATGGAACCAAAAAAGAGCCCAAATAGCCAAGAAAATCCTAAGCAAAAAGAACAAAGCTGGAGGCATCACCCTACCTGACTTCAAACTATGCTACAAGGCTACAGGAACCAAAACAGCATGGTACTGGTACCAAAACAGATGTATAGATCAATGGAATGGAACAGAGGCCTCAGAAATAACACCGCACATTTGCAATAACACCGCACATTGCACATCTGATCTTTGACAAACCTGACAAAAACAAGCAATGGTGAAATAATTTAATAGATGTTTTCCCAGCACCTATTTAATAAATGGTGCTGGGTAAACTGGCTAGCCATATGCAGAAAACTGAAACTGGACCCCTTCCTTACACCTTATACAAAAGTTAACTCAAGATGGATTAAATACTTAAATGTAAAACCTAAAACCATAAAATACCTAGAAGAAAACCTAGGCAATACCATTCAGGACATAGGCATGAGCAAAGACTTCATGACAAAAACGCCAAAAGCAATTGCAACAGAAGCCAAAACTGACATATGGGATCTAATAAAACTAAAGACCTTCTGTACAGCAAAAGAAACTATTATCAGAGTGAACAGGCAACCTAGAGAATGGGAGAAAATTTTTGCAATCTATCCATCTGACAAAGGTCTAATATCCAGAATCTACAAGGAACTTAAACAAATTTACAGGAAAAAAACAAACAACCCTATCAAAAAGTGGGCAAAGATATAAACAGACAATTCTCAAAAGAAGACATTTATGCGGCCAACAAACATATGAAAAAAAGCTCATCATCACTTGTCATTTGAGAAATGTAAATTAAAACCTCAATGAGATACCATCTCATGTCAGTTAGAATGGTGATCATTAAAAAGTCAGAAAACAACAGATGTTGGTGAGGATATGGAGATACAGGAACGCTTTTACACTGTTGGTGGGAGTGTAAATTAGTTCAACCATTGTGGAAGACACTGTGGCGATTCCTCAAGGGTCTGGAACAAGGAATACCCTTTGACCCAGCAATCCCATTACTGGGTATATACCCAAAGGATTATAAATCATTCTACTATAAAAACACATGCACACGTATGTTTATTGCAGCACTATTTGCAATAGCAAAGACTTGGAACCAACCCAAATGCCCATCAATGATTGACTGGATAAAGAAAATGTGGCACATATACACCATGGAATACTATGTAGCCATAAAAAAGAATGAGTTCATGTCCTTTGCAGAACATGAATAAAGCTGGAAACCATTATTCTCAGCAAACTAACACAGGAACAGAAAACCAAACACGGCATCTTCTCACTCATATGTGGGAGCTGAACAATGAGAACACATGGACACAAGGAGGGGAACATCACACACCCAGGCCTGTCGTGAGGTGGGGGGCAAGGGGAGGGAGAGCATTAGGACAAATACCTAATGCATGCGGGGCTTAAAACCTAGATGATGGATTGATAGGTGCAGCAAACCACCATGGCACATGTATACCTATGTAACAAACCTGCATGTTCTGCACATGTATCCCAGAACTTAAAGTAAAATAAAAAAAAAGGGGGGGAGAGGTTATACATATCTCTCTGAGTGGCTGAAAAGAAAAACAAAAATGAGATTTGGTTGGGGACACAAAGTCTAACCACATCAGAAGAGAAGAGGATGCTGCAGCTTAGCTCAGTTACTCTGAAAATTTCCTTAGGCCAAGCTGAGGAGGTAGGAGGAAAAACAGTGCCTCGATATTTCCTTTTTCTGCACCTAGAGGTGTCCCCGGGTCCTTTCCTAGGCTCTGTGCTCCTGTCCCAGAGGCCAAGACGAGGAAGGAATGGCAGGAAGATTTGGGACTTTTTATGCAGCTAGTCAAGTAAGGTCATTATAAGTCTCTTGCCCAAATAATAGCAGGGCCCTAGGGTAATTCTTTGGTTCCTAGACGCATGAATGGTCTGCTGTATTAACTGGAGCTGTAAGATGGTAAGTTTGGAGAGCAAGTCCTCACATGCTGTGCATCCGGACAAGACTGTGCTTCCGTGACTAAGGTCTATGAGCACGTGGTTGGGCCTGACACCCGTGTCAGGTACTGGTAGGGGCAAGCAGTAGTGTGTAATGTAGTTCTTTGGGAGGAAGATCTCAGCCACCATCAGAAGCATAAAAAGAAGGGTTTTGTTTGCATTAAGTCTGGAAAGAAACAGTTCACACCACTGGGTGGCAGTATGGCGCGCCTCTTTGTTTTTCCTAAGTGGCAATACTGTATTTTGCAGACTTACTAAGGAACCATGTTCCTCCCGTCCAGTCTATAACTACCCTTTCCTTCCTGTCCTGTGCCCTGTGTCTCTGTCCCTACGCATTCTGAACGTCATCTGTGTGTGTGTGTGTGTGGTTGTCGTTGTCAGTGGTGATTTAGGAGAGGAATAAACATTTAGGATCAGTTCCGTCTTCTTTCCTCACATCGACTTTCTGTACCTCTGAACTGCTGGGTTAGGTCTTTGTTAAATCTTTATTAATAAAGATTTATAGTGAATAGCAATAATTTAAAAAAAAACCTGCAAGCCTACACACAACACTCTTGGGGAAGTTCATTTCTAGGCTGAGATGTAAAATACTTCTGCTGAAAATATTCTTCGGGGGAAAAACCCTAAAGACAAGAAGGGACGTATTGTTTGAAAGATGAACTGGCGCTGCTACATCAGGGCAAAGGCAGAGGCAGCAGAAGGCGGCGCCAGAAGTTACCTGCAGAGCTGCCCTGCCATCTGGTGGACAAAGGGGCACCTGCAACTTGCAAACCGAACTGTAGGGCTCCCGAGATTTTTACGTTTTTAATTTTAATTTTTTCAACACCTCACCTGGATCAAGATTTTTATGAATTATAAAACAAAACGAGAGAACTATCAAACTAGCAAACAAAAAACCCAATAAAATCCCTGCTATATATAAAGTTTCGGTGCCGCAAAAGAAATAACACTCGAATATAAAATTTTCTTTTAATTCTCAGCAAGGCAAGGTATTTCTATAGAAGGGTGTGCCCTTACAGCAGAGCAATGGTGAGCGCACACTTGGACAAGGGAGGGGAAAGGGTTCTTATCCCTGACGCACGTGGCCCCTGCTGCTCTGTCGTTCCTGTATTGGCTAGGGTTAGACCGCACAGGCTAAACTAATTCCGATTGGCTAATTTAAAGAGAGTAACGGGGTGAGTGCTTTGTCGGGAAAAAAATGGATATGCAGGGTGGAGAATGAGTCAGGGCGGAGCAGGTAGCAGGTAATCTGAATGAGTCAGGGTGAAGTGGTTAATCGAAAAAGGTTGCTTTACAAGGAAGTTAAAAGTAGAAGGCAAAGAATTGAACATACTGATATATTGATTCTTTGAAGAGAAATTTAGAACTTATATCTAACAGCCCGAATAAATAAATAAAGACAAGGCATGGTTGCATCTATGTTTGGCATCCTCTTACCTCTAAAGGACAATAACTTCCTAAGAACATGTGTATGGAAGCTCCAAAAGCGAAAGAGAAAGTGTTTTGTTTTGTTTTTCCCCGAGAGAGAGATAAAAAGGACAATGCTTTTAACTGAATATTTAGCTTAATGGAATGATCATTACGTCTTTCTTATTTTTTTTATTTTTGTTTTCTTGAGACGGAGTCTCGCTCTGTTCCCCAGGCTGGAGTGCAGTGGTGCGATCTGGGCTCACTGCAAGCTCTGCCTCCCGGGTTCACGCCATTCTCCTGCCTCAGCCTCCCGAGTAGCTGGGACTACAGGCGCCCGCCACGATGCCCAGCTAATTTTTTGTATTTTTAGTAGAGACGGGGTTTCACTGTGTTAGCCAGGATGGTTTCAATCTCCTGACCTCGTGATCCACCTGCCTCGGCCTCCCAAAGTGCTGGGATTACAGGCGTGAGCCACTGCGCCCGGCCTATGTCTTTCTTATTTTTATAATTTTGTTACAAAGGGGTGAAAAATTTATCAAGGTTAGGTACTGGTCTACCGGTTGACATTTGAGAACTACTGGTCTAAAAGACCTCATGCAAATATTTTATAAATATCTGAGAACCCTGAAATATTTCAGCATAGGGACTTGGAGTTAAAGCACTGTATTCAAAATGGCCTTTAGGGCCCATTTTAAAGCAATTATTTTGTTTATTAAAAATTGTCATTATTTCACTTGTTTCTGAGTCTTGAGGACTGCATGTTTCTTACGGTGTCTCTAACCGTTGATTGTACAAATTAAGCTTGGGCACCTACCACTTGGTATGTATGTCCTTATAAAGTGCATAATGTGCTTCAGCAGCATGTATACTAAAATTGGAATGCTACAGAGAAGATTGGCATTGTCCCTGTGCAAGGATGACACACAAATTTGTGAAGCGTTCCATGTCTTTTTTTTAACAAATAAAAAAGTGCAGCTGGGCATGGTGGTTCACACCTGTAATCTCAGCACTTTGGGAGGCCGAGGCAGGCGGATCACCTGAGGTCAGGAGTTCGAGACCAGCCTGGCCAACATGGTGAAACCCCGTCTCTACTAAAAATACAAAAATTAGCTGGGCGTGGTGGTGGGCGCCTGTAATCCCAGCTACTCCGGAGGCTGAGACATGAGAATCCCTTGAATCTGAGAGGCAGAGGTTGCAGTGAGCCAAGATTGCGCCACTTCACTCCAGCCTGCGTGACAAGGCTAGACACCCTCTCAAAAAAAAAAAAAAAAAGGATGTGAGCTCTGGATCACATTTTTTGAGTTTGAAACCATCTCAATCATTTAGTATATAACCTTGGGAAGGTAATTAATCTTTTTGTGCCCATTTTTTATAATAAAAAATTGGACTGACCATTGTATCTGATTGCTAAAGTAAGATTCGAAATCCTTGGGTTTCCTGAGCAATAGAAATGCCCTTGTTATTCATGAACCCTTTGGACCATACCCAAAGTAATGCCAGTGAGATGACTCAGGTTGGGAGCTGGTCATGTCAGAAAGACCAAACATGAGACTAGAGGGTTTGAGCTGTCAGTGGGGTGATATCTGTTTGACCTCTTCTGAGGAGATTTGGTGGGGCTAGAGATTTAGTTTATTCATGTCACCAATGAATCCATCAGTCATGCTATGTAAGGAAATCCCAATAAAATCTCTGGACACTGAAGCTTAGTGGAGCTTCCTGGGTGGTGAACACATCTATGTGCTGGAAGGTAGCACATCCTAATTCCACAGGGAAATGGTGCAAAAGCTCTGCATTCTGGACCCTTCCAGGTCTTGCTCTATGGTCTTTTCATGTGACTGGTCCTGACTTGTATACTTACAATTAAACTGTAATTACAAATACAGTGTATTTCTGAGTTTTATGAGTGATTCTACTAAGTTATCAAACCTGAGAAGGTTGTGGGAACCCCTGAATTTGTATTCAGTTGGTCAGAGGTATATGGGTGGCCTGGGGACCACTGAACTTGTGACTGTCATCTGAAGCGAGAGCAGTATTAATGGAATCTGTGCCTCTTAACCCATGGGGTCTGTGATATTGAACTGTAGTACTGTGGTAACTTAGATTCCTCATTTGTAAAATGAGAATTCATAATTGTTTTTGCCTAATAGGATTATTAGGACATTAATTGTATTAGTACATGCCTCGCTTTGGGGAAACTATATAATGTTTGGATGGCAATTCTTCTAAAACTAACAGATAATCAAAAGCACAAACAATTGTTTTGCACCCCTAAACTTCACCTAACAGAAAGAACAGAAGAAAATTTTAAGTATAATTGGAAAAGTGGAGCAATAAAGGGAATTCTTAAGCAGGTAGTAAAACATCTAATGCTACTACATTTAAAACATATGTAGAGCTGCCAAAATAGAATAGCGGCACAAAATATAAAATTGCCTTTGCAGAAAAATTATAACTGAGAAAATGATGACAGAGAAATCTGACATGGCTGACTCCATCTTGCTTCTAGCCTCACAGGTTGGCTGTCTTTGCTCATTCCTGGGTGTGGTTCAAGCTAACTTTGGGAGAAACTTAGTTTATAGCTTACGTGATAACAGCCCTTCCCCCAAACTAATCTATTCTTGTAAAACTAATGAAAGGCCACCAAGTTAGGATGAGAGGGGCTTGAATTCTAAATAGGTGCCACCCATTATTCTGGAGGTCATGAGATTCGCAACTTCCCCAGTTACTCTTTTCTTTTTTTGAGATTGAGAGAGAGTCTTGCTCTGTTGCCTAGGCTGGAGTGCAGTGATACAATCTTGCCTCACTGCAACCTCCGCCTCCCGGGTTCAAGCGATTCTCATGCCTCAGCCTCCCCAGTAGCTGGGATTATAGGCATGCGCCACCACACCCAGCTAATTTTTGTATTTTTAGTAGAGATGGGGTTTCACCATGTTGGCCAGGCTGGTCTCCAACTCCTGGCCTCAAGTGATCTGCCTGCCTCGGCCTTCCAAAGTGCTGGGATTACAGGTGTGAGCCACAGCACCTGGCCCCAATTACTCTTGAAGATAACATAACTATTGCAGAACCTAAGACTGGCCTTTTGAGACGTCTTTTCAGGTTTTTGCATTTCTGGCAACTGGATGGGCCAACCTGGATCTGCCAACCAGTTCTGTGGCCCTCACCCAGGAACTGACTCAACATAAGAAGACAGCTTCAATTCCCTATGATTTCATCTCCAACCCCCTACCCTACTCCCTTGTCCACCAAACTATCTTTGAAAAACCCATAACCTCCAAGTCTTTGGGGAAACTAATCTGAGCAATAATAAATCTCTGGTCTCCCGTACAGCTGGCTCTGAGTGAATTTAACTCTTTCTCTATGGCTATTCCCCTGTCTTGATAAATCAGCTCTGTCTAGACAGTGGGCAAGGAGAACCCGTCAGGTGGCTACAAATTGGGAGTCCGGAGACAGGCAAGACCCAAAGCACTTACTGTGTTTTATTTTATTATTACATTTCATTTCATTTCATTTTTTTTAGAAACAGAGACTTGCTCTATTGCCCAGGCTGGAGGGCAGTGTTGTGATCATAGCTCACTGCAGCCTTGAACTCCCGGGCTCAAGTGATCCTCCTGCCTTAGCCTCCTGAATAGCTGGGACTATAGGTGTGTACCATTGCACTTGGCACCCAGTGTATTTTAATGGCAGTTTTTCAAATCATCAGGAAAATATATCTAACAAATGGTGCTAGGACAATTGGATAATGATTTGAATAAAAGCTAAGTTTCTTTAATTCATAGCACTCACCAATAGAAATCCCATATTTGTGAAAAAGTTAAAAGATTGAAAATAAATCACTAAAAAATTGGAAGGACTGGACGCAGTGGCTTACACCTATAATTCCAGCACTTTGGGAGGCCGAGGTAGGAGGATTACTTGAGGCCAGGAGTTCAAGACCAGCTTGGGCAACATAGCAGGATGCATCTCTAAAAAAAAAAAAAAAATTTGGAAGAAAATATGAGTATTTTGCTGTCATCAACACAGGTAAGACCTTTATAGCATAAAAGGAAGGGCAAATCATAAATGCACATGAAGATGGAACTGATCTTACAAAAGTAAAAATGTATAGACATTAAGCAATTAACATCAGAAGTGACAAACTGAGCAACATTTACAATATGTATCAGAAATATTTTAAAAACAAGTGTAGTCATCAAGATTGGAAAGATCATAGCATAGACTAGAAACTGGCAAACCTTTTCTGTAAAGAACCAGATGGTCACTGTTTAGGGTTTGTGGGCTGTGCATTCTCTGTGGTGGCTCCTTAGCTCTGCCACTGTGGCATGAAAGTAGCCATAGGCAGCAGGTAAACAGACAGGCATAATTGTGTTCCAATAAAACCCTGTTTTTTTTTTTTTTTTTTTTTTTTTTTTTGAGATGGAGTCTCGCTCTGTTGCCCAGGCTGGAGTGCAATGGCATGATCTCGGCTCACTGCAACCTCTGCCTCCCAGGTTAAAGTAATTCTCCTGCCTCAAGCTCCTGATAGCTGCGACTACACATGCATGCCACCACACCTGGATAATTTTTTGTATTTTTTAGTAGAGACAGGGTTTCACTGTGTTAGCCAGGATGGTCTCAATCTCCTGACCTCGTGATCCACCTGCCCGAGCCTCCCAAAGTGCTGGGATTACAGGCGTGAGCCACCACGCCGGGCCTAAAACCCTGTTTATAGACAGTGAAACTTGAATTTCACTTCATTCCCATGTGTCACGAAATGGTTTTCTTCTTTTGATTTTTTTCAGCTATTTAAAAATGCAAAAGCCATCCTTTGCTCTGGCAGCAGGCCACTTTGTCCCACAGGCTGTAGTTTGCTACCTCTGACAAAGACACAGATTCTGAAAGGGGCCTCCGGGTATGAGCAGGTTTGAGAGGATGGGGGTGGGGGTTGCATTTGGCCCTTGATCATAACTCATCAGAAAATAAATCAGTGGGGATTTAGGACAAAGAGCAGATAGATACTCAGTAGAGAATGTGGAGCCCCCAGGTGTTTCGTGGGTCTGGTCCTGCAAGCAGGCAGGATGGGTTGGAGGGGTGTTCGTTGGGACAATCTCGTAATGGAAGAGGGACTTCTCAGCCGCCATAATCACATGAATTAATTCCCCTAATAAACCCTCTTTCATCTATGTATGTATAGGCCCTAGGAGCCTGCCCCAGAGCAGGAGAATAGAGATGGATACAAGACATGGTGTGGAGATGGAGCTGAATGTTAAGGAAGGTTCAGAATGAAAGTGGACAGAGACTCTGACTTGTCTAACTGGAAGGGAGCTGGGCCCATGAATAGAAATAGTAGACAGAGAAGGCAGTGGTGGCAGCCAATGAGGAGCTCAGTTATCGCCACGATTTGAAGTATCAGAAAAAAACTCAGGTGAATAAATGCGAGGGAAAACTGGAGCAAGGTCAGAATAATGATCTCAAAGACATCTCAGGAGTGTCTGCTACAGTCCAGGACTTTGGACAATGCCTAATATTGGAAGCAATGAGAAAGAGGAAAGCTGGTGATCTAGTTCACAGTGGCTCAATCCTGGCTCCATCACCAGCATCAGGAACTTTACAAGGATCAAGTCTCAGAGGAATATTATGAGAATCAAATGAAATCACAGTTGATGAAGTATTTTGCACACTGCCATATTCCTTATATGTGCTGGCTTGAGTTTGGATCATAATCCCGAAAGACAGTCCCAAATGCCTTAATCCCAAATGTTGAAATCCCTAAAAATTAAAATTCATAAAATCTAAAATTCCTAGCATCTAAAATCACCAAAATCACACTTGTGTTATGTTAGGTGGAACTATTACCCTGTTATTGCCTTTATTGGGAAATCAAGTATGGTTGAAGGAGATGCATATGAGTGTCAAGGTGACAAGGGGTGGATTTGTGAACTTGATTTTAGGTGTGAACTTGACTGGAAAAAGGAACACCTAGAAACCTGGCAGAGCATGAGTTGGGGTGTGCCTGTGAGGGTGTTTCCAGAGGAGCTTAGTGTGTAGGTCTGAGTGGAGTACGTGGGGGAAGATCTGCCATCAGTGCTGGCGGATACCATCCAATTGGCTGTGGGCCCAGAAGGAACAAATACAGAAGGCGAATTTATCTCTCTTTGAGAGCTGGGACAGACTTTACTGGTGCTGTCTTGGACATCAGAAGTCCAAGTTCACTGGCCTTTGGACTCAAGGACTTACTCCAGGGGACCCCTGGGTACTAAGACTTTCAGCACTGGACCAAGAGTTACACCATTGGCTTCCCTGGTTCTGAGGCCTTTGGACTTCCATCGAGCCATGCTGCCAGTGTTCCAGGGTCTCTAACTTGCAAACAGCCTGTCATGGGACTTCTCAGCCACCATAATCACATGAATGAATTCCCCTAATAGACCCTCTTTCATCTATCTGTGTATATATCCTATTGCTCCTGTCTGTCTGGAGAACCCTGACTCTTAGATTTGGTATTGGAGAAGATGAATATTATTCCTTCCGACCAGATTCTTCACTACACAATGAAAGAGATCTGTGAAATTGTTTCTTTGCAAAAAGTCTGTGATAATTTAAGTGTATGAGGCTCCTTAATGGTGAAAATAAAAAGCTAATTATTATTGGTGCTACAAAAGCAGAAAATTGCTTACTTGCAATGGCCAAGAATAACTAGGCTTTCAAGTCCACAGCATGTGCTTACAAAATGTGTAGGTCACAACACTCTCCAAATGCAAGTGCAGTGAGTATTTTGAAGATCATAGAAGTGAAAATGCAGGCAAAATTTACAAGTTATTATGTCATTTTATAAGCATTTAATGACTAATGGCATTGATGGTACATAACGCCATAAATAGTATGTGGGAAAATACAGATATCAACAACTCTGAGGTATTCTGAACAGATGCAGTCTGAACAAGAAATTTAAAAAATATCTTGATTAATTTTGTAGGTTGTTTTTTCCTATACTCAAGAGTGATATATGAAATAAATCCATGCTACACCTAAATGCATCTAAAATGTTTTCTTTAGGATAAGGCCCAGGAATGGCATTAGTAGATGAAAAATATCCACTTAAAAATGTATTTGGGTTGGGGGTGGTAACTCATGCCTATAATCCCAACACTTTAGGAGGCTGACATGGTTGGACTGCTTAAGCTCAGGAGTTCAAGACCAGCCTGGGCAACATGGAAAAACCTCATCTCTATATTAAATTTAATTTTTTTAATTAAAAAAGAAAAACATAAAGAAAAAATTTATTTGGCAATATATTAAAATAGGATTGAATTGAGCATCCCGTCCAAATTCATTTGATTTCTGTAGTGGGCAATGTAATCACTTTGACTTCCTGATCACCTCATTGCTTTATCAGTCATTCATTTATATAGGAAATACATATCAAGTGCTTACTCTGTGCTTGATACTGCAATCAACTAGGAATCCAAAGATGCACACACACAGTACACGCTGTGGGAGCTGATGGGTTAATGACTGGGCAGATAAACCAGTTGCTATAAAAATGTATGCACTACGGAACAAAGTGTTCTCTAAACACTCCAAGCCCAGAGACTAGGGAGTGCTAGCTTGTCCTGAGTCAGGAGAGGGAGGGACATCTGAGATGCATCTTGATGTTTCAGTTGGTGTTAATCAAGTGGAGGGGGACAGAAACAGGAGGGCATTCCCAAGAGGTAATAGTGTGTGTGTGTGTAGGGACACAAAGGTGTAAATGACTATGGCACATTCAAAAAAGGGAAGCTGCTGGGTATGGCTAAATTGTAGTGTTTGCATGTGTGTGTATGCGTGTGTGTGTGTGTGTGTGTCTTCACACAGCAAGTGGGTGCTAGAAGACAAAACCTGAAAGGTAATTTGAAGTCAGAATGGGAAGGGCCTTAGGATGCCTAGAGTCTTAGGAACCTCTGAGGGCTTTAGTTCTGAACACATTTGTCTAACATATATATTCAACAACCTGAATCAGGGTATGGATGTGTGGAACCTGATGATTGGGCTGGGGGAGAAAAGAGAGGAATCACTTGATGAAGATGCTTATGGCTCACAAATAAGCTCAATGAATTCTTCAACACTGTTGGAAACGGGCAAGACATTATACTGCGTGATACTATTTTATAGATAGGTAGATATAAAGTAGTATCACACAAAATATCTATATTTTATATAGATATAAAATAGCATCACACAATACAATATCTATACATATGTATCTATACATATATGTACATATGATATATATCTCCTAGCATGAATTGTGAACCTTAGAAGAATCAGGGAATATTCTGTGGTTTATCATGGTGTCAGGTTCATATTACCTATTAATAATGAGATAGTCAAGTGGCCTAGGCACATGACCAAGTTAACTGGACCAACCAAGCTGACCGGACACTGGGTGGAGAGCATAAGGTCTTAAACTAAAAGACTGCAAGCACAGATTCACCTCCAGGTTCAAATTCCCCTGGGATAAGCTAGGCTATTATAGTGGGAACAGATCTTAGCGTACAAACCCAGGTGTGCAAAGCATATCAAATTTCTTCATTTCCTTTAGAAAATTGCATCGGAATCAAAATAACCAATTTGCTGGCAGGAAATTAAACTTCAGTCATTATAGGAGCTCCTGTCTCCAAGAACATACAAAGGCACAAAGGTCACTCAGTGCTAAACCACTGGGGAGGCCCTTCTGGTCAATGATTGTCAGCCATTGTCTGCTGAGTGGCCCAAGTCCCTATGAATTTGTCCCTTTAGGACCATTCTGTGCCCATCCTACCTGCAGAACCCAGGAAAATTTTCCACAACTTTAGACTTCACTGCCTGGGGTCCAGCCTCTGTTGGTTTACCACAGTGGCAACACAGTAAGAGAGGCATCCAGCACAAAGCTAGAGAATCAGAGAAGCTGTCCTGGAGGATGTACTTTTTCTGTCTTTTTTCTTTGAGACGGAGTCTTGCTCTGTTGCCCGGCTGGAGTGCAATGGTGAGATCTTGGCTCATTGCAACCTCCATCCTCGGGGTTCAAGTGATTCTCTTGCCTCAGCCTCCCGAGTAGCTGGGATTACAGGTGCTCGCCACCACGCCCAGCTAATTTTTTGTGTTTTTTGTAGAGACAGGGTTTTACCATGTTGGCCAGGCTGGTCTCGAACTCCTGACTTCAGGTGATCCACCCGCCTTGGCCTCCCAAAGTACTGGGATCACAGGCATGAGGCACTGCACCTGGCCTGATGCGCTGTTTCTAACAAAGCTTTCTGCTTCATCTGTTATTTCAATTTCTTCTGTTGAAACTTGTAGTCAACCAACTTTCCGCTCTTCTCCCCATCCTGTCACACCTGTTTCAGTCCCTGCTGGAGTGGCCTGGCTCACTCCTTTCCCTTGCTTTTTATCTTGTTAAGTCTTTCCCTAAGAGATACAAGAACCACTGAAACAATGTGACATAGAATGGCCAATGGTAAATGTGTAACGCAGGAGTTAGGAAGGGGCTTCGGCATGGGTTCTTATTTTTTTTTGGACTCTCAGCACATGATCTTCTTCTTTTTGGTCTTAGGTACCCATCTACCTAGAGGTAGATTAGGATTCTTTTTTCTTTTCTTTTTTTTCTTTTTTCTTTTTTTTGAGATGGAGCCTTGCTCTGTTGCCCAGGCTGGAGTGCGGTGGTACAATCTTGGCTCACTGCAACCTCCACCTCCCGGGTTCAAGTGATTCTCCTGCCTCAGCCTCCTGAGTAGCTGGGATTACAGGCTCCTGTCATCATGCCAGGCTAATTTTTGTATTTTTAGTAGAGATGGAGTTTCATAATGTTGGCCAGGCTGGTCTTGAACTCCTCACCTCAAGTGATCTGCCTGCCTTGGCCTCCCAAAGTGCTGGGATTACAGACGTGAACCACCACACCCAGCCTAGATTAGGATTCTTACAGAAGGAATGCAAAGGAAAAGAAGAGAGAGAGGGCTATGGGAAAGGTAGATTTCACCTTTTCATTTTCTCTCTCCCCCTTGAGGCTGAGACATTCAAGAATCCCACTGTCTTCACTTCCACCAAGAGATCCAGCAAGCCTCCCCTCCTGCCTCCCCATGGCATGCTCAGATGTCACTACAGAGAGCTGGAGAGGCAGGCAGGAGAATGGCCATTCTGAGGGGACAGGCATTCAGGTTTCCACATAAAGGCTAAGTGTGTTCTAAAGGACAATTTAGATTACTGCACTGAATTCAACTACATCTAGGCAGACTTTCCTTCCTACTTAGCCACTGAGTAGGGGCTTGTGAGAACACTGGATCAGTAAGGCATAAAATAAGCGAGCTCACATCTGAGTGTACTGATAGTAGATTTCCAGGTTCATTGCCATACAGAGGAGTGATATAGGAGAGAGAGAAGAAATGTTAGAGGCTGTAGCATAAAGAAAAGCAGAGACAAGGAAGTCTGGGATGTTTGGAGAACAGTGTGCAAATCCGATTTGGCTAAAATGTATACGAAGCATATCAGAGTCAGAGATTTGCAAATACATCAGTGGAGTTGGCCAACATCAAGGGATTAAGAACAGAGGGATGCTGTGATAGGACAGTTCCCCACATATGAGGTTGAATATTTGAACATTTTTGGACATACATACGATTTCACCTAGCATTTAGAGCAGTGACTTTTTTTTTTTTTTTTTTTTGAGACGGAGTTTCACTCTCTCACTCTGTCACCCAGGCTGGAGTGCAGTAGCGCGATCTCGGCTCACTGCAACCTCTGCTTCCCAGGTTCAAGCAATTCTCATGCCTCAGCCTGGGATTACAGGCACGTGCCACCATGCTCAGCTCAGTTTTGTATTTTTGGTAGAGATGGAGTTTCACCATATTGGCCGGGTTGGTCTTGAATTCCCGGCCTCAAGTAATCTGCCCTTCACCTCCTGGGTTCAAGTGATTCTCGTGCCTCAACCTCTTGAGTAGCTGGGATTACAGGCACCCACCAACGTGCCTGGCTAATTTTTGTATTTTTAGTAGAGATGGGCTTTCACCATGTTGGCCAAGCAGGTCTTGAACTCCTGGCTTCCAGTGATCCTCCCTACTCGGCCCTGCAAAGTACTGGGATTACAGGTATGAACCACTGCATCTGGCCAAGGCTAATTTTCATTTGTTGACTCAGCACCTACCAGCAGGAACCTCCTAATGTATAATTTTTAAAATTCAATTAATTATTTGATTATTTGTCCTACCATTTACAACAATTTTATTTTATATTAGGGAGTACGTTTGCTGGCTTGTTATACGGGTATTACATGCGTAATGGTGGGGATTGAGCTTCTAATGCACCTATAGCCCAAATATTGAATATTGTACCCAACAGGTAATTTTTCAACCCTCACTTCCCTCCCAACCTCCCCTCTTTTGGAGTCCTCAGTGTCTATTAGCTCCATCTTTATGTCCATGTGTACCCATTGTGTTTTTTTGTTTGTTTGTTTTGTTTTGTTTTGTTTTTTTAAAACAGTTCTCACTCTGTTGCCCAGGTTGGAGTGCAGTGGCAACATCACGGCTCACTGCAGCCTCAACCTTCCCGGCTCAAGTAGCCCTCTCACCTCAGCCTTCCAAGTAGCTGGGACTACAGGCATGCGCTACCACCCCTGGCGAATTTTTGTATTTTTTTGTAGAGACAGGGTCCCACTATGTTGCCCAGGCTGGTCTCAAGTGATCCTCCCACTCGGCCTCTCAAAGTGTTGGGATTACAGGTATGGGTCACCACACCCAGCCTGTAATCATTGTTTAAGTGAGAATCATTGTATAAGTGAAAACATGTGATATTTGATTTTCTGCTTCTGAATTAGTTCACCTAGGATAATGGCCTCAGCTCCACCCATGTTTCTGAAAAGGACATGATTTCATTCTCTTTTTTTTTTTTTTTTTTGGGACGGAGTCTCGCTCTGTCACCCAGGCTGGAGTACAGTGGCGCAATCTCGGCTCACTGTTCACGCCTCCCGGGTTCACGTCATTCTCCTGCCTCAGCCTCCTGAGTAGCTGGGACTACAGGCCCCCGCCACCACACCCAGCTAATTTTGTTTTTGTATTTTTAGTAGAGATGGGGTTTCACTGTGTTAGCCAGGATGGTCTCGATCTCCTGACCTCATGATTCACCTGCCTTGGCCTCCCAGAGTGCTGGGATTACAGGCGTGAGCCACCACACCAGGCTGATTTCATTCTTTTTTAATGGTTGTGTAATATTCCATGGTGTAGATATACCACATTGTCTTTATCCAATCAACCATTGGTGGACACTTAGGATGGTTCCAAGACTTTGCTATTGTGTTTAGTGCTGCAATAAATGTCTGAGTGCAGATGTCCGTTTTATATAATGTTTTCCTTTCCTTTGGGTAGGCGGCCAGTAGTGGCATTGGTGGATCAAACAGTAGTTCCATTCTTAGTTCTTTGAGATACTTCCACACTGTTTTTCATAGAAATTGAACTAATTTACATTCCCACCAACAGTGTGTAAGTGTTCCTTTTTGTTTTTCTACCATATGCTAATTTCCTTAGTTATTATTATTTGTTTAATTCCTGGGGTTTTAAAAAATTGACTTATAATAATTGCACATCTTTATGGGGAAATGGTGATGTTTCAACACACATACTGTATGTTGATCAGATCACAGTAATTAGTGTATCCATCATCTCAAACATTTATCATTTGTTTGTGTTGGGAACATTCAATATCCCCCTTCCAGCAATTTGAAACTATGAAACATATTATTGTTAACTATAATCATCCTACAATGGTAGAGAACACTAGAATGTGTTCCTCTTGTCTGTAATTTTGTATCCTTTAACCAGCATCTCCGAATCCTCCCCTCCCTACTACCTTTCCCAGTCTTTAGTATCCTGTTCTACCTATTGCTTCTACGAGGTCAACTTGAAAAAATTTCCATATATGAGTGAAAACATATCTTTAACTTGCTGTTCCTGGTTATTTTGTTTAACATAATGTCTTCCAGTTTCATCCATGTTTCTGTGAATGACAAGATTTTCTTATATTTAAAGGCTGAATAGTATTCTATTGTGTGTATATATACCACATTTTCTTTAGCCACCTGTTTGTTCGTGAATACCTAGGTTGATTCCAAATCTTGGCTATTGTGACTAGTGCTACAATAAACATGGGGATGCAGTTGTCTTTTCAACGTAGTGATTTTCTTTCCTTTGGATAAATGCCCATTAGTGGGATTGCTGGGTTATATGGCTGTTCTATTTGTAGTTTTTTTAAGGAACCTCTATTCTGTTCTCCATAGTGGCTATACTAGTTTACATTCCCACCAACAGTGTATAAGTGTTCTCTTCTCTCAGAATTCTTGCCAGTATTTGTTGTTTTTTTTTTTTGTCTTTTTGATAATAGCTGTCCTAACTGGGGTGAGATGATACCTCTTTGCGGTTTTGATTTGCATCTCCGTGATGATTAGATATGTTGGGCATTGTTTCATATGTCTATTGGCCATATATATATCTTCTTTTGAGAAATGTCTGTTCAGGTCGTTTGTTCATTTTAAAATCAGATTGAGTGTATACTGCTTGGGTGATGGGTGCACCAATATCTCAGAAATCACCACTAAAGAATTTATTCATGAAACCAAATACCTCCTATCCCTCAAAAACCTATGGGAATAAAAAATTTTTAAAAGTAAGAACCAGTTTTAAAATGGTAAAAAAAAAATTAAATTAAAAAAATCAGTTTTTTTTTTCTGTTGAAATGTTTGAGTTTCTTTTATGTGCTGAACATTAATCCTCTGTCAGATAGGTAGTTTGTGCAAATATTTTCTCCCATTCTGTAGGTTGTCTTTTCACTCTGTCAACTGTTTCCTTTGCTGCACAGAAGCTTTTTAGTTTGATATAATCTCATTTGTTTATTTTTGCTTTTATTGCCTGTGCTGCTGCTTCTTTTTTTAGGGTTCAAAATGATGTGCCTTTTAAAATTTTTAATGTATTTTTTTAAATTTTTATTGAGGTAAAATGTACATATAAGATTTACCTTTTTTTTTTTTTTTACCATTTTAAGTACACAGTTCAGTGGTAATAATTATATTTTTTCTTCCCTTCATCTCCTCCACTACTCTACTTTTCCCAGCCTCTGGTAACCACCAATCTACTATCTTTATGAGAGCTACATTTTTAGCTCCCACACGAGTGAGGACATGTGATATTTGTTTTTCCGTGCCTGGCTTATTTCTCTTAATATAATGTCCTCCAGCTCTATCCATGCTGTTGCAAAGCACGTGATCTCATTGTTTCTTATGGCTGGATAGTATTCCATGTTATATATGTACAACTTTTTCTTTATCCAGTCCAGTATTGATGGGCACTAAGTTGATTTCATGTTATTGCTATTGTGAATGGCGCTGTGAGGAACATGTGAGCGAGCACCATTTATTGAAAAAATCTGTTCTTTTCTTATTGTAATTAGTGTCTTTGTTGAAGATGAGTTGGCTATAAATGTTTGGATTTATATCTGGATTCTCTGTTCTGTTCAGTTGGTCTATGTTTCTTTTTTTATGTCAGTATCATGCTGTTTTGGTTACTATAGCTTTGTAGTAAATGTTGGAAAGAAGTTTGTTGATTTTCTTTATTTTTTAAAAAGCAAGTTTTTCTTTAATTGGTCTTTTGGGTTTTTTTAGTGTAAATTTTGTTTATTGTTTTCTCTTATATTTATTATTTCATTTCTTCTACTAATTTGGGTTTGGCTTGTTCTTACTTTTCGAGGTTTTTTTTTTGTTGAGACGAAGTGTCACTCTATCTCCCAGGCTGGACTGCAACAGCCCTATCTTGGCTCACTGCAACCACCACCTCCCAGGTTCAAGCAATTTTCCCACCTCAGCCTCCCAAGTAAATGGGATTACAGGCACCCGCCACCACACCCAGCTAAGTTTTGTATTTTTAGTAGAGATGGGGTTTCGTCATGTTGGCCAGGCTGGTCTCGAACTCCTCACCTCAGGTGATCTGCCCACCTTGGCCTCCCAAAGTGCTGGGATTACAGGCGTAAGCCACTATGCTCAGCCTTTTCTAGTTTTTTGAGAAGGCTAGGTGATTAGGTTATTTGAAACCTTTCTAGTTTATTGACGTAGGCATTTATTTATACAATCTTGCCTCTTAGTACTGCTTTTACTGTGTCTCATAGGTTTTGGTATGCTTTGTTTCTATTTTCTTTTTTTTTGAGAGGAAGTTTTGCTCTTTTCGCTCAAGCTAGAGTGCAATGGTGCTATCTTGGCTCACTGCAACCTCCACCTCCTGGGTTCAAGCAATTCTCTTGCCTCAGCCTTCCAAGTAGCTGGGATTACAGGCGCACGCCACCATGTCTGGCTGATTTTTGTATTTTTTTAGTAGAGATGGGGTTTCACTATATTGGCCAGGCTGGTCTTGAATTCCTGACCTCACATGATCAGCCTTGACCTCCCAAAGTGCTGGGATTACAGGCATGAGCCACCACACCCGGCCTTGTTTCTATTTTCATTTGTTTCAAGAAATTTGTTTCAGCCCCAGTGCTGGAGTGGTGCAGTGGCTACTGACCCCCAGAGCAGGTACACTCCAGCAATGACTCTGGCTTCAAGATGGTGCCATGCTGCAGCAGCTTGGCTCACAGTGGGTGGGTGAGGTAATCTGTGGCAATTCAGCTGTGTGAATTCTGGCAGCTCTCAAAACTGGGTCAGGGCTTGTGAGAACTCTGGGATTCTTTTGTTGTAAGGACTGCAGGTAAAGTGTCAATGGGGTCTGGTGGGGATCTCCTCTTATCTTTTCCTCACAATGGGAAGTCCTTCCTGACTCGGGGAAAGATCTGATCTGGGACTGGGTGGTGGGACTGCAGAGGCTGGGTTCCTCCATGCTGCCCTCCTGGACTTCCACTCACCACAGGTGTGCCTCCACTCCCCCACTGCACTTCAGCATGTTCCCTTCGACACTCCAGTCAAACCTTAATTTCTTCATTGTCTTAGTCCTTTCTTGTGTGGAGGCCTCTCAAAGTGCTGGGATTACAGGTGTAAGCACCACGTTCAGCCTTTTCTAGTTTTTTGAGGTGTATGATTAGGTTGTTTATTTGAAACCTTTCTAGTTTATTGACGTAGGCATTTTTTATATAATCTTGCCTCTTAGTACTGCTTAGTGCCACGCATTTCTAGTCAACCATCTTTCTGATGTCACTTCAGTTATTTTTTCATAAACATTTTATTTCCTACATGATACCATTGAAAGTCATTGTCAAATGCTTTGATAAAATCTGTTTAAGTTCAGTGACCCTGTCAGTGAAAAACTCAAGGTTAGTCTGACATGTCATGCTCTTGGTGAACCAGTTTTAGTTCTGAGTTATCACCATTTCCTCCTTTTAGCATTTCTTTTTTGATTTTTTAGTATTTTCATAGTTTTGGGGGCACATGTGGTTTTCGGTTACATGGATAAGTTCTTAGTGGTGATTTCCGAAATTTTAGTGCACCTGTCACCTGAGCAGTGTACACTGGATCCAATATGTCTTCTTTTATCCTTCACCCTCTCCTGTCAGTATTTCTAAATAGCCATGTAAATGTCCCTTCTTTGATTTTGTCTATGTTTTTCTGAAAATTTTCCTACTTTCTACAACAGAATATTTTACCACGTGAAAACGAAAATATTACTGAGCCTCAAAACTTTTCAGTTTATGGTTCTATATACTTTGACCTGTGAGAAGAACTGATACAATTTTCAGATATCATTTCAAGAGGAGAAATTTATAACTAATGTTTTTAAGTAAGAAATTGATACTTTAGAGTGAATGTTTATAAAGAATGGAGGATAAAGGCGCAAAATTATAATATATGTAAAATTCTCCTGAATAAATTGCATTCTAACTAAATATTGGAGCTGTATTATATTGTGAGCTTATGTAATAATTATAAACTTTCTGGAGGAATATATGTTGTTAAAATGAATTATTACTCTATCTTGGTGATACATTTTAGTTATTCATACAAAAGCAACCATAGGACTGGAACTTTAAAGTGTATGAGAATTTATTCCCAGTCCTACATGGAATATATTTTTAATGTTATCAATACTTGGGGTGAATGAAGGTGGTACCCATTAAATATCAAGATTAGGAGTGGTGGCTGGAAAATCAACCGTGATGGAAATTTAGGAATACCATGGTTCAATTATGTACATTTCTGACTGTGAGTTATGGAGCAATAAGACTTAAAACAAGACTTAGGCTGGGCGCGGTGGCTGACGCCTATAATCCAACATTTTGGGAGGCCGAGGTGGGCAGATCATGTGAGGTCGGGAGTTCGAGACCAGCCTGATCAACATGAAGAAACCTGTCTCTACCAAAAATACAAAATTAGCTGGGCATGGTGGTGCATGCCTGTAATCCCAGCTGCTCAGTAAGGCTGAGGCAGGAGAATTGCTTGAACCTGGGATGTGGAGGTTGCAGTGAGTTGAGATGGTGCCACTGCACTCCAGCCCGGGCGACGAGAGCCAAACTTGGTCTCAAAAAAAAAAAAAAAAAAAAAAAAGACTTAAGACTTAAAACAAGTCTTTGATAAGACTCAAAACAAGATGGAGCAATAAGACTTAAAACAAGGGATACATTGTAGAGAAATGAAGAGATATAATTTAATACTATCTCATTAAAGTCAGTGGGGTTCAGTGGAAACAGCCCAGGCTGGGGAATCAGAGGTCTCAGGTCTGTGTTCTGGCTCTGTTACTTACTAGCTGTGTGTCTTTGCACAAATTATTTGATTCCCATACTCTTCAGGTCCTCCCCTATAAAATTCAGATACAAATTCTTACCCTGCCTACCTCCCAGGTGATTATTAGCAGCATATGGAATAACACATTTTAAAACATTTATAAATATCAGAGTACTATGGAATAACATAGGGCTTTATTTTTGTTTTGAAAGTTATGTGGTTGAAAAAGTGTCAACCAGCACCCTTTTGGGTTTCTTGTTTTTTTTTTTTTTAGGTGCTCGGGAAACCTAAATCCAAAGGACTGACACTAAATTGAATTAGGAAATTAAATTTGTTCCAAAAAATTATACTTTATCACAAAGTCCTATCACTAGTACTATGGCAAAGTACTGTTTATCATATTAGCCCCTCTATAAATGTACACAATTTCTCATGTCTTTTTCTCTTTTCTTCTAGAGTTCTTGAAGTGTGGTCCCTGTACCTATAGCATCAGCACCACCTGAGAACTTGTAAAAAATGCAAAGTTAGAAACTCTGGGGGTTTCTCTAATTTTTCTTTTTTCTGAGATGGGGTCTCTCTCTGTCGCCCACGTTGGAGTGCAGTGGCACAATCTCAACTCACCGCAACCTCCGGCTCCCGGGTTCAAGCAATTCTCCTGCCTCAGCCTCCCAAGTAGCTGGGACTACAGGCACATGCCACCATGTCCGGGTAATTTTTGTAGAGACAGGGTTTCGCCATGTTGGCCAGGCTGGTCTCGAACTCCTGACCCCAGGTGATCTGCCCACCTCGGCCTCCCAAAGTGCTGAGACTACAGGAGTGAGCCACTGAGCTTGGCCTGTTTCTCTATTTTTTAACAAACTCTCTAGGTAATTCTGCTGCACAATAAAATTTGAGAATTATCATTCTAAAGAAATCCTAACTTATGTGACATAGACCTCTGAACAAATGTAATCTTTAATTACTTTAATTAAAAATGTATTGACTGGATACATACAAACATAAAGATAGGAATAATAGATTTCAAATTCTGAGATTTCAAAAAGGGGGAGGGAGGGAGTAAGGACTGAAAAGCTACTTGGGTGATGGAATCATTAGAAGCCCAAACCTCAGCATCATGTAATATACTCATGTAACAAACCTGCACGTGTACTCCCAAATCTAAGATTTTTAAAATGTATTGATTAACCGTTAAATGCCATGTGTTCTGTATATGAACCTTTCTAGTTAGTTTTCTTTTTAAACTTTTAATTTAAACATTTTAATTTATTTTAATTTTAAAATTATTTTAGGTTTTTAATGAAACATAATAATTGTACATATTTATGGGAAATGTGATGATTTGATACATATATATCACATAATAATCAAATCAGGGTAATTAGCATATTCATCACTTAAAACATTTATCATTTGTTTGTGTTGGGAACATTCAAAATCCTCTTTTCTAGGTAGTTTGATATATAATACTTTATTGTTGACCATAGTGTTACCCTACTGCGCAACAGAATACCAAAATATGTGATCATATTATTACCCTGCTGTGCAATAGAACACCAAAACTTATTCTAATTGTAACTTTGTATCCATTGACCAACTTTTTTTTTTTTTTTTTTAAGAGGGAGTTTCACTCTTTTTGCCTAAGCTGGAGTGCAATGGCATGATCTCGGCTAACTGCAACCTCCGCTTGCCTCTAATTTATTTTATTTTATTTTTTTTAAGACGGAGTCTCACTCTTTGCCTAAGCTGGAGTGCAATGGTGTGATCTTGGCACACCGGCCTAGAAAGGTGCACTGTCGCCTGAGCAAGGACTTGAACCCTGGACCCTCAGATTAAAAGTCTGATGCTCTACCAACTGAACTATCCAGGTAGCCCATTGTTCAGTTTCTCCCCATTCTCCCTTTCCCCTACCTTCCCTGCCTCTGGTAGCCACTGTTGTACTCACTACTTCTGTGAGCTCAACTCTCCAGATTCCCGTGAGTGAGATCATGCTGTATTTGTCTTTCTGTGTTTGGCTTATTTCACTTAACATAATGCCCTCCAGGTTCGTCCATGTTGTTGCTAATGACAGGATTCCATTCTCTTTCATGGCTGAATAGTATTCCACTGTGTATACATACCACATTTTCTTTTTCTTTGTTTTTGAGATGGAGTTTTGCTCTTATTGCCCAGGTTGGAATGCCATGGCATGATCTCGGCTCACTGCAACCTCCATCTCCTGGGTTCAAGTGATTCTCCTGCCTCAGCTGCCTGAATAGCTGGGATTACAGGCATGTGCCATCACGCCCGGCTAATTTTATATTTTTAGTAGAGACGGGGTTTATCCATGTTGGGGAGGCTGATCTCGAACTCCTGATCTCAGGTGATCCACCCGCCTCAGCCTCCCAAAGTGCTGGGATTACAGGCATGAGCCACCGCGCCCTGCCATATACCACATTTTCTTTAACCATTCATCCGTTATTGAACACTTAGCTTGATTCTATATCTTGGCTATTGTAAATAATGCTGTAATAAACATGAAAGTAAAGTTACCTTTTCAACGTACTGTTTTCATTTCATACCTAGTAGGCCGGGAGCGGCAGCTCATGCCTGTAATCCCAGTGCTTTGGGAGGCCACGGCGGGTGGATCATGAGGTCAGGAGTTCAAGACCAGCCTGACCAATATGGTGAAACCCCGTTTCTACTAAAAATACAAAAATTAGCCAGGCGTGGTGATGCATGCCTGTAATCCCAGCTACTCGGGAGGCTGAGGCAGGAGAATCGCTTGAACCCGGGAGGTGGAGGTTGCAATGAGCCGAGATCCCGCTACTACACTCCAGTCTGGGCAACAGAGTGAGACTCCATCTCAAAAACAAAAAACAAAAAAACTATATATCTATATATATAGTGGGATTGCTGGATCATATGGTAGTTCTATTTTTAATTTTTGGTAGAACCTCCATATTATTTTCCAAAATGGCTGTAATGGTTCTTTTTTCTCCACATCCTCAACAATAATTTGGTCTTTTTGATAATAGCCATTTGAAATGGACCGAGGTGATACCTCATTGTGGTTTTGGTTTGCATTTCCCTAATTAATGATGTTAAGCATTTTTCCATATATCTGTTAGCCATCTGTATGTTTTCTTTTGAAAAAATATCTATTAAAGATTTTTACCCATTTGCTTTTTTTTGAGCCAGAGTCTCACTCTGTTGCCTATGCTGGGAAGCAGTGGCAAGAACATGACTCGCTGCAGCCTAGACCTCCTGGGTTCAAGCGATTCTCCCACCTGAGCCCCCCAAGTAGTTGGGACTACAGGCATCTACATCATGCCTGACTAATTTTTGTAGCGACGGGGTTTCACTATGTTGCCCAATCTGATCTTGAGCTCTTGGGCTCCAGTGATTCAACTGTCTTGCCTCCCAAAGTGCTGGGATTACAGGTGTGAGCCCAGCCATTTTGCCCATGTTTACATTGCATGATGATGATTATTTTGCCTTTGAGTTGAGTTCCTTATCTATTCCAGATATTAACCCCATGTAAGATGTATAGTATGCAAATATTTTCTCCCATTTTATAGGTTGTCTTTTCCCTCTGTTGTTTTCTTTGCTTGCTTTTTAGCTTGATATGATTCCAACTGTTTAATTTTGCTTTCGATCCTACTGCTTTTGAGGTCTTATCTAAAAAACCATGAAAACACATTGCCCAGTTTAATGTCATGAGTGTTTCTCCTATGTTTTCTTCTACTAGTTTTTTTTTTTTTTTTTTTTGAGATGGAGTCTCGCTCTGTCACCCAGGCTAAAGTGCAGTGGTGCAATCTCGGCTCACTGCAACCTCCAGCTCCTGGTTTCAAGCGATTCTCCTGCCTCAGCCTCCCGAGTAGCTAGGATTACAGACGTGTGCCACCACTCCTGGCTAATTTTTGTATTTTTAGTAGAGATGGAGTTTCACCATGTTGGCCAGGGTGGTCTCGAACTCCTGACCTCAGGTGATCCTCCCGTGTCTGGAATTGGTGGGTTCTTGGTCTCACTGACTTCAAGAATGAAGCCGTGGACCCTTGCAGTGAGTGTTACAGTTCTTAAAGATGGTGTGTCCGGAGTTTGTTCCTTCAGATGTTCAGATGTGTCTGGAGTTTCCTCCTTCCGGTGGGTTCGTGGTCTTGCTGGCTTCAGCAGTGAAGCTGCAGACCTTTGTGGTAAGTGTTACAGCTCATAAAGGCAGTGCAGACCCAAAGAGTGAGCAGCAGCAAGATTTACTGCTAAGAGTGAAGGAACAAACCTTCCACATCATGGAACAGGACCGAGCAGGTTGCCGCTGCTGGCTCCTGTGGCCTGCTTTTATTCCTTTATCTGGCCCCACTCACATTCTGCTGATTGGTCCATTTTATGGAGAGTTGATTGGTCCATTTTGACAGAGTGCTGATTGGTGCATTTACAATCCTTTAGCTAGACACAGAGTGCTGATTGGTGTGTTTATAATCCTTTAGCTAGAAGCAAAAGTTCTCCAAGTCCCCACAAGATTAGCTAGACCCAGAGCACTGATCGGTGCGTTTATAATCCTTTAGCTAAACACAGAGTGCTGAATGGTGCGTTCACAATCCTTTACCTAGACACAAAAGTTCTCCAAGTCCCCACACGACCTTTAGCTAGACACAAAAGTTCTCCCCCCACACGACCTTTAGCTAGACACAAAAGTTCTCCAAGTCCCCACTAGATTAGCTAGACACAGAGCGCTGATTGGTGCATTTACAAACCTTTAGCTAGACACAGAGTACTGATTGGTGAGTTTACAATCCTTTAGCTAGACAGAAAAGTTCTCCTAGTCCCCACCTGACCCAGAAGCCCAGCCGGCTTCACCTCTCAATGGCACTCGCAGTGGGACTTTGCGGCACCTAGCCCGGGCTCTCCAGCAGCCCAAAGGGAGCTCCTCCACTGATCAAGCCCATCAGGCGCCTGCCGGCCGCGCGGAGTGCGGGCCGCTGAGCCCACGCCCACGGAGAAACTGCACCGGCTGGCGAGCGCAGCACACAGCCCCGGCTGCCGCCCGCGCCTCCCACTCCACACTTCCCTGCCAGCAGAGGGAGCCGGCTCGGGCCTTGGCCAGCCCCAGAGAGGGGCCCCAACAGCGCAGCCGCGAGCTGAAGGGCTCCTCGAGCACGGCCAGAGCAGACGCTGAGGCTGAGGAGGTGCAGAGAGCGAGCGATGGCTGCTAGCACGTTGTCACCTCTCACTCTCACCTTGGCTTCCCAAAGTGCTGGTGTTACATGCGTGAGCCACTGTACCCGGCCATCTTCTACTAGTTTTATAGTATAAGATTTTGTGTTTAAGTCTTTAATCCAGATGATCATGCCACTGTACTATGGCCTGGGCGACATGGCAAGATCTTGTTTTTAAAATAAATAAAATGAAGAGGACCCTCTGAAGGAAGCAGATTGCTCCCACAGGATCTGGGAAGACACCCCAAATACTGTAAGTGCCTAAGCTGTGGAGGTGGGAAAGGGAGATTCTCAGCCACCAAACACACACCCTAAATGGGGAAACTGAAAGTCTAGTTTACACAAGAAGATTCTGAACTTACCTGGAGCTGAGTCAGTTTAGAGAGCCAAGCAACATACAAGGGTAGAGGAAGCAGTGGGAAGACCCTGGGAGCTCTCTGGGTCCCCAGAGAGACCATTCCTGCCTGGCATCACAGGGATACTTTGGGAGGGTGGCCAGAGGCGTGGGGGAAAACGCCACAGGGAGAAGGGAATCTACAGCTGAACTTTGTAACAATTTGAACTGGTTGAGAAGCCTCCTGGTCAGAACTCGGGGGAGGGCGCTAATCCGGCATGCAGACCCCACAGGTGGGGGAAACATTAAAGCCCTACTTTCCTTTGCAGCTGGGAGGCAGGTGGCCTGGGGTAAGTTCTCAGTTCTGCTTGACCACTGCCTGGAAACAGACTCAGTGCTATTAGGGGTGGCATGGCGGGAGTGAGACTGGCCCTTCAGATTGCGTCGGAGCTGGGTGAGCCCTGTGACTGCCAGCTTTCCCCACTTCCCTGACAACCTGCATGACTCAGCAGAGGGAGCCATAATCCTCCTAGGTACATAACTCCATTGACCTGGAACCCTCACCTCTATTTCCCACAGCAGCTGCAGCAAGACCCACCCAAGGAGAGAGTCTGAGCTCAAAGAAACCTAGCCCTGCCCTCACCTAATGATCCTTCCCTACCCACTCTGGTAACAGAACACAAAGGACATATACTCTTGAGAGTTCTAGGGCCCTGACTTTCATGCGTGTCTGTGTGAAGAGACCACCAAAAAGGCTTTGTGTGAGCAATAAAGCGTTTAATCACCTGGGCGCAGGTGGGATGAGTCCGAAAAGAGAGTCAGCGAAGGGAGATAAGGGTGGGGCTGTTTCATAGGATTTGGGTAGATAAAGGAAAATTACAGTCAAAGGGGATTTGTTCTCTGGTGGGCAGGAGTGGGGGTCGCAAGGTGCTCAGTGGGGGAGCTTTTTGAGCCAGGATGAGCCAGGAAAAGGACTTTCACAAGGTAATGTCATCAGTTAAGGCAAGGACTGGCCATTTTCACTTCTTTTGTGGTGGAATGTCATCAGTTAAGGCGGGGCAGGGCATTTTCACTTCTTTTGTGATGCTTCAGTTACTTCAGGCCTTCTGGGCATATACATGCAAGTCACAGGGGATGCGATGGCTTAGCTTGGGCTCAGAGGCCTGACATTCTTGCCTTCTTATATTAATAAGAAAAATAAAACAAAATAGTGTTGAAATGTTGGGGCAGCGAAAATTTTGGGGGGGTGGTATGGAGAGAGAATGGACAATGTTTCTCAGGGCTGCTTCAAGCGGGATGAGGGGCGGCGTGGGAACCTAGAGTGGGAGAGATTAAGCTGAAGGGAGATCTGGTGGTAAGGGGTGATATTATGGGGTTGTTAGAAGAAACATTTGTTGTATAGAATGATTGGTGATGGCCTGGATATGGTTTTGGATGAATTGACAAACTAAACAGAAGATACAAGGTCCGAATAAAAGAAGGAGAAAAATGGGTATTAAAGGACTGAGAATTGGGAGGACCCAGGACATCCAATTAGAGAGTGCCCAAGGGGGTTCAGCGTAATTACTTTCTTGGTTGGCAAGTTTTTGGGCTCTATCCTTGAGTTTTTTTATGTTGTCATACACCAGGCCAAACTGATTTAGGTAAAAACAACACTCTTCATTTAAGAATATACAGAGTCCTCCTTTTTTAGCAGTGAGTAAGTCAAGGCCTCGGCGGTTTTGGAGGACAACTGCAGCTAAAGAGTCAACTTGGGCCTAGAGGACTCCAAGTTTGTGATATGTCTGTGATGCTAGCAGAGAAGTCATTAGACAGGCTATGGAAGGTTGTGAAAGAGGTTGAAATGCCTGCTATTCGAGTACTGAGAGCAATAGTGGAGGCAGAAAGTCCTAAACTGACCAGCAAGGGAATTAGTGGAATAACTCTTTTTTGTTGTATCGGTGTCATGAGGGGAACAGGGAGCTCTTTGGTCCCGTTTGCAAATTGAATTTTGGAGGTAAGGAAAACTAGTGTGCATGTGCCTGTCCAGTTAGCAGGTAGACACATGTAGGTAGAGGATCCACAGAGGAAGAAGAGACCTTGTGCGAGGCAAAACTGGAGATGCAAAGTAAAAAGGTGAGAAGGAGTGCTGAAAGGGGTGTCTTGTACCCAAACTCCTAGGAATCCAGCTAGGGCGGCAGCTGTCAGAGATTGTAATGGGGACTGATGAGGTAACTGCGTAGAGGGGGAGGTTCGATTTTCATGGTGTATGAGAAAACATTGAGTATCTATGAGCAACCTTACACTGTTATTTTTGGGGCTGGGTATAAGCAAATAAGAAGAGGGCCTGGGAGGAGAGTCTGATGAGCAAGGGGAAGGTAGCCAAGGATGGAGTGAAATACAGGGTAAGCAATAATTACTGCTAACATTTTTAAGTTTGTCAGTATTGATAGAGGGCTTGTCTGTAATATGGAGCTGGAAGGCTGCAATTGTTTCAGGGATGTGTGTAGTCGGGCTTTGGAGATGAAGAGTAAAGGAACATTGAGAAGGTGAAAGATTACGTAGGGGAATTCCAGTGGGTCTTTGCCAAGAGATACATAAAGGACCGGCCACAGGAATAGTAGTTTGTCTTGTGAGAGGTCCAAATATGGGGGGAGTCGAGTTAATACAAGGAGAAAAGTTTTTTAAATAAGTGCGGAGGAGGGCGGCAGCTTGCTGATGTGAAATGTCTGGGGAAGTTTTGCTGGACCTGTCTAGAAAGTAAATGAGTTCTTCAGGAGGGTAAAGGTGAGGGCCATCAAAGGAAGTTTGGAGGTGTAAGGAGACAGGAGATGTTGCCCAGTCTGTCTGTAAGGCGAGGAGAGCTGTGTAGGCACTGGAAGAAAGGGAAATGCAAAGCCAGCAGTTGTTTGCTAAGGAGGGATTAGAAGCAGCTAGGAGAGAATGGGTAAGGTTGATAGTGTGGTGGAGATAGCTGGGGAGAGGTAGAGGGTGGCATAAGAATGGGAATGAGAATAAGATTGAGTATAAAAGTAAAGAATAGAACTTCATCAGGGTGGAAGTATTGGAGGGTGCCCTGCCAGCAAAGATCATCTATCCACTCTAAGAGAGAGTTAAGAGTGGCCGTTGGAGGATAGCACCAAGAGATATCAGCTGTGATGGCTTGAAGAAACAGTGTAAACCGGCAGTGTAAACAAGAGTAGGGCGTTTATAAGTAGTTGAGAACGGAGAATAGGAGTATGACTAGACAGAAGATAGTAGGGATGACTAGTTTTTTGGGGCTCGGCCCAAGTGGTGGGGGTGACTTCGTAAAGCCCTGTTGCGAAAAGTAGGGTAAGGACGAACAGGCCTAATAGAATGAAGGGGTGTATTAGGCTCATAAGGGTTATTACTGTCTTCAGAAATACGAGTGAGTTTAAGGGAAGTAGGGGAGAGTACTTGCGACTTCCAGGAGAAAGAGGAGGGTTAGGCTGGCTGTCCAATGGACACAGCTTTATTCTGGAACAGTGAACCCAGTGGGGAGGATCCTGCAGGTGGACGGCAGTTGGGGTACTGTAGATGACTAAGTAGGGTCTGGTCCATCAAGGTTGTAGAGTTTGAGGGGTCAGATTCTTAACAAGAACTGATCGTCCAGCTAGGGTGTCTTCATATGGCTAGGGATCTGGAGTAGGCAAGAGAAGATTAGCAGCCTGGCAAATTTCCTGTCTAGCCTGTTGGAGGACTGGAAGATAGTCGCCTAGAGGGCTGGTTTCTGGGATGAGGTTCGGGCCAAGTAAGAAAGTGTGTCCATATAAAAGTTCAAATGGACTGTACCCTGTAGCATCTCAAGGACAGGCTCTAATTCTGAGAAGGGCAAGAGGTAAAAGTACGGTCCAATCCTTTTTAAGTTGGAGGCTGAGCTTGGTGTGGTGTGTCTTTAAAAGACCATTAGTCTGTTCTACCTTTCATGAAGATTGAGTATGGTAAGGGATATGAAGGTTCCACTGAATACCAAGAGCCTGAGAAACTGCTTGGGTGATTTGACTAGTAAAGGCTGGTCCGTTATCAGACCGTATAGAGGTGAGAAGGCCAAATCGAGGAATTATGTCTGACAGAAGGGAAGAAATGACTGCGTTGGCCTTCTCAGACCCTGTGGGAAAGGTCTCTACCTATCCAGTGAAAGTATCTACCCAGACTAAGAGATAATTTAGTTTTCTGACTCAGGGCATGTGAGTAAAGTCAATTTGCCAGTCCTGGGCAGGGACAAATCCCCAAGCTTGATGTGTAGGAAATGGGGTGGGGCCTGAACAATCCCTGAGGGGTAGTAGAATAGCAGATGGAACACTGAGAAGTGATTTCCTTGAGGTTAGATTTCCATGATGGAAAGGAAATGAGAGGTTCTAAGAGACGGGCTAGCGGCTTGTAACCTGCATGGAAGAGGTTATGAAATGATGACAGAAAAGAATGGGCCTGTGAGGCTGGAAGGAGATATTTTCCTTGGTCTAAGAACCATTTGCCTTGTGTGGGAAGAGATTGATAAGTGGAAGTTTCAGCAGGGCAATAGGTGGGAGTGACCGATGTGAAGGAGACAAAAATGGCCGTGAGGGACAGAAGTTGGAGAGCTAGCTGCTTGTCTAGCCACCTTATCAGCATAAGCGTTGCCTAGAGCAATGGGATGTGATGCCTTTTGATGCCCCTTGCAGTCAATGACCCCAGCTTCCTTTGGAAGTAAAGCGGCCTTGAGCAGATTTTTTATTAAAGAGGCATTAATGATGGAGGACTCTTGTGTAGTGAGGAAACCTCTTTCAGCCCATATGACTGCATGGTGGTGCAGAATATGGAAGGCATACTTAGAGTCAGTATAAATATTGACGCGTAGTCCTTTTGCAAGAGTGAGGGCCTGAGTTAAGGCAACTAGTTCGGCTTGCTGAGAGGTAGTGGAGGGGGGCAGAGCAGTAGCCTCAATAACAGATGTGGAAGATACTATTGCATAGCCTGCCTTTGCTGATGAGTGGCAATTAGGCCTGGTGGAACTGCCATCAATAAACCAAGTGTGATCAGGGTGAGAAACAGGGAAGAAGGAAATGTGGGGAAATGGGGTGAACGTCAGGTGGATCAGAGAGATGCAGTCATGAGGGTCAGGTGTGGTATCTGGAATAATGTGGGAGGCCAGATTGAAGTTCAGGCCAGGAACAATGGTAATTGTGGGAGATTCAACAAAGAGTGAGTATAGCTGAAGGAGCTGGGGAGCAGAAAGTATATGCACCAGGTGTGAGGAAGAAAATAGATTTTGGAAATTATGAGAGCTGTAGAGAGTGAATTGAGCATAGTCAGTGATTTTGAGGGCCTCTAAAAGTATTAAGGCGGCAGCAGCCGCTGCACAGAGACATGATGGCCAGCCTAAAACAGTAAGGTCAAGTTGTTTGGACAAAAAGGCTACAGGACGCGATCCTGGTCCTTGTGTAAGAATTCCGACTGCACAGCCCTGCACTTCAGCTGTGTGTAATGAAAAGGGTTGGGATGAGTCAGGGACAGCCAGGATGGGGGCAGTCTCTAAAGCTGTCTTCAAGGAACGGAAAGAGGAGTGGGGAAAGGATTTAGGATCTATGGGGTCAGCTAGGTTTCCTTTTGTGAGTTTATATAATGGTTTTGTTAGGATGGCAAAACCAGGTATCCAAAGGCGAAAGTATCCAACCATGCCCAGGAAGGAAAGGGGTTGTTGTTTTGAAGAAGGGGTTGGGTTTTGAGATGTCAGTCAGACACGATTGGCAGGGACAGCATGTGTGTTTTTATGAAGAATTATGCCGAGGTAGGTAACGGATAGAGAAGAAATTTGAGCTTTGGAGGGGGATATCTGATATCCCTTGGAGAATAAATGCTGAAGGAGCAGAAGTGTGTCTTGTTGAGAAGATTCAAAGGAGGGGCTACAAAGAAGAAGGTCATCAATATATTGAATAAGGTGAGAAGCAGAGGGGTGGAAAGAAAGTAAATCATGAGAAAGAGCTTGGCTGAAGTAATGAGGGCTGTCCCTGAAACGTTGTGGCAGCACAGTCCAGGTAAGCTGCTGGGACTGATTGGTGTCAGGGTCAGTCCAGGTGAAAGCAAAGAGAGGCTGGGACGAGGGGTGCAGGGGAATAGTGAAAAAAGCATCTTTAAGATCAAAAATGGAATAGTGAGTTGTGGAGGAAGGTATTGAGGGCAAAAGAGTGTATGGGTTGGGCACCACGGGGTGGATAGGCAAAACAATTTGGTTGATAAGGCGCAGATCCTGAACTAATCTGTAAGACTTGTCTGGTTTTTGCACAGGTAAAATGGGGGAATTGTAAGGAGAGTTTATAGGTTTTAGAAGCCCACACTGTAGCAGGCGAGTGATAACAGGCTTTAATCCTTTTAAATCGTGCTGTGGGATGGGATATTGGCATTGAGCGGGGTAAGGATGATTAGGTTTTAATGGAATGGTAATGGGCATGTGATCAATTGCCAGGGAAGGAGTAGAGATGTCCCATACTTGTGGGTTAAGGTGGGGGGATATGAGAGGAAGACACAAAGGAGGCTTTGGGTTGGGGAGAAGGGTGGCAATGAGATGCGGCTGTAGTCCAGGAATAGTCAGGGAAGCAGGTAATTTGGTTAAAATATCTTGGCCTAATAAGGGAACTGGGTAGGTGGGGATAACTAAAAAAGAGTGCATAAAAGAGTGTTGTCCAAGTTGGCACCAGAGTGGGGGAGTTTTCGGGGGTTTTGAAGCTTGGCCATCAATACCCACAACAGTTATCAGGGCGAGGGAAGCAGGCCATTGAAAAGAAGGCAACGTGGAGTGGGTAGCCCCCATATCGATTAAACAGGGGATGGACTTACCCTTCACTGTGAGAGTTACCCAAAGCTCAGCGTCTGTGATGGTCCAGGGGGCTTCTGAGGTGATGGGGCATCGTTGATCTTCAGTCACTAAGCCGAGCAGATCTGGGAAGGAGTCAGTCAGAGAGCCTTGGGCTAGAGCTTTAGGGGATCTAGGAGTGGCTGCTGGGCGAGCTGGGCAGTCTGCCTTCCGGTGGGTCCCTGCATCGATGGGACATGGCTTGGGAGGAATCCTGGGCTGCAGGCATTCCTTGGCCCAGTGGCCGGATTTCTGGCACTTGAAGCAAGATCCTGATGGAGGAAGTCTTGTAGGAATGCTTGATTGCTGCGGCTTAGGCATGTGCGGCTTAGGCATTTTGAAGTTCTTGTATGCTGGAGGTGTGGCTGGGTTTTGTCTCACAGCAGAGGCAAGTAATTGTAACTCAGAAATGCGTTGCCATCTGGCTTCTTCCTCTCTATTATCATACACCTTGAAGGTGAGGTTGAATTAATTCTTGTTGTGGGGTTTGAGGGCCAGATTCTAATTTTTGAAGTTTTTTCCTAATGTCAGGAGTGGATTGGGTGATAAAATGCATATTAAGAATAAGGCGGCCTTCTGGCCCTTCTAAGTCTAGGGCGGTATAGCGTCTAAGGGTTGCTGCTAAGTGGGCCATGAACTGGGCTGGGTTTTCGTCTTTACCTTGGGTAGTTTCTTTAAGCTTGTCATCATTAACAGCTTTGTGAGCTGCCTTTTTAAGCCCTTCAACTAGGTAGGAAATCATGTAATCTCACCTAGCTATACCTGGGGAATTTGCCTGATAGTTCCATTGGGGATCCTCTCGGGGAACTGCTCTAATGCCTTCCTGGAGGTCTGGCTCATGAAGCTGGTGGTTATCAGTGTGAGATTGGGCTAGAGAAAAAACTCTTTCCCATTCATCTGGGGAGAGGGTAGAAGTCAGGATGACATTTAAGTCACTCCAGGTTAAATTGTAGGACAGAGTTAGATATTGGAATTCCTGTATATATTTAGTGGGGTCTGATGAGAAAGAGCCTAAACACTGACTGAACTGAGAGAGGTCTGATAGAGAAAAAGGTACATATACCCTGACTATGCCTTCAGCTCCAGCCACCTCTCTAAGAGGAAATTGTTGGGCAGGTGGGGAAGAGCTAGTTGCAGAACTAAACTGTAAGCCGGAGGGAGTGTGAGGAGGGGAGGTGATAGAAGGATTATAGGATGGAGGAGTGGAGGCTGAGGAAGAATTGGGACTTAGCTCGGCCTGGTGACAAGCAGCCTGGGGAGGAGGGGAAAGGTCAGATGGGTCTGTAGAAAAGGAAGCCTGGAAAGACTCAGCGATGCTTGGGGTTGGGACTGAGGGGACAGATGGGAGGGAAATAAGGTGGATTTGGGAGGAATCGCATTGTTGAACAGAGACCAGGGAGGGAACGAAGTGTGAAAAATGCCTGGAAGTAAGGCACCTCAGAGCATTCGCCCATTTTTCGACAAAAATTATTTAGGTCTTGTAGGATGGAGAAATGGAAAGGGCCATTTCTGGCCATTTAGAGCCATTGTCAAGTTTGTATTGGGGCCAAGCGGTGTTACAGAAGATAAGGTGTGTAGGTTTTAGGTCAGGTGTGAGTTGGAGAGGTTTTAAGTTCTTGAGAACACAGGCTAAGGGAAAAGAAGGAGGAATGGAGGGTGGAAAGTTGCCCATAGTGAAGGAGGCAAGCCCAGAGAAAAGAGAGAGTAGAGACACGGAGGGAAGGGGTTCGGGAGTTCTTACCCTCCAGAAAATTGGGAAAGGGGTTGGGGCGCAGAAATAAGGGGTTAGGGTGCAGAGATAAGAGGTCGGGGTGAGGAAATAAGGGATTGGGTTGTGGAGGTAAGAGGTCGGGACATGGAAATAAGGGACTGGGGCACAGATATAAGAGGTTGGGGCACAGAAATAAGGGATCGGGGTGCAGAGATAAGAGGTTGGGGTGTGGAAATAAGGGATCAGGGGATTCTTCCCCCAAGAAAAGCAGAGAAGGGGTAGAGACAGGGAGAGAAGGGGTCAGGATTCTTGCCCCTTCCCCAGAAAAACGGGACTTGCCGCTAAGGGTGAAGGACCAAGGCAGGCGTCCCTGCATGGTCAGACACCTCTGAAACCTGGATGAATAATCAGAGAGGCGTCCCTGCAATGATTAAACACCAAGGGAAGGCTGTCTTCCCGAGTCCATGACCAGCATCGGAGTTTTGGGTCCACGGATAAAACATGTCTCCTTTGTCTTTACCAGAAAATGAAACGAATTGAAATTAAGAGAAGGGAGAGATTGAAGGGTGGTGCCAAGACTGAAAGGAGAAAGTGGTTGAAGGATAGTAAGAGAGGTTGGAGAAGAGAGTAAGAAGGGGCCGCTTACCTGATTTAAAATTGGTGAGATGTTCCTTGGGCTGGTGGGTCTGAGGACCCGAGGTCGTACGTGGATCTTTTTCATGGAGCAAAGAGCAGGAGGACAGGGGATTGATCTCCCAAGGGAGGTCCCCCCCGATCTGAGTCACGGCACCAAATTTCTTGCATGTCCATGTGAAGAGACCACCAAACAGGCTTTGTGTGAGCAATAAAGCATTTAATCACCTGGGTGCAGGCGGGCTGAGTCCGAAAAGAGAGTCAGCAAAGGGAGATAAGGGTGGGGCCGTTTTATAGGATTTGGGTAGATAAAGGAAAATTACAGTCAAAGGGGATTTGTTCTCTGGTGGGCAGGAGTGGGGGTTGCAAGGTGCTGAGTGGGGGAGCTTTTGAGCCAGGATGAGCCAGGAAAAGGACTTTCACAAGGTAATGTCATCAGTTAAGGCCAGGACCAGCCATTTTCACTTCTTCTGTGGTGGAGTGTCATCAGTTAAGGCAGGGCAGGGCATTTTCACTTCTTCTGTGATTCTTCAGTTACTTCAGGCCTTCTGGGCATATACATGCAAGTCACAGGGGATGCGATGGCTTGGCTTGGGCTCAGAGGCCTGACACTGACCACTGATGGTTCCTCTCCATACGACCACAGCTGATGCTTTCTGGAAAGTGCCGCCTCCTGGCAGGAGGCCAGCCAACACAAAACTAGAGCGTTAAACCACCAAAGCTAAGAACACTCTCAGAGTCCATTTCACCCCCCTGCCACCTCCACCAGAACAGATGCTCGTATCCATGGCTGAGAGACCCATCAAGGGTTCATATCACAGGACTCTGTGGAGACAACCCCCAGTACCAGCCTGGAGCCTGGTACACTTGCTGGGTGGCTAGACCCAGAAGACAGATAATAATCACTACAGCTCGGCTCTCAGGAAGCCACATCCATAGGAAAAGGGGGAGAGTACTCCATCAAGGGGACACCCTATGGGACAAAAGAATCTCAACAACAGCCTTCAGCCCTAGACCTTCCCTCTGATAGAGCCTCTCCAAATGAGAAGGAACCAAAAAACCAACTCTTGTAATATGACAAAACAAAGCTCTATAACACCACTCCCCAAGATCACACTAGATCGCCAGCAATGGATCCAAACCAAGAAGAAATCCCTGATTTACTTGAAAAAGAATTCAGGAGATTAGTTATTAAGCTAATCAGGAAGGCAGCAGAGAAATGTGGAACTCAATGCAAGGAAATTGAAAAAATGATAAAAGAAGTGAAGGGAGAAATATTCAATGAAATAGCGTAAATAAAACAATCAAAACTTCAGGAAACATTGGACACACTTATAGAAATGCAAAATGCTCTGGAAAGTCTCAGCAATAGATTGAACAAGTAGAAGAAAGAAATTCAGAGCTCAAAGACAAATTCTTTTCACATCTCATGAAAACTCACTCACTATCAAAAGGACAGTACCAAGGGGGATGGTGCTAAACTGTTCATGAGAAATCCATCCCCATAATTCAGTTACCTTCCAGCAGGCCCCACCTCCAACACTGAGGATTACAATTTGACATGAGATTTGTTGGAGACACAGATCCAAACCATATAACTCTGCCCCTGGCCCTCCTACTCTCATGACCTTCTCACATTGCAAAATACAATTATGCCTTCCCAATAATCCCCTGAAGTCTTAACTCATTCCAGCATTAACTCAAAAGTCCAAAGTCTCATCTGAGACAGGCAAGTTCCTTCCACCTATGAGTCTGTAAAATAAAAAACAAATGAGTTACTTCCAAGATACATTGGAGGTATAGGCATTGGGTAAACACTCCCATTGTGAATGTGATAAATTGGCCAGAATAAAAAAAGGCTACAAGCCCCATGCAAGTCTGAAAGCCAGCAAAGCAGTCATGAAATCTTAAAGCTCCAAAATAATATCCTTTGACCCCACGTCTTACATCCAGAACACACTGGTGCAAGGGGTGGGCTCCCTAGGCCTTGGGTAGCTCTGCCCCTGTGGCTTTGCAAGGTTCATCTCCTGTGGCTGCTCTCATGGGGTGTTGACTTCCTGTGACTTTTCCAGAGGTAGGGTGCAAGGTGTCAATGGATCTACCATTCTGAGGTCTGGAGGACAGTGGCCTTCTTCTCATAGCTCCACTAGGCAGTGCCCCAATGGGGACTCTATATGGGGGCTCTAACTCACATTTCCCCTTCTCTCCTCCCTAGTAGAGGTTCTCTGTCAGGGCTCTGCCCCTGCAGCAAGGTTCTGTCTGGACACCCAGGCTTTTTCATATATCCTCTGAAATCTAGGTGGAGGCTACCAAGCCTTATTCACCCTTACACTCTGTGGACCAGCAGGCTTGACACCACGTGGAAGCTGCCAAGGCTTATGGCTTATACCTTTTGAAGCAGTGGCTTGAGCTGTACCTGGGTCCCTTTGAGCCACAGCTGGAGTTGGAGTGGCCAGGATGCAGGAAGCAGTGCTCTGAGGTAGTGTGAGATAGCAGGGCCCTGGGTCTGGCACACAAAAACTATGCTGTCCTCCTAGGCCTATGGTGTGAGGAGCTGCCTCTAAGATCTCTGAAATGTCATTGAGGCCTTTTCTCCATTGTCTTGGCTATCAGCACTTGCTTCATTTTTAGTTATGCAAATTTCTGCAGCCTGCTTGAACTACTCCCCTGAAAATGGGCTTTTCCTTTCTACCATATGGCCAGGCTGCAAATTTTCTGAACTTTCACTCTCTGCTTCCCCTTTAAATATAAGTTCCAACTGTAGGTCCTTTCTTTGCAAATGCCTATGAGCATAGACTGTTAGAAGCAGCTAGGTGACATCTTGAACACTTTGCTGCTTAGACATTTCTTCTGCCAGATACCCTAAATCATCACTCTCAAGTTCAAAGTTCCACAGATTCCCTAGGGCAGGGGCACAATGCAGCCAATTTTTTTGCTAAGGCATAATAAAAGTGACCTTTGCTCCAGGTCCCAATATGTTCTTCATTTCTACCTGAGAACTCCTCAGCCTGGACTTCATTATTCATATCACTATCAGCTTTTTGGTCACCATTTAACCAGTATCTAAGATGTTCCAAACTTTCCCTCATCTTCCTGTCTTCTGAGCCCTTCATACTCTTCCAAATTCTGTCAATTACCCAGTTCCAAAGTCGTTTCCACATTTTTGGGTATCTTTAGAACAGTGCTCCACTTCTTGATACCAATTTTCTGTGTTAGTCCATTCTCACATTGCTATAAAGAAATACCTGAGACTTGGTAATTTATAAAGAAAAGAGGTTTAATTGGCTTATGGTTCTTCAGAGTGTACAGGAAGCATAGAGGCTTTTGCTTCTGAGGAGGCCTCAGGAAGCTTCTAATCATGACAGAAAGCAAAGGGAGAGCAGGTGTCTCACAGGGCAGGAGCAAGAGCAAGAGAGCGGGGAGGTGCCACACACTTTTAACTGACCAGATCTTATGAGAACTCACTCACTAACATGAGGACACTACCAAGGGAGATGATGCGAAACCATTCATGAGAAATCTGCCTCCATGACCCACCAGGCCCCACATCCAACATTGGGGATTACAGTTCAACATGAGCTTTGGTGGGGACACAGATCCAAACCATATCAGCAGTGGTGTGACTTTGCTGTGAGCAGTGTGCTTGGCTGGCTCTCAGTCCAAGGTGGGAAGGCACATGGCTGATCAGCTGGGTTGAGGGGCAAGCTCACCAGGGCCAGGGCCTCCAGATTGCTTCTTAGGCTGAGGGCATACATATATGGTGGGTTGGCTGGCTTGGGGACAAGCTCTCTGGAGGCAGGGCCTCCAGACTGGTTCTCAGGCTAACAGCATGCACATATGGCAGGTCCACTGGTTTTGGGCTGGTTTCCCCACTGTGCAGGACTGCCTATTCCTTGGTCAGGGAGGAGGGCTGCACACCATGTGGGCTCAGCTATCAGAGTCATAGCTGTTCCACTGGGCCTAGGCTCTGAGTAGGAGCACTGCATCCACCTGTTATAGACATGGAAAAATAATGGTGGAGCCTCAGAGATGGAGAGACAAAGTTGCTAGTGGACACACTGTAACAGTACGTCTGACTTCAAGATGGCCCTGTGTTGTAGACACTTGGGTGGGTGGGCGGTGCACAATGTAGGCTCCTACTCTGGAGCAATGCAGCCTTGTGAACTCCAGGCAGCTCCCCATCCTGGGCTCGAGGCCTGTGAGGACTGTGGGATTCTCCTGTAGTAATGAGTGCAAGTGTCTGTGGTGGTAACAGGGTCACTAGAAGCCTCCAGCTTATCATTTCCCCACAAGAAGAAGTCACCCCAGGCTCCAAGACTATCCCAGTGGGGCAGATGGGGTGGCAGAGGCAGAGTGCTTTGTTCCCCTCCCTGTGCTGCCATTCTGGGTTTCCACAAGGATTCTGCCACTTCCTTGCTGTACTCCAGCACTCTCCTTAGACCCTATAGTCAAAATGTAGTTGTTTATTTATTGTTTGGGTCCTTTTCAGAGGGGGAGATTAGCACTAGGTACCTCTAGTTGCCCATCTTGCTTAAGCCACTTGATCTCTATTTAGTTTTCTGACATGCAAATTATTATTCTCCTTTTATAGATGAAGAAATTAGAGCTCAGAAAAGTAAGCAATTGCAAGTCCAGGGTTCTGTCCACTATCCTAAGATTTAAAAAATACAAACAATACCCAATTAACAAATGTTATGCTAATGTCATTTAAAAATAGCATATTTGTTATTGTTGCTGTTTTCATTTGAAGCAAAATGTATGCACTGTTATAAATTTTGATGTCTGTCACTGCTATTGGGGCTGGTTGAGGTTTTTTTTTTTTCTTGACTGCATAATAAGCCAACCGGCACATTTAATTAACAAAATCTGTCCCGTGAAAGGTGAAAAGGCATTAAATACAAGTTGACAAGTAATGCACTGGAATAATGGAGAAGTGAATGGAAACTTGTAGATGTTTCCAGTTATCTATAGAAGTATGATACACGTCAGCATTTCCCAAGTTGCTTCTAAAAAGCCTTTCATCTGGGAAATAGAAAAAAGGGACCTCAGTCCCCACCCCAGATCTACTGAATCAGAGTCTGAATTTTAAGAATAAATCTAGGTGGTTCATATGCATATTAAAGTTTGAGAAGCTTGGCTCTAAATAAAAGTTTCCTGAGAGATAATAATAGGTTTTCTGTGTGTCTAGGGTAACATTATCAAACAAGCTTAGGAACATCTGCATTTAACAGGTGGATTTTAACAAAGCCAAACAGGTATTCTATCCTGCATTGCAAAGGTCTGACAGGAGATTATAGTAGGAGAAGTGTTTCTCAAATTTAAGGCCTGTTAAAACTATGGTTCACTAACCTATAAGATAAATATCCTCAGAAACATGCTCACTTTTCTATTTCCTCCTCCATCTTTTGTTTGTCTAGACACTACAGCATAATTACAATACACAGTTACTCCATCAAGGCACTGGATAAAACACTAAACAGATAATTCCATTTATCTTATGAAGGAGTTATTGACATTGCTGTTTTACAGGTATGTAAATCGAGGCACAGAGATATTAATTAATTAGCTCAGGATCACAGAGATCCTAACGAAGGGCTGGGATTCAGATGCATGTGGTCTGGAGCTATAGTGTCTGTCCTCTTAACCACTACTCTCTATGCTTGTTGTGATCTGTGTGCCTCCAAAGCCTGTGGTATGTAAAGACTTGTGAGGAAAAGTAAACAATAACCACAAACGTTTTAAAGGATTTAAAAGCACTTGACTTTATTTAGTGTATAAATAATATTTTAAAAATAGTATTTATTTTTGAATAGTTAATGCACTTATGTGGTTCAAGAATCAAAACCTAGAATGAATATTTGGTGCACACACAGTCTTTCTCCACCTCTGTCCTCAGCCAACCATTTGCCTTTTCTGGGAGAAATGTATTTTTATATATTCCCTCTTTCAACCTTTTTCAGACAAATGGTAGAAGACTGTACATTTTTTGTATTTTATACCTGTGTGTTTTATTAATGATATATCTCTTTTTTTGTTTGTTTTTTGTTTTTTTTTGAGACAGAGTCTTGCACTGTTGCCCAGGCTGGGGTGCAGTGGTACGGTCTTGGCTCACTGCAACCTCCGCCTCCCAGGTTCAAGTGATTCTCGTGCCTCTGCCTCCTGAGTAACTGGGATTACAGGCGTGCACTACCATGCCTGGCTAATTTTTGTATTTTTAGAAGACACGAGGTTTTCACCATGTTGGCCAGGCTGGTCTTGAACTCCCTACCTCAGGTGATCTGCCCACCTTGGCCTCCCAAAGTGCTGGGATTACAGGCGTGAGCCACCATGCCCGGCAACAATATGTCTTGAAACACATTTCACATCACTACACAAAAGGCTTCCTCATTGTTCTTTAAGAGATGCTTAATATTCCATTGGATGCATATATAATAATTTAACCCATACTCTATTGCCAGACCAGTTGTTTGCAATGTTTTGCGATTTCAAACACTACTGTAATATATAACCTTGCATTTTCATTATCTTGCAGGTTCACAAGCAAATTTGTAGAACAAATTATGGTCTTCTGGAACATTTTAAAATTTCCATTATAGATTGTCCACAATTCTTGCTTCTTGGGTATTAGAGTTATACTCCTAGGTATTTTAGTTTTTTTTTTCTACTCCTTTGTTATATCTTCTCATGCTTGTATTTTTTTCTTTTCTTTTCTTTTGAGATAAAGTCTTGCTCTGTTGCCCAGGCTGGAGTGCAGTGTCACGATCCAGCTCACTGCAACCTCTGCCTCCCTTGTTCAAGTGATTCTCCTACCTCAGCCTCCTGAGTAGCTGGGATTACAGGTGCCCACCAGCACACCAAGCTAATTTTTGTATTTTTATTAGAGATGGGGTTTCACTATGTTGGCCAGGCTGGTGTCAAACTCCTGACTTCAAGTGATCCATCCTCCTCAGTCTCCCAAAGTGCTAGGATTACAGGTGTGAGCCACCGCGCATGGTCTAATCCTGGTATTTTTGAGTTCTATTCATTTTTGTATTTCAATTGTGTACCCATTTATCTTTCTGAATTTTCTTATTGTTTATTATATATTTTTATGGCTTTTTTTGGGTTTTTATAGATATGTATCATACTATTTATAAGACAATATTAATTTTTTTCTTCTTCCTTCCAATTTTTATACTGCTTGCCTTCTTTTTCTAAATTAGCATTGGCCACAAACTCTAAAACAAGGGTCAACAAATGACAGCCTATGGACCAAATCTAGCCTGCCACCTGTTTTTGTAAATAAAGTTCTATTTATCACAACCACATCCATTCATTTATGTATCATCTATGGCTTTTGCCTTACAGTTGAGTAGTTGTGACAGAGACATTATGGTTTACAAATAACTGCTACCCAGCATTTTATAAAAAAAAGTTTGCCCATCTCTACTGTAGAATAATATCAAATACTAAATCATAATAATGGAATCCTTATTTTGTTTTTGACTTTAATCAGAATGCTTCTGGTGTCTCCCCATTGTATAATCTCACAGTGGCTTTTAAAACATATTTGCAAATTTTTGACAGTCTCTTTTTAAGAGATGGAATCTATGCATCTTCTTCTTGAACTTGGATAGGGCTTTATGGCTGCCTCAAGAAATACAGCGCAACAAAGTTCACTCTGTCGGCTTTCCCAGAAGGTTAGAAAAGGCTATGCCAATTTCTCTCTACTGGGACACTCACTTTGAGCACCTTTAGCTGTCATTTAAAAAATCCAGCTCTCCAGAGGTCCCTACCTGGAGGTCTCATATAGAGAGGAATGCAAGAGAAGCTTCAGCTGCTGCAGCCCCGGCTGTTTCAGTCTTTGCAGCCTGGGCACCAGACATTGAAGTGAAATACCTTTGGAGGTGGCCTGAGCCACAGCCACTGTCTGACAGTAACTCTGACAGACCCTGGAAAAAGCTGCCTAGCAAAGCCTAAGCAACCTCCAGATTTGTAAGCAAAATGAATAATTGTAATTGTTTTAAAGCCACTATTTTTTTAACTTTTAAGTTCAGGGATGTAAGTGCAGGTTTGTTACACAGGTAAACTTGTGTCATGGGGGCTTATTGTACAGATTGTTTCATCACCCAGGTATTAAGCCTAGTACCTATTAGTTATTTTTCTTGATCCTTTCCCTTCTCCCACCCTCCACCTTCCAAAAAACCCTAGTGTGTGCTTATTCTCCACTATGTGTCCATGTGTTCTCATCATTTAGCTCCCACTTATAAGTGAGAACATGTGAAATTTGTTTGCCTGTTCCTGTGTTAGTTTGCTAATGATTACAGCCTCCAGCTCCATCCATGTTCCCACAAAAGACATGATCTTGTACTTTTTTATGGCTGCATAGTATTCTATGGTGTATGTGTACACCATTTTTTTAAATCCAGTCAGTCTATCATTGATGGCCATTTAGGTTGATTCCATATCTTTGTAAAACCACTATTTTTTTAAATGCATTTGGTGCATAGTAATAGACAAGTGGAATGCAGACTTTTTAGTGTAGTTAGATGTACCTTTGTTATGTTAAGGAAGACTCCATTTATTCCTAATGGGGATTTTAAATTAAAAAAATTACTATTATATTTAACTAATGACTTTTCAGCAGCTATGAAGATGTGTGGTTTTTCTTCTTAGAGCTATTATGATGATAAATTATATTAGTGAATTTCTATCTATCTTTGCATTCCTAATATAAAATCCGCTGGGTCATAATGTGTTATATTTTATATGCTGTTGAGTTCTGTTTAATGACTTTTTTGAGGATTATTTGTATTGATATTCAAAAGTACAGTCATACTGTGGTTTTCTTATTTTTGTGCTATTTTTATTCAGTTTTGATTTTAGGAGAGGTGGACCTAGGTTTTTTGTTTGTTTGTTTGTTTTGAGATGGAGTCTCACTCTGTCACTCAGGCTTGAGTGCAGTGGTGTGATCTCGACTCACTGCAACCTCCATCTACCAGGTTCAAGTGATTTTCCTGCCTCAGTCTCCCAAGTAACCAGGACTATAAGCACATGCCACCACACCTGGCTAAATTTTGTATTTTTAGTAGAGATAGGATTTCACTATGTTGGCCAGGCTGGTCTTGAACTCCTGACCTCAGGTGATCCACTTGCCTTGGCCTGCCAAAGTGCTAAGGTTACAGGCATGAGCCACCATGTCCAGCTTGACATAGGTTTTAAGAAGCCTGATGCGTCTACAATTTGGGGGGCACTCCAAGAAAAAGAACAGTGAGTTACTAATATAAATTTTGGGCCAGGGCTTTGGAAGGAGCCCTTGCTAGAGAAGAATTGTAAAATTTAATCTTCTTTAGCTTTGTTTTATGTCTGTTGCCAGGTGTCAGTGTTATTCTTACATTATAAAAATTGTTGCTAGTCTAGTTAGTTGTCTATTTATTATTTTTTTCAAAAAACTAGCTCCTTGATTCATTGATCTTTTGCATGACTTTTCGTGTCTCAATCTCCTCAGTTCGGCTGTGATTTTGGTTATTTCGTGTCTTCTGCTAGCTTTGGGACTGGTTTGCCCTTGGTTCTCTCATTCTTTTAGTTGTGTTATTACATGGTTAAATTGAGATCTTTCTAACTTTTTTATGTGGACATTTAGTGCTGTAAATTTTTCTCTTAACACTGCCTTAGCTATGTCCCAGAGATTCTGGTATGTTGTTTCTTTGTTCTTGTTAATTTCAAAGAACTTCGTGATTTCTGCCTTAATATGATTATTTACCCAAAGTCATTCAGGAGCAGGTTATTTGCTCAAAAGCTCCTTACACTGATAAACAACTTCAGCAAAGTCTTAGGATACAAAATCAATGTACTAAAATCTCTAGTACTCCTATACACCAACAATGGTCAAGATGAGAGCCAAATCAGGAACAAAATCCTATTCACAATTGCTATGAAAATAAAATAAAATACCTAGGAATCAGCTAACCAGGGAGGTTAAAGATCTTTATAAGGAGAACTAGGAAACCCTGCTCAAAGAAATCAAAGAGGACACAAACAAATCGAAAAACATTCCATGCTCATGGATAGGAAGAATCAATATCATTAAAATGGCTATACCATTCAAAGCAATTTATAGATTCAATGTTATTCCTATTAAACTACCAATGACATTCTTTACAGAACTAGAGAAAACTATTTTAAAATCTATTTGGAATCAAAAAAGAGCCCAATAACCTTGGCAATTCTAAGCCAAAAGAATAAAGCTGGAGGCATCATGCTACCCAGCTTCAAACTATACTACAGGACTACAGCAACCAAAACAGCATGGTACTAATACAAAAACAGACACATAGACCAATGGAACAGACTAGAGAGCCCAGAAATAAGGCTGCACATCTTCAACAAACATGACAAAAACAAGCAATGGAGAAAGGACTCCCTATTCAATAAATGATGCTATGATAGCTGGCTAGTCATATGCAGAAGATTGAAACCAGACCCTTTCCTTACACCATATACAAAAATTAACTAAAGATAGATTAAAGACTTAAATATAAAAACCCTGGAAAATAACCTAGGCAATACCATTCTGGACATAAGAACAGGCAAAGATTTCATGATGAAGATGCCAAAAGCAATTGCAACGAAAGCAAAAACTGACAAATGGGATCTAATTAAACTAAAGAGCTTCTGCACAGCAAAAGAAACTATCAACAGAGTGAACAGACAACCTACAGAATGGGAGAAAATTTTTGCAAGCTACGCATCTGACAAAGACCTAATATCTAGCATCTTTAAGGAACTTAAAACAAATTTACAAGAAAAATGCAAACAACCCCACTAAAAAGTAAACAAAGAAGATGAACAGACACTTTTCAAAAGAAGCCATACATATGGTCAACAATAATATGAAAAAAAGATCAACATCACTGACCATTAGAGAAGTGTAAATCAAAACCACAGTGAGATACCATCTCATGCCAGTCAGAATGGCTATTATTAAAGTAAAAAAAAAATAACAGATTCTGGCGAGGTTGCTGAAGAAAAGGAATGCTTATACACTGTTGTTGGGACTATAAATTAGTTCAAACATTGTGGAAGATGGTGTGGTAATTCCCCAAAGACCTAAATACCATACAACTTAGCAATACCATTAATGGGTATATACTCAGAGGAATATAAATCATTCTACAATACAGACACATGAACATGTATGTTCACTGAAGCACTATTTGCAATAGCAAAAACATGGAATCAACCTAAATGCTCATCAATGGTAGACTGGATAAAGAAGACATGGTACATACCATGGAATACTATGTAGCCATTAAAAAGAATGAGATAATGTCTTTTGTGGGAATATGGATAGAGCTGGAGGCTATAATCCTTAGCAAACTAACACAGGAACAGAAAACCAAATACCACGTGTTCTCACTTATAAATGGGAGCTAAATGATGAGAACACATGATCACATGGACCCATAGAGGGGAACAACACACACTGGGGCCCATCAGAGGGTAGAAGGTGGAGGGATCAGGAAAAATAACTAATGAGTACTGGGCTTGATACCTGGGTGATGAAGTAATCTGTACAACAAACCTCCATGACACAAGTTTACCTATGTAACAAATCTGCGCATGTACCCCTGAACTTAAAAGTTTAATTAAAAACATTTTTAGAAGTATATCTTATTTTTCTTTGGAGCAGCATAAATATTTCAAATCACAAAAAGAAAACAAAATCACTTAATATCAGCATTGTATGGAACTTTCCATTTTTCTATGTCCTATTATAGCTCTGTCTTTACAGATACATTTTTTACCTAGTTCATTCATTACTGAATACCTATCATGTTAAAGACATTGCAACAGGTACCATGGACTTAGCAGTAAAAGAGAGAATACATGTTTCACAAGTTAGAAGCAGTGGTAGATAAATGTGCACACAATTACAGTACTCATTGAGTGCTGTCTTGCAGGAAAGTGAAAAGCACCACGGAGGACATAGGAGTGGCATCTAACACAGACTGGGGAGGGCACTGCAGGAGAAGAGGAGCATTCAAAAAAGGCCTCCCAGAGGGGCCAGCATCTAAATTAAATTAAGGTGAAGGAATACTTTATTTTGCTTTTTCCACTTAGCTTAAAAGTCATAGTGGACTCCAACGACACTTTTGTGACACTAAAAGTCCTTCCAGAAAGCTTGATTGGTTACCTGGTAGGAGACCCTGAAACTGCCTAGCTGAGGCATGAGCTGGTTCAGGGGCACATGGTCAGTCAACAGGTCCACTTGGTGTCATGGGCAAGTTGAGACCTAAGCTGGAAGACAGAACCAGAAATGTGAAGAGATCTGGGGGTTGAATACGGGACATTGCAGCTGAGTCTGGAGACCAGATATTTCTGTGTAGGACTGCTTCATCCTCCACAATTTTAAGAGGGCATATCTTCTGTTTTGGGTGAAAGGTTTAGTATGGATTGGACAGGGGAATAATTTCACCTGGCCAAAATCCTCAGTTGGGAGGGTTTTTTTCCTGAGGTCACATGAGGTCTTCACTGAATATCTGTGCTTCCTAGTGTCCTCCAAGGTTCCTGATGACCTAATATTGGTTCCTACTGGTTACTTTCCTGTTCTGGGATTCCCTTATACTGCCTTGCTTGGAAGCTGTGATAGAAAGTGAGGATTTTGAGCAAGGAGCCCTGGGCTCACCTAAGTGTCTGAGCCTCAGTTCCTCATCTGCAATGTTAGACACAATCACAGGGTGATTGTATGGAGCAGGTAGGAGTACATTTGTGAAAGTGTCTTATAAATTATAAACTACTATGTAGATAGCTCTTATTCTTACAGTTTAGAGATTCCTAGTCTTAGAGATGAGAGAAATGAGGCCTGATAGTTTAGAAATGTCCTGGAAATGATGCCAAGCTTATAGAAATAAAAGGGGCTCCACTAATTGCCAAAGTAAAGGAGCCTCAGGTTCTACCTTTACCTGGGATTGAAAGCACCTAGGGAGTGGACTAAACCATACAGGTGAAGAGATGGAAAGAATTCTTACCAGCATTAGTCATCAACCTGGACAAATAAATGGCTGGTGGTCATCTAGAAACTTTTCATTAACAGTTTTTCCTGGATTGGTTTTAGGAATCAAAGCCTTTGGCTTTGACACATCATTACACATTATTTGTGTAATAGTGATCCCAACTGTAATCCTTCATATCTGCAAAGCACTTTAAAATTACCAAACACTTAGGCGTACACTATTCATCTAATTACTGCAGTACCATGGGAGGTACAGACAAGACAGATAGGCTCTTTGATGCCCAGTGAATAAATTATGGGTAAGTGGTTTTTCTGAGGAGAGAAGGAACCATATACCAGGCACTACACTATGTCCTTAGGATACCCTGTGCTTTTAATCCTCTCAATAACTCCATGAGAGGGGAGTTTAATCACGGCTTGATAGCTTAGTAATTAAATTTGCAGAGAGAGTAAGAAGTCAAATAAAGTCACACACAAGCAAGTGGCAGATCAGTGAGTGGAATGCAGGTCAGTTCTCTGACTCAAAGTCCTGTGTTATTTCCACCTTCCTCCTTAAAAAAAAGGAAAAGAAAAAGAAACTTTGTCTTACCTCCAATTGTTTCCAAATGGAAGCATATGGTTGGGCTGGTTGTTGAGTCTGAAATAAATAGCTTCTTTTAGACTGTTGAGACAGCCAAATGCTTTCAATATGCTCCCAAGGTTGATGATTGGGTCTGAATAGAAGCCAGATGTTCTGGATTCCAGAGCTATTTCCTTGTTGCATGCTCTCCCCAACCCCCAACCCTCCATTAAATGGAGGAAGGGAAGGTGAGATCAGACTGACTGATTTTGCTTTTTCACATCTTTCTCTTTGGAAGAAGGAGGTGAGGGAGTAGTTGAGATTGCAGTTGGGCTGAAGCAGGCTGTGGGCTTGGGGTGGGATGTAGACTAGAAGAAAAATCACCAGAAAGAATGTGCAATCGCTTATTCCAGGCCTTTAGAATCCCTTTGCTGCCTGACCTTTCTGTACTCCTTCACAGTTGACAGCCCAGACTCGGCTTCCCGCTAGGAGGAAGTGCCCTGCAGTTAGTCTGCTGATTACTAAAACAGAACCATCATAGCACTTGTCAGCTCCCCTTCCTCCATGCACTTTGGCAGATTTTTTTTTTCAATTTCTTGTTTTATTGCTGTTTGTCAGACTGGGGAGCCTTTGAAGTTCTTTATAGATCTGACTTTTATCAGAGCATGTAGGAGTTGGGGGGTGGGAAATGGGTTGGATGCAACCCATCAAAATATTCTATTCTGCATCCAACGAACTCACCCCCACTCCGTCTTTGTCTGAAAAGCTTTGTGACATGGTGTTTCTATACGTGGCCTGCCTTCCAGATGAGAGAGTGACATCTATTGTCATAATATGGGGAGGAAATTATGATTGCTTAATGATAGCATGTCGCAGCTTGTCGCTTCTTTATTTTCCTTTTAAATACTTGCTGTCACAGCAACACACAATTGGCCTTCAATCTTGGGGCTGAGGCTGGGACCTCATGTGGTACAAGGTGGTGCAGAGATGACTTATTGGTAAAGCTGGGGAAGACAAAAGTGAATACAAAAATATTTCTGTATGCCTGGCTTGGTTCTCTCTTCCTCCCACCTTGATATGAGGCAGAGGCCTTTTGACCATGTTGGCTGGCACTTTGTATACTGGTCTCGAAAGCACCGACACCGGCTTAAGCATGCTTGGTCTCCCAGATTCTGATGATCTTTCCTTGTCTGGTTTACTCTTAGAATCTAGAGGGCATTGTTCATGGAAACAGCAAGCAAAGGATAAGAATGGTTCAAGTCTCTACTGGTTGCAGCGAATTTATTCATTCTGTGCTACCACTTGACTTAGCTTTCTGACAACAACAGTGACAACAAAAATCATTTCGATCCTATTTAATAATTAAATGTTAATCTCTTTTGTTCAAACGATGAAATACAAATTCCTCATGCCAACGTGTAACATCTGTCTCGATTTGGTTCAGACCTACCAAAATCCACCTCCCACCACCTCAGATCCTTTGTGGTAGCCAGGCATCTTTCTTTGTTTCCTTAAATAAAATAATTTAAATTATGGCACATTTCAAGCGTAGGAAACAACTAGAAAACACATAGATACTTGTGAACCCATCATATAACTAGATGGGTGCATTTTAAAAAATAACATTGAATGTAAAAAGAAAGTTGAAAAAAATATGTGCAGTTATATTTAAATTATTATTTAGTGTCACTTATGCAAACTTTTAAGCACCCAAAGCCTTTTCTGTTTTCATCTGGCAAATGTCTATTATCCTTTATGGCTCAGTTCAAATATCACTCCCCTCTCAAGTCTGTGACTTGTTCAGCAGAGTAACTGTTCCTCCTTTGTGACTTCCAGCCACTCATTTATACGGTTTTCCATTACTTGTTAATACTGCTGGTATTATAATTTCTAATTTCATGATGGTCTCCTCCACTAAGCTCCTTAAGGATAATGACTGAGTTGCATTTTTCTTTGTCCATCTGGGACATAAACCCATGATAATTGTCTTGAAACTTTTGTCAGACTAAAATATCATTATATGGCACAAAACCGTGATCTAACGATAGGCACACTAAAGTACAATTTAAAGTTTGATTCCCAGTCTTTTTTGTTTGTTTGTTTGAGACTGAGTTTCACTGTATCACCCAGGTTGGAGTGCAGTGGTGCGATCTCGGCTCACTGCAACCTCTGCCTCCTGGTTTCAAGTGATTCTCATGCCTCAGCCTCCCAAGTAGCTGGAATTACAGGTGCCTGCCACCACACCTGGCTAATGTTTTGTGTTTTTAGTAGAGATGGCGTTTCACCTTGTTGACCAGGCTGGTCTCGAACTCCTGACCTCAAGTGATCCTCCCACTTTGGCCTCCCAAAGTGCTAGGATTATAGGCGTGAGCCACTGCACCCAGCCAGATTCCCAGTCTTAATAGCAACAACAGCTATCTTTTACTGTTTACAAAGTGCTTTCAAATTCATTAACTCTATTTTGCTTCATTATAACTCTTTAAAGTATGTACTGCAGACAGCACTGCTATTAAATGAAAGAAGAAACCGTGATTTAGAGAGGTTAAATGACTCATTCATTGCCACACAGCTCAGAGGTGATGGAATTATCTCACTGGCTTTAAATGAAATGCTCTTTTATTATGAGTTTTTGAATTGGTGTTAACACCACAAATCAATTCCTCTTTTTCTCTATTCCTTTCTTCTTCCTACCTTCCTTCTTCTTTCTCCTCATTTTTTAATTCTTGTAACAAATGTTAATTGAATACCATCTATCTGCACTGTATTAGCTTCTGGGGATAAAATAATAATTAAAACTAGTCCTGGTTGTGGCTCCTGTGGAGATAACAGTCATCCGGAGAACTTGAAATCCTTCTAAACAATACACAGCATGCAGGCTGGTAAATGTTTGGTAACTCCTTGCAAGACTGTGTTATGCTAGAACGGTGGTAGTAAGATGAAATGTTTCCTGATGCTTTGACAGAGTTCTGAGCACTTTGAGATTTTTTCCGAAGTTAATTGGGAGGGGGGGAATTAATTCACTTTGTTTAGCTCTTAAGAGCTCTTCCCTCTGTAGTGAATTGCTTAATGGTAGAGGCTTTGATGCCGGCAGGTACTTTTAGTGGAATATGACTGCTATTGCCCTCTCTTACAACCTGCACTGTTGTGTGGGCTGAAACCAATTAGACCCAAATTAATTAGCAAGAAAATGATGGGCCCACTTGCTGAGCCATTCACAATGCCATGTGAAGAAAGAAGAACAGTGTTTGAAGGATGCTGTGTGTTTCTGCTCAACCCTAATGACTGAAGTATTTCCAAATATGGAAGTAAATTCAAGCCATTGCTGAATTAAGTGGTCCACTTTTTTTAACCCACGAAAGTCCTTTATTCAAAGGCAAGGTAGGAAACTATAAAGAACTCTTTATGGGTCCTAGGACCTGTGATAAGCTATGGGATACATTTAGAAGGCACATGGAATCATTATGTAATTTGACCTCTTAAGGCTCAAAGTAGCTGAGGAAATTGATGGTTAAAAAACATACAAGGACCAATATCCCTCCTACATGAACTGTGGGTAAGGAGGCTTTCTTCTAGAGGACAAACTTAGCTCTCCCTGCTCTCACTGTAAGGTCTCCTTTGCTAGGTTCTTCCTCTGCCTATTCCTTCAATGAGAATATTAATGGGGCTCAACTAACAGCCCCTCCAGGGCCATCTAATCTCCCTTGATATTAAATACCAACTTTGCGTTGATACTTCCCAGGCTAGCCCACTATCTAGATGCTCTCTTGAGCTCAGACTGCCTATAGGTCTTTTCCTTGATATCCCATGAGCAACTCAAACAATTATCTTAGAACCTAACTTCCTCCTTCTGATTCATCAACTGGTCACTCAAAACGAGAAACTTGGGAGTCATTCTTAACCCTTTTCTCCCTCTCATTCCCCTCACTAAGGATATTGAGGAGCTCTGTTCATTTTCTATCCTAAGTATTATAATTCCCAAATTCATCTTCTAATATTTCTTTCCAACATCCGTTTAGACTAGGCTCCTAATCCTCTGCCCCTCGGTGTGTTCTTCTGGTCACCTTTGATGGCTCCTGGTCTTTGGTCATCCTTAAATGTTCATACTTCCTAGGCTATTGCTGCCAAGAGTCTTCTCTTTGAACACTGAACTGAACCAGAGTGACCTCAACCACTTCAAGATTTCAGCTACTATTTTTTTTTTTTTTTTTTTTTTTTTGAGACAGAGTCTCGCTCTTTCGCCCAGGCTGGAGTGCAGTGGCGCAATCTCGGCTCACTGCAAGCTCCGCCTCCTGGGTTCACGCCATTCTCCTGCCTCAGCCTCTCCGAGTAGCTGGGACTACAGGCGCCCGCCACCACGCCTGGCTAATTTTTTGTATTTTTAGTAGAGACGGAGTTTCACCGTCGTCTCGATCTCCTGACCTCGTGATCCGTCCGCTTCAGCCTCCCAAAGTGCTGGGATTACAAGCGTGAGCCACCGCGCCCGGCCTCAGCTACCATTTTTATGCTGATGGCTCCCAAATGTACGTTTCCAGCTACAAACTCTCTCCTGAGCTTCCAATCGACATATCCAGCAACTAACTGGAGATCTGCATGTTGATATCCCACAATCATCTCAAACTCAGTGTCATAAACAAGCTTATTATTTTTCTCCTAAACCTTCTCTCCTACTGTGAATAACTGTCCCATCCATTCAGTTGCACAGATTAGAAATCTAAGTGCCATTTTATTAACTCCTTGCTCTTACGTCCCTTATCCTTATTTCTAAGTGCAGATGACTCCAAATTTTAAAACTCTCTCAAATCTGTCCACTTTTCTTCATTTCCATGGCTACCATCTTAGTAGAAGGCACTACCATCTCCTCCCTGAATTACTGCAAAAGCCTCTTCCATGGTGATCTTACATATTATTTATTTATTTATTTTTGAGACAAGGTCTCACTTTGTCACCCAGGCTGGAGTGCAGTGGCATGAACATGGCTCACTGCAGCCTTGACCATGCAGGCTCAAGTGATCCTCCTGCCTCAGCCCTCCAAGTAGCTGGAACCACAGGCACACACTACCACACCCAGCTAATTTTTCTATTTTCTGTAGAGATGAGGTCTTGCCATGTTTCCCAGGCTGGTCTCGAACTCCTGAGCTCAAGTGATTCTGTCAGCCTCCCAAAGTGCTGGGATTACAGGCATGAGCCACTGTGCCTGGCCTATTTTGTAATTTTCTAATCCAGATTCCACATGGCCAGATTTACTGGGGAGGTGCGGGGGGGATAAAGTCTGGCTCTGTTGCCCAGGCTGGAGTGCAGTGGTGCAATTATGACTCACTGCATTCTCAAACTTTTGGGCTCAAGAGATCTTCCACCTCAGTCTCTTGAGTAGCTGGAACCACAGGCGTGCACCACCACACCTGGCTAAGTTTTTCTTTTTCTTTTTAGTAGCGATGGGGTCTCAATATGTTGTGTAGGCTGGGCTCTGCCTCCCAGAATGCTGGGATTACAGGTGTGAGCCACCATTCCTAGCCCCACATTGACATTTATACAGTGCTGATGGGTTAATGCCACTCTCAAACTTTAAAACGTTCATGGTTCTGCAAAGCTGTGAGGATACATTCTAACTCTTAACTTTCGCTTTTTTCTTTTCTTTTTCTTTTCTTTTTTTTTTTGAGACGGAGTCTTTCTCTGTCTCCCAAGCTGGAGTGCAGTGGCACGATCTCGGCTCACTACAACTTCCACCTCCTGGGTTCAGGCAGTTTCCCTGGCTCAGCCTCCCAAGTAGCTGGGATTACAGGTGCCTGCCACCATGCCCGGCTAATGGCTTTGTATTTTTAGTAGAGACAAGATTCCACTATGTTGGCCAGGCTGGTTTTGAACTCCTGATCTCAAGTGATCCACCCCCCTCGGCCTCCCAAAGTGTTAGGATAACAGGCATGAGCCATTGTGCCTGACCAACTTTGGGTTTTCAAGACCCTTCAAGATTCTGGCTTCTAATAACCTGACCTCATTTCTTGTGTCACTATTGGAACTTCATGCTCCGGCTATCCTGCACATACTTTTCCAAACATGCACATTTCTACTTGCCTCTGGTTGCAAATACTGCCAATGCCTTCTGATCTTTCAGACCTTATTTTAGATGCCACTTCATGGTACAGCAGGAAGCCTTCATGGCACCATCATTATGTATGTAAATGACTGTTACTTGCCTGTCTTCCTCATTAGACCAGAAGTTCTTTGAGTGCAGGGGCTATGTCTTGTCCATTTTTGCTTCTCCAGATAGAGAAGAAAGACATTCCATTGATAGCTGATGATTTTAAATTTGAAAGATGTCCTCTTGTAGCAGGACAAGCCACAGACAAAATCCCTCAGACATGGCGTTAAAGAAGGCAGGGCTTTATTCAGCCGGGAGCTTTGGCAAGACTCAGGTCTCCAACAACCGAGCTCCCCGAGTGAGCAATTCCTGTCCCTTTTAAGGGCTCACAACTCTAAGTGGGTCCATGTGAGAGGGTCATGATCGATTGAGCAAGCAGGGGGTACGTGACTGGGGGCTGCAAGCACCAGTAATTAGAACGGAACAGAACAGGACAGGGATTTTCACAGTGCTTTTCTATACAATGTCTGTAATCTGTAGATAACATAACTGATTAGGTCAGGGGTCGATCTTTAAGTACCAGGCCCAGAGTGTGGTGCTGGGCTGTCTGCTTCTGGATTTCATTTCTGCCTTTTAGTTTTTACTTCTTTCTTTGGAGGCAGAAATTGAGCAAAAGACAATACGAGGGGTGGTCTCCTCCCTTATTCTTATAGGTCCACCTCCCTCCAGGCTTGAACTTCTCTAACTTGTCTTCTGCACTGCTCCAGGATGATCTTTATGAAATGTAAATCAGACCATGCTGCTCTTGATAACTGTTTCGGCAGCTGCCTACTGCTGCCTTTTCTCAATCTTAGACTCTGGGACTGGACTGAGGCTGATTCCATCCTGGCCTTTATGATACATATGATCCAGGCCTAGGCCAAACATAACATCTCATTCTTTTGGCCATAGTGACTGGTTTGGAAATGGGCATATTAACCAATGAAAGTTTTGCTGGGATTTTTGAGAAGGCGATTCTTCTCAGATCTTGTTATTATATAAATCCCAGGTTTGAAGACAAAACAGTAGAAGGTGGAGCCCAGCTGTGGAGGCATCCTGAATCCTGATTACTTTATTTGATCTGTGACCTCAGTAATCCTGAAGCCAGCCTTACCCTGTGATTTCAGCTTGTGCAATCAAATACATTTCTTTGCTTGCTTAAGCCAGATGGGTCAAGATTTCTGTTATTTCATTTATTTATGCATTCATTAAACAAATATTCATTGAGCTTCTGCATTGTTCTAAACACTGTTGTAGACGTTAGGGAGAATGCAGTGACAATGTAGACAGTCTCTATAATATGGTTTGACTTTGACCCCACCCAACTCTCATCTTGAACTGTAATCCTCATAATCCCCACAGGTTGTGGGAGGGACCCAGCGGGGGATAATTGAATCATGGGGGTGGTTACCCTTATGCTGTTCTTGTGATAGTGAGTTCTCACGAGAGCTGATGGTTTTATAAATGTCTGGCATTTCCCTTGCTGGCACTCATTCTGTCTCCTGCCGTCCTGTGAAGAGGTGAGGTGCCTTCCATGATGATTGTAAGTTTCCTGAGGCCCCCCAAGCCATGCAGAACTGTGAGTCAATTACACCTCTTTCCTTTATAAATTACCCAGTTTTGAGTATTTCTTCACAGCAGTGTGAGAACAAACTAATACACTGTATTTTAAAAGGGGTATTGAAAGTGACCTCACTGATCCATATCTTACAAAAGAACACCATAACATCCATAATCTATCTTATGCATATCTCTCCAGCTAAAGCTAAATTCAGTCTTGACCATGCTGAATCTGAAGTACCCAAGTTTCTTATTATAGCACAATGGTTGTCCATCTCTGAAATCATAAACCTTAATATTCCATTCTAACCACAATTTGATATACTTTCACCTCTTTGTACTTTCATCCCCTTGCTTATCAATAATCATTTATTTACTTCTTTTTATCCACTTCCTCACACACCCATTCCCACCCTGGCTCAACTTTGCCCTTACAGAGCAACATAGACCTGCAGGATGTCTCCTTAGTAACTCTTCTAATTACCTCAGCTTCTCTGCCATGTTAATTTCCCTCTGTCCTGCTCTCAAAAAACCACAATGCTATGTCAACATGACCGTCCACCAACTATGATCCTCCTCCTGTTTTTCAGAGCCTAATTAAGGGAAAACACAGAACATGAAGATGAGTGTTATGATAAATTAATATCTCCCAGCTCTACTGTGTCTTCAGGGTTGCCTAGAATCTTTCCATGTGTTTCTAATCAACAACTTCCTGCATTTCATTTCAGGTGCTATTTCAGTCCTTTGCTTTTCTACACAAAACCCCTCCATGATAATCAACTCTAACCCTAACTCATTAATTATTTAACAAATACACATTGAGAACTTGCTATCTAATAGGAATCATGCTGCATTTTGAGTCATGGTGATGCACAAGGGAAACAAGTGATTACAAATGTGCTGATGATTGTAAAAGGGAAGGAGGAGACAGGGTGCTGAGGTGGTACTTAATCTGAGGATGTGGACTATTTTAGAAGGAGGTTGGAGAAGGCTTTCCTGAAGAAGTAAAATTTAATAGCAAAGGAAATATTCCCAGGAATAGGAACAGCATAGGAGAAGGGCCCGAGGTGAGGAATTGGTAAAAATCCAGTATGGCTGGAGCATAGAGCTCGAGGAGAAAGTGGCATGAGGCAATGCTGGGGAAGGCCATTCTTTCCTTCCTTCATTGATTGTAATATTCATCCAGATATTCACTGGGAGCTTATAATATACCCAGCACTATTATCTGGGCTGAGGATTTGGGAGTCACAGCAGATGCCCTCAAGTGCTTGCTCCTATTCCATTGCATCTACTTTTTCTGTACATTCTGGCCCAACATCTGCTTGCATTTGCCAGCACTTGGTTTCTTTGCCTGAGGGCTTTCTTTGGCTGCTGGCATGACTCTGCCTACATCTAAGGTGGGCTGGAGTGCTGGGAAATTAAAGCTCTCAAGGAGTGACCAACAGGAGTGGGCAGATAGAAACCCCGGTCCCCTTGCCCCTTGCAGAAGAAGATCTCTGAGGTGTTTGTTCCACACTAAGTTTCCCCTTGGGATGAGATGGCAGTTGCCCTTAGTGGTTACCTGTTTAAACACTTTCTACCTTTCAGATTCTCTCCCCCTTTCTTCCCTACTCCCTTACATTCCTTCCTTTGCCCTTAGAGAGCAACCTAGACTTGCAGGGCATCTCTTCAGTAACTCTTCCAATTACCTCAGCTCCTCTGCTATGTTAGTTTCTCTCTGTCCTCCTCTCGAAAAACTACAATGCCGTCTCAACGTAACTGCCCACCATCTATAATCCTCCTCTTGTTTTTCAGAGCATGATTACGGAAAAACACAGAATATGAAGATGAGTGTTATGATAAATTAATATCTCCCAACTCTACTGGATCCAAGTTTTCTTGAACCACCTCCCAGATAAACTCCTTGCATTGAATCCTTTGGATTTTGTGAAACCTGAATGAAGACAGTGGTAAACAAGATGTATGAGGTCCCCGACTTCATGACATTTAGATTCCGCAGAGGGATACAGACAATGGAAACCAAAATAACTAAGTTATTTTCAGCTAGAATTTATATGATGAGTAAAGTAATTCAGGGCAATAGAGTAGAAAGTGCCTGGCATGGCAGGGAGGTAGGGGCTGGGGAGAGTGGGCTGCATAGATTGGGTGTTCAGAGAAAACTAGGTGGGTGAGGCTCCGTGCGTTCTTCCTCCTGTTGCCTCTTCTTGCCTGCATGGTGATGCTGTGCCAGTTCTTCCTCCTTGAAGCTGTTGTCTTCCCTTGGCTCCAATGATGCTCATTGGTTTTTCTTCTGATTATTCTGGTTATTATAACCCAATCCTCTCCAAGAACTTTTCATCCACCTAAAATCCTAAATATCAGGGTTTCCCAAGGTCCTTTCTTGTTCCTTTTCATTCTCCCTCTGATGGAATCAACATCTCATGGTGATGATTCTCAAATTTATATCTATTGTGAAACTCTTTACTGAATTCCAAGTCCAGATACCCAACCATCAATTGCATATCTCTTCCTAGATGTTCCACAGATGCTGTAAACTGAAAATATCCAAACCCAATGTAATCTTTTACTCACCCCCCAAAACTGGTCTTCATCTTAAATCCTTTGTGTCAAAGGATAGCATCACCCACATCCAAGTAGTCAGCAAGCCTTTTTTATTCCTTCTTAAATTCTGTTCCGTCATCTCCATTGCCATTGCTGATCAATGTTCAGGACACCGTTAAAAGCCTTTGCCTGGATTACTACAACAGCCTCTAAACAAACCTCTTGTTCTTCCCCCTCCCATCCATCCTCTCCACGGCAGATCAAAAAATAGTTTTAAAATTCAAATTTGCCTATGTCATTGCTATGCTTAAAATTTATTCAGGGGATCCCATCAACTTCAGATAAAGCTCAGGCTCCATAGCATCACAATCAAGATGCTGCAAGGTTTTGCCCTTGCTTTTCTCCCCATTCTCATCCCAGCCCTTCCCCCTCATGTTGTTTTGTGCCTCTGTGTCATTGCATATGCCTTTCCCTCCCAAGCTTTGATGTCTAGGTTATTCCTGAACATTCTGAAAGACTTGGCTCAAGCATTTCCACTTCTATAAAGGTTTCTTGACCACCCAAAACAGGAAGTGATTCTTCCCGTCAAGTCCCTCAGCTCCCTGACTGTGGGATTGTCTATACATCCATATGTCTATACTGCATTGTCATGTTTTGCTCTTTGCCTATTTCTGTCACTAACCTCTGAGCTCCTTAAAAGCAGGTAATGGGTTACTTATGTCTGTATCAGTGCCGAATACATAGACATGTGCAATCAACCTTTGCCAAATGAATTAATAGTGTAGATTACTCCATGTGCAGGTCTGGGATAACATATGACCCAACCTTGAATATTTTCTCTAAATCATACTATAAAAAGTTCCATTTGACATAAAAATGCAAATTGTTTATAAAGATCACTCTCCCTGTTCCTTAAACCACCTAGACCTTTGTCTGTTCCCTGGGACCAAGTGCTTCAAAAGCAGATGCTTTCACATTAACCAGCCCATTCCCTGCACTTGCTATAGTTTATAACAGAGGGAATTGTGATTTCATCTTTGAATTCTGTTACTTTTGTTCCATTTATGTGCTTATATTTTAGATAACAGAATGGAGAGGATGAGTTATTCAGTAATTCTTAGTTGTGTTGTTTTTGAAATATGCTTTTGTTCTCCCTATCTCTACTTAAACCAGTCATTGAAGGCACCCATAGAAAACAAATTGAAAAAAAAGGAAACCAATTTGACAAGTTTTCATTACGCTTCCTGTTTAATTTATTTTAGATTCATGTTGGTGAAGTCTCTCACATATTGTTCACTGTCATACAAAGCACTGTCTTTCTCTGCAGTCAGTTCTTTATTAAGAACTTCTATGCTCAATGTACAATAATAAGGACTTTGCATTTTACTTAATCCACCCAGCCACTCTATGAAGGATTAGCATGTGGGAAACATCTGGAGCCAAGAGAAAGCATGACGACTTTAGGAAACTGACAGCAGTACTGTCTTGCTTTTAGCACTGAAATTGTAGGAGTAGGGGGAGAGTAATGGGGAGAGATGAATAAAGCTGGAGAGTTAAGCAGATGCTACATCTTATTCTTGTACACCATCTCCAGAAGTCTGGGATTTTCCCCAAGAGGAATGGAGTGTCACTGGTGGGAGACCTTGTAAAATAAGTGTTTAATAAGGATAGCTGTGGCTGCAGAGTGGAGAATGGATTGAAGGACCGCAAGACTGGAGGGAGAGAGAGTAGTCTGATAATGTAGTAATCTAAATCAATCGTAATGGTGGCTTGAAGAAGTGTGGTGGGATCATAGAGTCAAGAGATATATAGGAAGTACGAATGCCTTATAGTAAGTCAAACAGGCCTCAGGATGAATCTCTTTCTGCCGTTTACTAGAGTGTGACCTCAGCCAATTGAGGCAATTTGGCTAAATCTGTTTTTTCATCTGACACAATAGTACCTATCTCACCAAATTCTTGAGGAGATTATGAGGTAATTCATGTTGTGGTAGCCAGAATACTGCCTCCCAAAAGACATTGCTATCCTAATCCCTTGAACCTATGAATAGATGTTACCTGATATGGCAAAAGAGCCTCTGTAGATGTGATTAGGGTAAAGGAAAAATCCTTCAATGGGGAGATCATTCCTGATTATCCAAGCGGGCCAAATCTGCCTATACAAATCCTTAAATGTAGAGAGCCTTTCCTGGCTGTGTCTAGAAAGAGATGTCGTGATGGAACATGGGTCAGAGAGATGTTACGTTGGTGACTTTGAAGATGGAGGAAGGAGGCCAGGAGCCAAGGAATGTGGGTGGCCTTTAGAAGCTGGAAAATTCTCACTCATTTGTGGGAGCTATAAATTAAAACAACTGAACTTATAAAGCCAGACAGCAGAACGATGGTTACCAGAGGCAGGGAAGGGTTGCCGGGGAAGAGGGAGTGGGAAATAGAGACAGTTAATGGGTACAAAAATATAGTTAGGTCCAACGAATAAGATCTAGTTATTTGATAGCACAACAAGGTGAGTACAGTCAGCAATAATTTGTTGTACATCTTTGAATAACCGAGGGGGCACAATTAGAATGTTTATAACACAAAGAAATGATGAATATGTGAGGGGATGGAAACTCCACTTACCCCGATGTGATTATTACATATTATCTGTCGGTGTCAAAATATCTCATGTGCCCCATAAATATATTAATATATCTACTATGTGCCCCAAAAAATTAAAAATTAAAATTATAACAAAGAAGCTGGAAAAGGTGAGAAAATAGGTTCTTCCCTAGAGAGCCTAGAAAAAAAGATAGTGCTGCCAGGACCTTGATTTTTGTCAAGTGAATTGTCAGGCTGGTACACAAGTACCCATCTGTATGTCTCAACCACAGAATTGTGGACACAACACCCCAATCATACCAAAGCCTTCTGCAGTTCCTGAGTCCTGCACCAGAAGCGCTTGTAGGATAAAACTATCCACTATGGCTTCTGGGGTTTGTGTTGGATTTCTAACATACAAAATGGCAAGATAATACATTTCTGTTGTTTTAAACCCATAATTTTGTAGTTATTTGTTATAGAAGCAATGGAAAACTAATACACATGTTGAGGGCTGAGCCTAGTGCTGAATATCGGAGGCTTTGAGTAGTGAATCAAATGGACGTGGTGATTGATTGGATGTGGGGAAGGGAGGATGAGTGAAGAACTGAGAAGAGTGCTTGGGAATCCATGCTGTTGCCACAGTTTAGTTTGGGAAAGTTGAGTTTCAGGACCCTGAGAGGTATTCCCGTGGACCTGTTAGTAGGTAGGTGGACAGGGTCTGCAACTTAGAAGAGAGATCTGGGCTACAGATTCACATTTTACATATTGTATTTCTGCGTCATACATACAATGGATGAGATTGCTTCACTTTATCACTCCCAGAAGATATTTGGGAAAACATTAGCCCCTCTAGATCCCTGCTTCCTCAAGCTGACTTCCAAGGCCGTAGACTCCAGATTGCCTAAGTCCACAAGAGGCAAACCTGTACGTCTGTCAGCGATTTTTGGTTGAAAGTAATGTCTTCGACGTGGCCATTTAACCCAGGAGGAGTCTCAGATTGGATGCCACTCCCCATTCTTGGAGTGACAGAATCCAACCAAGTGGAATTATTTCATATGTGAGAGCAGTGCCAGGCCACGAATTCTGCCACCACTAACTATAGGTGGCTGATACTAGGTGGCTGTTCAGACTGATTTTCCATTTGCTTTTGTTATTTTTGATTGATTTGTAATAATTGCACATATTTATGGCGTACGGTGTGATAATTTATGGTGTGAATACTCAAAATCTGCTCTTCTAGCTATTTGAAAATATGCATACATTGCTAATTTAGTCATTCTATAGTGCTATAGAACACTAGAACTTATTCCTCCTATCTAGCTGTAATTTTGTGTCTGTTAATCAACCTCTGGTTTTCCGTCCTCACCCACCACCACCTCTGATGCCTTTCCAGTCTCTAGTGACCACTATTTTACACTCTACTTCTATGAAGGCAACTTCAGACTGAGTTTTATGGTATTAAACATCTTTGTTTACTAACCAGCAACCTCAGCTAAGAATGTCTTTTTTTTTTTTTTTTTTTTTTACTTAATGCTGTCACCTATAATCGTAGGAGCTAGATCTGTAGTACTAGTGCTTTGGATGGAATACTAGTGATATGGAAGTGCTGGGGAGGGAAGAACGTGGTCCGTTTGAATGACAGGGAAGAGGGGAAGGGAAGTGCTGAGTAGAGAAAGGTGGTTCCCTGGATAGGGCTCCGACCCCCACGGACCTAGGTGAGAACAGGCGCTCCTGCCTTGGCGCCCAAATGTTGCATTTTCCAAGACCACCCTGGCCCCCGCTACGCCACCATCCTGGGCCTATGAAAACCAGAAACCTTAGTAAGGCAGAGACACAGTGGCTGGATGTCACGAGGAACACATCCGTGGAAGAAGACGCAAGCGGCTGGTAGTTGAGAGCACAGCAGCGGAAGAGCACCGGATAGGCACCAGCAGGTGGCAGGCCATAGGCCACGGAGCGACGGGGAGTTTGGCTGGGGCAGTCGCGGGAGAGCACGGATCTCCAAGCGGCTGGTATCTAGGGGAAAATAATCTCCCTTCTGGCTCCCGCATCTGCTGAGAGCTACTTCCACTCAATAAAACCTTGCACTTATTCTCCAAACCCATGCGTGATCAGAGTCTTCCAGTACACCAAGGCAAGAAATCCCGGGATACAGAAAGCCCTCTGTCCTTGGGACAAGCTAGAGGGTCTAATTGAGCTGGTCAACACAAGCCGCCTATAGGCGGCAAACCAAGAGAGCACTCTAACACACGCCCACTGGGGCTTCAGGAGCTGTGAACATCCACCCCTAGACACTGCCATGGGGTTGGAACCCCACAGCTTGCCTGTCTGTATGCTCCCCTAGAGATTTGAGCAGCGGGGCACTGCAGAAGCGAGCCACATCCCCATCACATGCCCTGAAAGGGGGACAAGGGAACCTTTCTCGTTTCACTAGTGCTTTGTCTTGTCTTGGATGTCAAAGTACTTGTGTAGCCTCCATAAGTGATTCTCTGACCTGAGGAATTCATAGCTTCCCTCCCCTAACTCCAGCAACAGCAGACTGATGTATGGATGCAGGCATGCCCCCATACTGATCTTACTTCATATTCAGCAAGGCCCCTGGAATTGTCGGGCTCGTGCACAAGCACCCATCTGTGTTTCCACCACAGAATCGTGGACGCAAACACCCCAGTCATACCAAAGCCTTCTTCAGTTCCTGAATCCTGCACCAGAAGTGCTTGTTGGATAAAATTATCCACTATGGCTTCCGGAGTTTGTGTTGGTTCAAAGTCCATTGTAAGAAGAGACTCCATGCAATAATCATAACAGCCACTATTTATTGGAGGTCTACTATTTGCTACATTCTGCACTTTACATGTATGATTTCTTACTCTTGCCACATTTTAGTAAGAAGAGTATTATTATTATCTTTATATTTTAGGAGAGGAAGCAATGTCTTAGGCAATTTAAGTAAATTGCCCAAGCGAATAAAGTGGCACAGCTTGAATTCAAAATTACTTTCATCTGTTTCCAAAATTAACATTTTTTGTTCTAATCCACATGTTAGCAATGTCTATAAAGGATAAAGGACAAATGCAGGAAGATTTAGGACCTTCTGGTGCTCCAGTCCAATATGTAGGTGTCTGCAGGAACTTTATAACCAATTTCTCCCATCCCAGGGTTGCTTATTTATTCTTTAATTCAACCAGTATTTATTGAATGCTGACTGTGCTAGTTGAAGGAGATGTGTCTGTTGTCTTCAAGGAGCATATTTTCTGGTGTAACAAATAGATAAGTGAACAAACGGGTACACTGTGCTAAGTACAACAATAGCAGCTCACTATAGGGGAGATGGAGGTCCATACCATCCTCTTCCTACGTTGGCTGCCTTCCCTAAGAGAGGCGCTATTGTAAATTTATTGTAGCTCTTCATCTGTGTGTGTTATGTCTCCAGGATGTGTACATACAAAAATGCATAGATATGCAGTCTCCCAGTTTATACTGTCTTCCAGATTTCTTAATCACCTGTATGTCAAGGAACAGCTATCTTCCCCCATTCACAAAATGTCCAGAAAGGACACATAATAGATCCTGCAACAGGACATCCAGCCAGTACTTATTATCTGGAGGCCGAGGAACAGACCCATGCCTCTGTCATCTCCCAGATACTCAGGACACATATTTGAATCATGAGTAGAGTTCCATTGGTCCCTTGGGGGAAGGCCCTCCAGGGTCACAATAGACTTTTTAGAGCAGCTTCATCGGACCCTCTCCCTTGACAGTCAGGATCCAGCTCTTTAAAGGTGACCATAATCCAGCAAGGTGCTGTTCACCAGAATGAAGTGGGACTTCTCCACATTTTCACCTGGACCTGGACCTCTTACTTTGTGAAACCTTGGCTTTTTTTTATTTTTGAAACAGAGTCTCACTCTGTACCCAGGCTGGAGTGCAGTGGCACGATCTTGGCTCACTGCGACCTCTGCCTACTGGGTTCAAGTGATTCTCCTGCATCAGCCTCCCGAATAGCTGGGACTACAGGCATGAGCCACCGCAGCCAGCTAATTTTTGTATGTTTAGTAGAGATGGGGTTTCACCATGCTGGCCAGGCTGGTCTCAAACTCCTGGCCTCAAAGGATCCACCCCCCATCGCCTCCCAAAGTGTTGGGATTACAGGCGTGAGCCACTGTTCCTGGCCTTGGCATTTGTTTCTATTCACAACTACACACCAAGTGACTGCTCTTCTTGTGTTTTAAGTCTCCTTCTTTAATGTCCTGTGCCTGACCTGTCTGTTTACCCACTCACTGACCTTGCTTTAGCCTCTCAGATTAGATTGGATGGACACCCCAGTGACTCTGAGTACCAAGAACAGGCAGAAACCTAATTTTGATTTCTTTTTGCTTTCCTTATGTGCTATTGCTAGTTGTGTCAGTGTATTCATTCTAAATAGTGCTTTCATTCAAGAGCCTTTAATGACTCCTCATTCCCATAACCAACATTTTACACTCTTGATCCTGCCTTCTGATCCCAGTCTGCATTCTAGCTCTATATCTCTTTGCTGTGCAGCATGTGCCAACCATGATGGATTACTCCCTTGTTCCAACACATTCCTGCTTCTGTGTAAGTTACTTGATGCCTCAGATATGCTTCATTTCTTCTTTCCCTTTTAAAATTATCCTATCTTCCTGGCTCCTTTATTTTTTCCCCCTTGAGATGGTGCCTTGCTCAGTTACCCAGGCTGGAGCGCAGTGGCTTGATCATAGCTTACTGCAGCCTCAAACTCCTGAGCTCCTGAGCAATCCTCCTGCCTCAGCTTCCCAAGTAGCTGGGACTACAGGTGCTCGCCCCCACACTGGGCTAATTTTTAATTTTTTTTTTTGTAGAGATGAGGGTCTTGATATGTTGTTCAGACTGGTCTAGAACTGGCCTCAAGCAATCCTCTTGCCTCAGCCTCCCCAGTGGCTGGGATTACAGTGCCTGGCTAACTCCTACTCACCCTTCAAGACCCAGACAAGACGTCTCACTGTTGGGGCAGGATCTCTGATTGCCTTTTGCACAGGCTGAAGTGATGACCTCCATTCTTAGATGCCGTTTCCAAGTTGGCTTCTGCCAAGGGTGAATTCATCACCCCCTGGGTAGCTTGGAAGTTCCCTAGTGCAGACATCTCTCTGTCTCCAAGGATTGGCCTGGTCACACAATGTGGTTGAGGGAGAGCTTTGTCTGAGGCAAGAGGGAGAGAGGCTTGAAAGCCTGGTGCAAAGAGAGCTGAGGCAGTCTTCAAATACAGGAAATTTCATGTGGTCTGGATTGCATTCTTAAGCCAGTTGTGTAATTTGCACATAGCTCCTTGCTATACTTTATGGCAATGATTTCTCTATGTATTCTCCACTAGTCTATATGCATTCTGAGGTCAGAAAGCATGCCTCTTTTATCTGTTATCCTGACTGTCCAGGACAATGACTGACATTATAATAGATGTCTTATTATTGTTTTTTGAATAAATAAATGGATCAGTTTTAACTCCACTTGCTGTATGTTTTGAAAACAAAATTAATTCTACAGTGGTAAGGAGAGATAATACTGAAAGTGTCACTAAGATGGCAATTTTTGACATGAAACCCTTACAAAGAAAAAGTATTTAAAAAAGTTAGGCAGGTATTGTGGTGCACACCTATTGTGCCAGCTATTGAGGAGGCTGAGGTGGGAGGATCGCTTGATCCCAGGAGGTCAAGGCTGCAGTGAGTTTTGATTGCGCCATTGCACTCCAGCCTTGGTGACAGAGCAAGACCCTGACAAACACACACACACACAGACAGACAGATACACACACACACACACACGAAAGAAAAGAAAGAAAAGAAAATTGTACCAGCGGAAAAGTGAAGAAGTTCATTTAAATAGAGGACCATCTACAGCTCGACTTAAAATAGAGCAGGCCATTTAGATACTAGGGGAAAGTCTGGTGTGTGTTAACGAAAGCGGACGTTGTAGGAAATGACAAAGGATGTTGTAGTCATACCCAGATCCTAAAGAACTCTGTCTGCGATACTAAGAACTTCAGACTTTATTCTGTGATCAATAGAGGGACTACTAACCACTTAAGTTTTCTAAGTGGTGGAGTGACATGGTTGGATTCAATTGGTGAGTAACTCTGGGCTTGTGTTTTCGCTCTCTCTCTCTCTCTTTTTTTTTTTAAGATACTGTGCATAGGTGTTCTGGGAAGTGGTTCCAAGAGGAGCTTATCATCCTGTACGCTAGCTTCCGGGAGGACAGGGTTGCTCTGAGAGTGTGGGCAGTGGTCGCCTCCTGGCTCAGCCACTGGAGGTCAGTGTTGCACCATAGATGTGTTCACAAAGCACTGTGATGCCGTTTCCAAGTTGGCTCCTGCCAAGGGTGAATTCATCATCCCCTGGGCAGCTTGGAAGTTCCCTAGTGCAGACATCTCTCTGTCTCCAAGGATTGGCCTGGTCACACAGTGTGGTTGAGGGAGAGCTTTGTCTGAGGCAAGAGGGAGAGAGGCTGGAAGGCCTGGTGCAAAGAGGGCTGAGGCAGTCTTCAAATACGGGAAATTTCATGTGGTCTGGATTGCATTATCCTGCATCTGAAATGGGAGAGGCTGGATGCCCCTTTGGGTCAAGGCGACTTTTCTCCTGCCACTTTCTGGTTTGAATCTGGTTGAGGTTAGGGAAGGTTATTATTGTCTTCTGAGTCCCTAGAGATCAGAAGATACAAAACGTGTTAGGCATCTCAGGCTCCCTCTTAGAGGGAGATCTGGAGATTGGAAGAGGCCTTCCTAGTCCTGCTGGGCTCTGACAACAGAACTGCTACATAGAAGAGGGGAATGGAAACAGAGGCCCGCTCCTTAAAACATACCCACTCACCAGTGGCCTGTACCCAGAGCAGGCTTCAATTGAGGCATCCAAGAGAACCATAGAGAAGAGAAGGAACTGATATTTCTAGTGAGAAACTCTGTGTGCCAGGTGTTTTCTATGTTTTAACACTCAGCTCTCATGATACATGTGTGTGGTGGGTATTATTTTTGCTCATTTGCTATTTGAAGAAACCGAGGTGTAGAGCTGACGCTTGAACCGTAAGTCTCCTAAAATACAAAGAGCAAAGATAGTAAAATGACTACTTGTGGGTACCTTTTTAAGAGCTTACCTGAGCTTGAAAACTTGGTTTGAGTCATACAGGAGAATGGACCTCTGACCATGCAACTTCGCTAATAACTCATTTTACATTGCTTGAGAGTAACTTCTTCCTAGTAAGTCATAATCTGCTTATGACTTCACATAGGTCCAAAACACTTCTATACACATCAACTAATTTGACCCTTATAATGAGTACCTTATCCCCATTTTTGTAGATAAAGAATCCGAGATTTCGAGAATTTGATTGACTAAGATCACATAGTTAATTAATGGTGGGGTCAAACTCAGATCCTTCTTACTCCAAATGGGGCACTCTTTGCATGACCCATAATTATACCTCTAGATAAATCTTGCATGATGAGAAGATGTTGTATCATAGCTGAATTAGAAATAAAATACACTTGCAATTTTTTTTTTTTCAGTAAAAATGTCAGGAACTGTTTATTTTATATATATATATATATATATACATTTTTTTTTCTTTTCTTTTTTTATTATACTTTAGGGTTTTAGGGTACATGTGCACAATGTGCAGGTTTGTTACATATGTATCCATGTGCCATGTTGATTTCCTGCACCCATCAACTCGTCATCTAGCATTAGGTGTATCTCCTAATGCTGTCCCTCCCCCCTCCCCCCACCCCACAACAGTCCCTGGAGTGTGATGATCCCCTTCCTGTGTCCATGAGTTCTCATTGTTCAATTCCCACCTATGAGTGAGAACATGCGGTGTTTGGTTTTTTGTCCCTGCAATAGTTTACTGAGAATGATGTTTTCCAGTTTCATCCATGTCCCTACAAAGGACAGGAACTCATCATTTTTTATGGCTGCATAGTATTCCATGGTGTATATGTGCCACATTTTCTTAATCCAGTCTATCGTTGTTGGACATTTGGGTTGGTTCCAACTCTTTGCTACCGTGAATAGTGCCGCAATAAACATATGTGTGCATGTGTCTTTATAGCAGCATGATTTATAGTCCTTTGGGTATATACCCAGTAATGGGATGGCTGGGTCAAATGGTATTTCTAGTTCGAGATCCCTGAGGAATCGCCACACTGACTTCCACAATGGTTGAACTAGTTTACAGTCCCACCAACAGTGTAAAAGTGTTCCTATTTCTCCACATCCTCTCCAGCACCTGTTGTTTCCTGATTTTTTAATGATGGCCATTCTAACTGGTGTGAGATGGTATCTCACTGTGGTTTTGATTTGCATTTCTCTGATGGCCAGTGATGATGAGCATTTCTTCATGTGTTTTTGGCTGCATAAATGTCTTCTTTTGAGAAGTGTCTGTTCATGTCCTCTGCCCACTTTTTGATGGGGTTGTTTGTTTTTTTCTTGTAAATTTGTTTGAGTTCATTGTAGATTCTGGATATTAGCCCTTTGTCAGATGAGTAGGTTGCAAAAATTTTCTCCCATTCTGTAGGTTGCCTGTTCACTCTGATGATAGTTTCTTTTGCTGTGCAGAAGCTCTTTAGTTTAATGAGATCCCATTTGTCAATTTTGGCTTTTGTTGCCATTGCTTTTGGTGTTTTAGACATGAAGTCCTTGCCCACGCCTATGTCCTGAATGGTATTGCCCAGGTTTTCTTGTAGGATTTTAATGGTTTTAGGTCTAACATATAAGTCTTTAATCCAACTTGAATTAATTTTTGTATAAGGTGTAAGGAAGGGATCCAGTTTCAGCTTTCTACATATGGCTAGCCAGTTTTCCCAGCACCATTTATTAAATACGGAATCCTTTCCCCATTTCTTGTTTTTGTCAGGTTTGTCAAAGATCAGATAGTTGTAGCTATGTGGCATCATTTCTGAGGGCTCTGTTCTGTTCCATTGATCTATGTCTCTGTTGTGGTACCAGTACCATGCTGTTTTGGTTACTGTAGCCTTGTAGTATAGTTTAAAGTCAGGTAGCGTGATGCCTCCAGCTTTGTTCTTTTGGCTTAGGATTGACTTGGCGATGCGGGCTCTTTTTTGGTTCCATATGAACTTTCAAGTAGTTTTTTCCAATTCTGTGAAGAAAGTCATTGGTAGCTTGATGGGGATGGCATTGAATCTATAAATTACCTTGGGCAGTATGGCCATTTTCACGATATTGATTCTTCCAACCCATGAGCATGGAATGTTCTTCCATTTGTTTGTATCCTCTTTTATTTCATTGAGCAGTGGTTTGTAGTTCTCCTTGAAGAGGTCCTTCACATCCCTTGTAAGTTGGATTCCTAGGTATTTTATTCTCTTTGAAGCAATTGTGAATGGGAGTTCACTCATGATTTGGCTCTCTGTTTGTCTGTGATTGGTGTACAAGAATGCTTGTGATTTTTGTACATTAATTTTGTATCCTGAGACTTTGCTGAAGTTGCTAATCAGCTTAAGGAGGTTTTGGGCTGAGACAATGGGGTTTTCTAGATATACAATCATGTCATCTGCAAACAGGGACAATTTGACTTCCTCTTTTCCTAATTGAATACCCTTTATTTCCTTCTCCTGCCTGATTGCTCTGGCCAGAACTTCCAGCACTATGTTGAATAGGAGTGGTGAGAGAGGGCATCCCTGTCTTGTGCCAGTTTTCAGAGGGAATGCTTCCAGTTTTTGCCCATTCAGTATGATATTGGCTGTGGGTTTGTCATAGATAGCTCTTATTATTTTGAGATACGTCCCATCAATACCTAATTTATTGAGAGCTTTTAGCATGAAGGGTTGTTGAATTTTGTCAAAGGCCTTTTCTGCATCTATTGAGAGAATCATGTGGTTTTTGTCTTTGGTTCTGTTTATATGCTGGATTACATTTATTGATTTGCGTATGTTGAACCAGCCTTGCATCCCAGGGATGAAGCCCACTTGATCATGGTGGATAAGCTTTTTGATGTGCTGCTGGATTCGGTTTGCCAGTATTTTATTGAGGATTTTTGCATCAATGTTCATCAAGGATATTGGTCTGAAATTCTCTTTTTTGGTTAAGTCTCTGCCAGGTTTTGGTATCAGGACGATGCTGGCTTCGTAAAATGTGTTAGGGAGGATTCCCTCTTTTTCTATCAATTGGAATAGTTTCAGAAGGAATGGTACCAGTTCCTCCTTGTACCTCTGGTAGAATTCAGCTGTGAATCCATCAGGTCCTGGACTCTTTTTGGTTGGTAAGCTATTGATTATTGCCACAATTTCAGAACTGTTATTGGTCTATTCAGAGATTCAACTTCTTCCTGGTTTAGTCTTGGGAGGGTGTATTTGTCGAGGAATTTATCCATTTCTTCTAGATTTTCTAGTTTATTTGCATAGAGGTGTTTGTAGTATTCTCTGATGGTAGATTGTATTTCTGTGGGATCGGTGGTGATATCCCCTTTTTCGTTTTTTATTGCATCTATTTGATTCTTCTCTCTTTTCTTCTTTATTAGTCTTGCTAGCGGTCCATCAATTTTGTTGATCCTTTCAAAAAACCAGCTCCTGGATTCATTAATTTTTTGAAGGGTTTTTTGTGTCTCTATTTCCTTCAGTTCTGCTCTGATTTTAGTTATTTCTAGCCTTCTGCTAGCTTTTGAATGTGTTTGCTCTTGCTTTTCTAGTTCTTTTAATTGTGATGTTAGGGTGTCAATTTTGGATCTTTCCTGCTTTCTCTTGTGGGCATTTAGTGCTATAAATTTCCCTCTACACACTGCTTTGAACGTGTCCCAGAGATTCTGGTATGTTGTGTCTTTGTTCTCGTTGGTTTCAAAGAACATCTTTATTTCTGCCTTCATTTCATTATGTACCCAATAGTCATTCAGGAGCAGGTTGTTCAGTTTCCATGTAGTTGAGCGGTTTTGAGTGAGTTTCTTAATCCTGAGTTCTAGTTTGATTGCACTGTGGTCTGAGAGACAGTTTGTTATAATTTCTGTTCTTTTACATTTGCTGAGGAGAGCTTTACTTCCAACTATGTGGTCAATTTTGGAATAGGTGTGGTGTGGTGCTGAAAAAAATGTATATTCTGTTGACTTGGGGTGGAGAGTTCTGTAGATGTCTATTAGGTCCACTTTATGCAGAGCTGAGTTCAATTCCTGAATATCCTTGTTAACTTTCTGTCTCGTTGATCTGTCTAATGCTGACAGTGGGGTGTTAAAATCTCCCATTATTATTGTGTGGGAGTTTAAGTCCCTTTGTAGGTCACTGAGGACTTGCTTTATGAATCTGGGTGCTCCTGTGTTGGGTGCATATATATTTAGGATAGTTCACTTGCAATTTTTGTAGCACAACATTTTATTTTTAGAGATGAGGAAATTTCAATCCATTAAGTTCCTTGCCTAAAGGTCATACAGCTCTGGGGTGAGTAATATTATCTTCCTAAGTTAAGATTCCCAGATTTAGTAAATAAAAATGCAGAACTATTAGAATTTCTAGTATTACCTGGAGTCTACTTATACTAAAAAAATACTCATTGTTTATCTGAAATTCAAATTTAACTGGACATCCTGTATTTTATCTGACAACTCTATCCTAAATCCAAAGAGGAGAAGCTAAGTTCACCATTCTTTTGGACATATTTGAGTTTTGGAAATGCAAATACTTTGAGAAAAGCACTTTGAGCACCCTAAAAAAATGGGAAGACTTTCTGTGATTTTATTCTGGCTTTGCTAACAACAACCTCCCTGAGCTGTGCTTGCCCCGCTACACCTAATGGATTCATTTTTAAGTACATCCTAAGAAAAAAACAATTGCAAAGCAGTTTTGCAAAATGCAAAGGGCTTCAGGACAATTATAAAAGAAACCAGCCCAGTTAATCATACCAACTACTCAAGGGAAACCAAATCATGGAAAGAAATCCCCAAGGAACATGGAGTAGAATATCCTTCCTATGCACACCTTTAATCAAGATTCAAAAGGAAGACAGCTAGTTCCCTTTGGAAACTATTATGTAATGAAATCAACCCTGCTTTGTACTCCCAGACTAATTACTGGATTTATTCTTTTTACTCAGTTTATTTCCATGTATTTGGACATTTTTCATTGATATTCTTCATTATTTTATTAAAACAAACAAAAATAAATAAATAATAGTATTTTGACCTGACCAGGTATGAGTGCTGATTTTAGAACCAGTATTAAAAATTTAAATATTAAGGAAGTTTCATACTTAAATATATCCATAGTTAAATATAAAGGGAATTTCTTGGTTTATTATATTGTATTATACATTACATATCCTTGTAGGTCCAGGTCTCATAAAGATAAAGCTCTGTGTACATATGGTGACCTTTAGTCATTGTGAAAATAAAAAAAATGCTGGTTCTTAAAGTCACATGTTAATGAAGTGGACAATAATGCATTTATGGCAATGAGATATCTGAGCCATTCTTATACCTGTTAGGATGGCTATAATAGAAAAAAGGTAAAATGCGTTGGTGTGATGTGGAGAAAAGAAAACTCTTGTACACTATTGGTGAGAATTTAAATTAGTACTGTTATTATGGAAAACAGCATGAAGTTTTCTAAAAAAATTTAAAAAATAGAACTACCATATGATCCAGCAATCCTCCATCTGCCATCAAAGGCAATAAAAGCAGTATCTCGAAGAAATATCTGCACTCCCATGTTCATTGAAGCATTATTCATAATAGCCAGGATATAGAATCATTCTGATTTTCCACCAATGGATGAATGAATAAAATGTGGTTTGTGCATCTAGGAGCCTATTGCTCCTTGATATACACATATCTGTATATTCCATCATCTATAAAGACATGTATCACTTAACAATGGGAATACATTCTGAAAAATGTGTTAGTGATTTTGTTGTGCAAACATCATAGAGTATACTTACACAAACCTAGGTGGTGTAGCCTACGACACACCTAGGCTGTATGGTAAAGCCTGTTGTTCCTAGGCTATAAACCTGTATAGCGTGTTACTGTACTGAATATTGTAGGCAATGGTAACAAAATGGCTCTGTGTGTATCTAAAGGTATCTGAACATAGAAAAGGTATAGTAAAAATACAGTATTATGATCTTATGGGATGCCATTGCACATACAGTCTGTTATTGACCAAAACATTATGTGGTCCATGACTATATATATAATATGAAATATTACTTAGCCTTAAAAAGGAAGGAAATCCTGCCATCTGTAATAACATGGATGAACCTGGGGGACATTATACCGTGAAATCAGCCAGACAGAGAAAGAGAAGTGTTGCATGATCTAATTGAGATGTGGATTCTAAATTAAACTAGAACTCATAGATGTATAGAGTAGAACAGTGGTTGCCAGGGGCTGGGGAGTGGAGGAAATGGGGAGATATTGGTCAAAGGGTACAAAGTGCCGGTCATATAGAATGAATAAGTTCTGGAGATCTAATGTATACCATAATGAATATAGTTAATAATAATGCATTGCATTCTTAAAAGTTGCTAAGAAAGTTGATCTTACAAATTTTCACCACACACGCACACACACACACACACACACACTCCAATAGTAACTACATGAAGTGATTAATATATTAATTAGCTTGATTGTGGTAATTGTTTCACAGTGTATACATACATCAATATATCATGTTGTACACCTTAAATATATACAATTTCTGTTTGCCAATTATACATTAATCAAGTTGGAAGAAATACAATGCGTGTATGTTTTTCCTAAAGCTGCACAAACATTGGCAATTTGAACTTTTTGTTTCCTTTTCAGAAGTTTGTCTTGCACCTTTTACCACCTTTTTTCCATTTACTCACCATTTGTGTTTCCCTCTATAATCATTCATTATTTCAACATTTATTTATTCATTTATTTTTGAGATGGAGTCTTGCTCTGTCGCCCAGGCTGGAGTGCAGTGGCACGATCTCAGCTCACTGCAAGCTTCTGCCTCCTGGGTTCGTGCCATTCTCCTGCCTCAGCCTCCTGAGTAGCTGGGACTACAGGCGTCCGCCACCATGCCCGGCTAATTTTTTTTGTATTTTTAGTAGAGACGGGGTTTCACCGTGTTAGCCAGGATGGTCTCAATCTCCTGACCTTGTGATCCACCCGCCTCGGCCTCCCAAAGTGCTGGGATTACAGGCTTGAGCCACCGCGCCCAGCCAACACCTATTTATCGAAAACCAATTGCGAAGGACACATTATGCTAGGAGCAAGGGAAATCAAGCTGAGAGCCACAGACCTGTCCTTAACATGCTCGCAGGCTGGAGGAGGAAAAAGGAATTGTAAGCAGTGAAGCTGAGCAGAGTAAATGTGAAGACATAGAGGAGAAGGCAACTAACAGTATGGAAGTTTCTCACAAAGTTGAAATAGAGCGATCATATGATCCAGATATACACCTCATGTCGGTATATATCCCAAAGAAAAGGGAGGTAGAAAAGTATGGGAAACATCAGTTCAAGCTGAAGGACAATATTTATAACCTACGGGACCTATGGAAAGTCATAGCACATTTGGTGAGTGACAAGGAGTTTATGATGGAGGTGAAGGAAAATGAGACTAATGGGGTCCATCTCAAAAACATCTTTGTACACTACGTGAAGGGAGTCGGATTTAATGGGAAGTCACTGGAGGTCTTTAGCAGGAAGTGATGTGACAGTTTGGTTTTAGAGAGAAAGGTCGGTGAGAGGGAAGTGTAATGGGTAAATGGAAGTAGGGAAAGATGAGAAGCCAGATGGAAAGGCACTACATCCAAAAGGGTGATTGGGAACTGGGGAAAAGCTTGGGCTCCTGAGATGGACAGGAGGAGGACAGATTCCCTTTGATTTCATTCTACTTTTATTCTTTTAATTCTCCCATCTTCAAGTCCTGTAAAACTCGAAGCAGTAGTTGAGTAGAATTATAGAAGTTTAATTAAATTGGGGGGGTATCAGTAGGGTTGGGAAGGACCCATAAAGAGCTCATGCAAAATGCAATTATAAAAACACTTCTGAAAATGGTAGCCCAAGCCCAACTTTTCAATTATTTTTGATAATGGTTCAAAGATAGTTGGTCAAATTTGTGGATGCCAAAGAGTTGAAAGAAATAGTTAACATACTGCATGGACAAAAATCAAATTCCAAATGGATCTTTAAAATATTCAGTGATCAGCCAAATCTAGTAAGATGAAATTTATTAGGGATGCACGTAAAGTTCTGCTTTGAGTTTTGCAGAACTTGAAGATGGGAGAATTAAAAGAATAAAAATGGAATGAAATCAAAGGGAATCTGTCCTCCTCCTGTCCATCCCAGGAGCCCAAGCTTTTCCCCAGTTCCCAATCACTCCTTTGGATGTAGTGCATTTTCATCTGGCTTCCGATCTTTCCTCACTTCCATCTACTCTAGACTTCCCTCTCACAGACCTTTCTCTCTATGTGAGGGATTTTAGTTGAAAACATGTTGGTGGAATGTCTCTCCTCTCAAAATTAATGTTTTCTTACGTTGTTTTATTAGGGGTATGGTATTAGGTTAGAGTAATAGCTACTACAAAAAAGTAGACCTCTAAATCTCAGTGCCATAACGTAATCGAAATTTAATTCTTGTTCATTTAACTATCAGACTCAGATAGATATATCTTGTTTCATATGTTGTTTTCTTCGATGTCCTGAGTTCCTTCCATCTCATGGCTCAGCAATCCTCTAAGCATTGGCCTCATTGTCATTTGCATTTAGCTTAAACGTGAGGAAAGAAAGAGTAGAGAGGATACACATCATTTCTCCTCACATTTCGTTAGCAAGAGAGATGAGGAAATACAGTTCCTGCCTTCTATGGACAAATCTATAGTAAGGAAGTAGGAGCACACAGATCGGTGAATTGCTTGCCATTTCTGTTCCTTATGGCATCCAGAATGGAGACCATCTTCTCAGCTCTAGTCAGTCCACAGCTCATGGATTAGCATCAATCAAGAGCATCCTGTTTTAGAAGAAAAATCAGCAACATGAAGCATCTTTGAAGGCAATTGAGTAGAAGATACAATGAAAAAATTGGTAAATGTTTAGTGTAGAAGAGAAAAATCCAAAGAAGGAACACAATGGCTCTCTTCAGCTATTGGAAATTCCCTTAAATGTTGTTCTCCAGGCTTCTCTTTTTATGCTTCTCCTCTCTCAGGTTGTTTTCTATGCCTGGGTGATCTCACATACTCTTGAGCTGATAATTATTCACTTAGATGCTGGGTTTATTTTTCCAAGACCAATCTTCCTCTGAGCGGCAGACTTGTATTCAATTACAAACCATTCATCTTAAATGGTATTTTAAAGTTACATCAAACTTTGTAAAAAAAGAAATCCAACCTCAACTTATACTAGCATCTCCAACTTGATGTACCCACAATTAGCAGTACCAACAGTCACCCAATTACTCAAGTTAGAAGCCGAAGAGTCATCTCTGAGCTGTCATCCTCCTCTACCCTGTACATCTAATTAGTTATCCAGACCTGTCAGTTTTACTTCATAAATATTTCTTTAATGCATCCACATTACTACAGATTGGATTCAGCTTTTTATCATTTTTTACTTGGCTTACTGTAATAACTTCTTAAATGGTCTTGTCTCTTCTACTCTTGTTTCTCTTGTTACCAAGATGATCTAACAAAAGAGTAAATCTGTTGTATGATTCTTCTTTTAAAACCACTTTAGAGTTTCAGGTGTAGTGTACAAGTTTCTTGATCTGATTCTTGTCTATGTCTCTAGCCCTGTTGCCTATCACTCCCTCTTCATGTCTTTCTACTTGTAGAAATGCATGCGGAGCTTGTTTTCAAATATATTACAGCGTACAATTTCTCATTTGTATACCATTGTTTAAATTTTTCTCCTAGCGAATTAATTCTTTGGCTAACTCCTATTTGTCCTTAAAAATTTAGTTAAGACTTCCCCTACCCCTCAAAATTTGGATTAAGTATCCCTTTCTATGCATCTGAACACTCCGAGTATACTAATCCACATCAGTCTTACCCTTACAAATATAAGTATCTCTAAAACAAGGACCATGTGTCATCCATTCATTCAATATCCAGTACACAGCACAGTGCTTGGTTCAGATTCAATAAATATCTGTTGACTTGAGTTGTCATGTGGAAGAGGAAACAGATTTGATCTCTGTTTTCTCAAAACCACAAAGCTATAAAATAGCACATTTTGGCTTTCATTAGGTAATAATGCATAAAAATGGAGAGGTAACCTTGGAAAAATGGATAGGTAGTAGATTTTTTTTTCTCCTTCATGATATTCAAGTAGAAGCTAGAGTAGCAATTTCATAAGGTACCATAGTAGGGATTTAAGCAGCCAATGGAGGGTTAGACTTGACATCCTGTAACATCTCAATGAATAGCAATATTCCATAATTTTTTGACTTATGTTCAATATATTTATAAAACAAATATATTTTAATTATTTCAAGTGTGTTTTGGGGCATAATAACATATGTTATACTGGTAGATGTTTTAAAGAGGAAGATGTTTTAAAGAAGAAATAGACACAAAGATCTGCAGGAAGAAAACTTAGTCTGGATAAAATAATATCTATTTCAATGAGCTTTGGAAAAATAGAAACCTTTTTGAGACAGACCTCTCCATCTCTCTTTTCTAATGTCCATGCATATTGTGATAGCTGGACCGAAAGAAAGCATTAAGACCCATGGTTGAGGTGCTTAATGAGCAATTACAATTCCATTCTGCTGCCATCTGCATGCCAAATATCAATGTATTTAGTTTATAAAAAAGGATTTGACAGATAAGAAAATGATTAATTATTGGAGTGTCTATGAATATGTTTCTTTGAGGTCTTTGAAATGTTGTGTTGATTTTTGGATCTATTTAAAATAATCGAACACTTTATATTGTGACCCCCAAATTACAAATCCTTTGGTCCTGATTTCCAGGGGCCCACCATTTAGAAAGGAGGCAGCATTAGGCAAATCAAGTGAAGGTTTTATTTCCACAGGAAAGAGATTGGCTTTCTCTTTATCTACCAGGACAAGCTTTGCTTCAGAAGCTGAAAATCAAGGAAAAATGTACCTTTTCATTGTGTGGCCATTAAGCCTGTCAGAAAACCTTATTCAGTTTTTTTTTCATTGCTATTGTTTTGAGACAGGATCTTGCTCTGTTGCCCAGGCTACAGTGCAGTGGGGCAATCGTAACTCACTATAAGCTCAATCCCTGGGCTCAAGCAATCCTCCCATTCCAGCCTCTAGAGTAACTAGGACTACAGGTATATGACACCATGACTGGCTAATATTTAAATTTAAATTTTCGTGGAGACAAAGTTTTGCCATATTGTCCAGGCTGGGCTTGAACTTCTAGCCTCAAGCAATTCTTCTGCCTCGGCCTCCCAAAGTGCTGAGATTACAGAAAGAAAACTTTACTATCTTAATGCATGGGAAGCTTGTTTTTCTACCAGTCTTTAAGAAATATTACTCCATTTTCCTCACAGTGGGATGAGCACATGCTTTTATACCTTCCTTGCATAAAAAACAGTGTTTGCATGTTTCTGTATGTGCAAACTCTTTGAGGGGAGGCATAGTGCCTGATACTGGACGATGAATTTGATGTAGTGGAAAGGACATTTGATTTGGACTTAGATACCGGCATTTTAACTCTAGGTTCTGACTATTGTCATTTGGGAGCTCTGCCACCCACAAAATGAAGTCATTATGCAAAATAACTTTTAAGCTCCCTACTGTTCTAATATTCCCTTTATTCTGAAATTCTAGATGATATCTCCTTAGTGCCTACTACAGTGCTGGTTCATTGGGTTTGACCAACTTAAATGAAGGAAATGATCTAGAGATGAGGCTTTAAGTTCAAATCCAGGGTCCTCAACTACGTTTTATACAAGGAACACTCCTCAGAAATAATGATGCATTTACCTTGGATTCCCTCTCCAATATAAGGGCTGCTTCCTAATGATTACTAAAGGTAGGCATAGCATTCTGTTCATAAAAATTACCTCCAAATATCCCCCTTTCACCAGTAACTTCCTACTCTAATTTATCCTACAAACTACCACAAATTTAATTTCTCACTGATTTCCTTTCATTCACTTGTGAACTCTTTATTGGTTACAGAATAAAATCGGATCTAGAACCAGAAATGCCATTTGACCCAGCAATCCTATTACTGAGTGTATACCCAAAGGATTATAAATCGTTCTACTATAAAGACACATGCTCACGTGTGTTTATTGCAGCACTGTTTACAGTAGCAAAGACTTGGAACCAATCGAAATGCCCATCAATGATAGACTGGATAAAGAAAATGTGACACATATATACCATGGAATACCATGCAGCCATAAAAAAGACTGAGTTCATGTCCTTTGCAGAGGTATGGATGAAGCTGGAAGCCATCATTCTCAGCAGACTAACACAGGAACAGAAAACCAAACATAGCATATTCTCACTCATAAGTGGGAACTGAACAGTGAGAACACATGGACACAGGGAGGGGAACATCACACACCTGGGCCTGTCGAGGGGTGGGGGACAAGGGGAGGGGAAGCATTGGGACTAATACCTAATGCATGTGGGGCTTAAAACCTAGATGACGGGTTGATAGGTGCAGGAAACCACCATGGCACATGTATACATATATAACAAACCTGCACATTCTGCACGTGTATCCCAGAACTTAAAGTAAGATTTAAAAAAATGGCAAAAATGGTAAATCTTATGTATGTATACTTTACCACAATAAAAAAGATTGAGAACAACAAAAAAATGAGCTCTCAAAAAAAAATTAAATCCACATTTCTGTATATGCTATTCAAGAGCCCATACTTACTTTGGCCTCAGTATGTGATATGGTTTGGCTGTGTCTCCACCAAAATCTCACCTTGAATTGTAATAATCGCCACGTGTCAAGGGTGGGGCTAGGTGGAGATAATTGAATCATGGGGGTGGTTTCCCCCATACTGTTCTCCTGGTAGTGAATAAGTCTCATGTGATCTGATAGTTTTATAAATGGGAGTTCCTCTGCACAAGCTCTCTTGCCCGCTGCCATATGAGAAGTCTGGTTTCCTTTGTCTTTGGCCGTGATTGTGAGGCCTCCCCAGCCCTGCAGAACTGTAGGTCCATTAAATCTATTTCCTTTATAAATTACCCAGTCTTGGGTATATCTTTATTAGCAGCGTGAGAACAGGCTAATATAGTATGCCTTTCAAATTTATTATTGAACACACTCTATACGTGAAACCTCTGTTTCAAGCAGACTGCGAACTCTGTTTTTGCTCCAGGGTGGGGAGATGGGGTGCTTTCCTATCTGGGTGCCTTTGTTCATACTAGTTTCCCTTCTCAGACATTCCCTTTCTCATTTCTTTCTGCAATAGGAATTGTTCTCATATTTTAGTCTGCTAAAATCCATTCATTCCTCTCCCTGTCCCTGATTCCCACAGCCCACTGGACAGCTCTTTTTTTTTTTTTTTTTTTTTTTGAGATGGAGTCTCACTCTGTCACCCAGGCTGGAGTACAGTGGTGTGATCTTGGCTCACTGCAGACTCCTTCTCCCGGGTTCAAGCGAGTCTCCTGCCTCAGCCTCCTGACTAGCTGAGACTACAGGCGCCCACCACCACACCCAGCTAATTTTTGTATTTTTAGTAGAGACGAGGTTTCACCATATTGGCCAGCCTGATCTAGAACTCCTGACCTTGTGATCCGCCTGCCTCGGTCTCCCAAAGTGCTGGGATTATAGGCATGAGCCACCGCTACCGGCCCACCTGACAGCTCTTAATCACTACGTAGGTACTATGACTAATTCACCATCAACATTCAGCCCTGGCTGTGCTTTGGGTAATAATACATTTGGCACTTACCACAAATGGCCTAACAGAGTTAGGGTGCATTTTTCTTGCTTTCCCATCTAGATTATAACCTCAAAAGCAAGGACACAGTCTTACCCATTTGTGGCTCCTCATTGCTTACCAGTCTGTATTCCCATATTATCTTGTTCAAACCATCAGTAAGATATTGGTTATATGATTTAATAGTAATTTATATTTCTATCTTTGCAGGTAAACTATGAGTTTCTTGATTTAAAATACTGTCTTTGTTTCTCTAGTGGCCAGCCCAGTACCTGGCATATAGTAGACGCTCAATAAATGCTTGGTGAAAGAATGAATGCAGTCAGATTTGACTATGCCAGGGAGAGCTGACTCTGTAAGAAGTTGATAAATTGAACTGCTTTATGATCAGTCTAAAGCATAGACGGTGATTGCCTCTGAAAATGGGATGCATCTTTTCTTTGTTTCTTGGCATTTTTCCTATTAGGAATGGAACTTGAGTAGATTAAATAGGACTCAGTCTTGAATCTACAAATGACACCAAGCCTGAAATGATGCTGAGGTTGGAAGTGATTTAGTTCACTTGAATTTTATTTGGGAGATAATGTTTTCCTTCTGGGAAAAGAAATGCTAATGAAAAAATCACCTCTGACTACAACTCCGAAGTAATATGAATCTGGCCAGAAATATGATCTTATGAAAACTCTCCAAGCAAAGCATCTTATACCCATGTCTACAGCTTTGGATTGACATTCTAATGTTTGCCTTTCTCTGGTTTCCAGAGATCAGGGTGGAGAAAGGCGCCAGGGTAACAAGCCAAATAGGTCTATTATGGGATGTCATGCTCACTGGGCATGAGTGCTGTCTCCTAAGACATTTATAGCATTTATTACTCAGCCCAACTTTAATAACACATGGACAAGCCTGGGGCAATTTGTAAAGGATCTGAGAGTTTTTTGTTATGAATGTCTGTATTATAAAATTAGTGAGTCTCAGAATTGGACTGGGTTAAAAAGATGATCTCATCAAAGGGGCCTCAGATTTACTGGGGAAGAGCTGTTTTCAATATCCCTGACATCCCAAATGGTCATGGGTACTATAGGGACATTTATAACGATACGTTGGCAGATGGCGACTGTTAAGTTGTTAGTTAAGACATGGGCAAAAATGGCAAATACTGACTCTACCTTTTCCCTTGGGGCCATAGAGAGGAAGAACAGAGCACGAATGTCAGCTATCCTAATCTTTCTGCTATAAACCATGGTGGGGAGAACGTGATGGGAGCCAGTGACACAAGTCAACCAAGAAAGATTCCAAAATCTTGTAGATAATGCCTCTCAAACTTTAATGTTCATTAACTTACCTGGAAACCCTGGTAAAATTCGAATTCTAATTTAGGAGATCTGGGTGGGGTCTGAGATTCTGTATTTCTAATAAACTTCCAGGTGATGCTGATGCTGCTGATACATGGACCATGTTTTGAGCAGCAAAACTCTACAGTCTACCATATCAATTGGTCTGTTGGGAATTAAGCCCCTTGTTAACCATCCCAAATAAAGAAGAAACAGACTCTTGGCTGATAATGTTGAAAAGTTTACCAAGTTATAGATGATCAGAATTGGAAAAGGTTTTAAAGGTCACTCAGTTAATTGGTTTCTAAGTTATTTTTGTTTTTATTGTTTTTTTAAAAAAATTTCTTTTTAAAATTAAAATTATATGCAGAACATCAATATATAAAACAGATCAAAGCTCTGATTAAATCTGGAGCAGATTGCTTGGAGCCAACTCATCCTCCCATTACTCCACTCAAAGACTCCTAAGTCATTTCCTTAGAACCCTAGGACTCTGAGTAATAATGTTGTAAAACTACTATCCTTATTCAATGCATTAGGAAATTTATTATTTAAATTTATTGTATTTATGGAATCCAAATCCAAATATCCTGATTGCTAGTCTGATGTTTCTTCCAGTATGCCAAGGCCTTATAATTTATTTGTTATCTTAGTTTGGAAGCTAATTGTCAATGATGCAGGCAACTTCTGGCCATCTGGGCTCGAATCAATCTCTGTCACAATACCTGTTGTTTGCTGCATCCTTTGTACCAGAGCTAAGTGGACTTGGGAAAATCATTAAATATTTCTGGACCTCACGTTTCTGATGTATGTAATGGAGAAATCTATAACATTTTTTTTTTTTTGAGATGAAATCTTGCTCTGTTGCCCAGGCTGCACTGGTGCAACCTCGGGTCACTGCAACCTCTACCTCCCGAATGAAAGCAATTCTCCTGCCTCAGCCTCCTGAGTAGCTGAGACTACAGGCGTGCAGCACCACATCCGGCTAATTTTTTGTGTTTTTAGTAGACGGGGTTTCACCATGTTGGTCAGGCTGGACTTAAACTCTTTACCTCAAACAATCCACCCACCTCGACCTCCCAAATTGCTGGGATTACAGGTGTGAGCCACCACACCTGACCAAGAAATTTATAACCCTTTAAAAAAAATCACCTCAGAGAAGCTCAATAAACATTCACTGAATATAACTTAAACGAGGGCAGAGACTCATCATAATCCCTATGAATGCCTTCCATGGTGCCTTTCATGAGCAAATACTCAACAAATATTTCTAAAATAAATAAAGAATGATGATGGTAATATCACAGGCAGAAAATCATTAAAAAAAACTCGTAGGTGTCATTAAAATGTAAGGGCGCATTAGGATTATCATCATATCCAAAAAAGCTGTAAGTTATCTGCAGTGCTCTGCGGAGTGTTGACAAAAGAGAATCATGCTGTCTCTGTCTCTGGCATCTGGTTGCTTGCAACCCGTGACAAATAACCATGATGGGGATATATAGGGCTTAGTAAGAGTTGAACACAAAGCTAGTCCTTTAAAAAGAGAGTAGAAAGGAAGATTTTAATGTAATATGCAGATATGGGAAATGCATTTTAGATTGAGGAACAAAGGAACGTATCTTTTGGGTGAAGAGTGAAGACAGCAGTCTCAACTTTTTTCAAACTAAGTAAGGCAAGCATGTTTTGTTAGTTTTCTTCTGAGAAACTGGAGAAGGTATCATGAAAGAAATGGAATCCCCAGAAATCTGCTATTTTCAACTCTTCTGATTACAGGTTAAAGTGTTTGTTTGAGTGGAAGTTAAACTATTAGCTGGCTCACTTTTGGCCAAAGGCCAAGGATAGAAAACAATTGTACTTTATGTAAGAAGTGCACAGACAACAAGTGCAAACTTTCCTTCTCACCCACGTCTTGTTTGTTTCAGTGAGAAGCGAGGCAGTGGGAACGTAATGCATAGGTGAATTGGCTGAGGCTGGACTATGAAATGAAGACTCTGTAGCAAGCATGCACACTTTAAACAACGGCACCAGGATCCATTTATCTTCTTTTCTTACTTGCAAAGCCTTGGCTGAGAATATCCGCTGGTCCTGTTGGAGAAAGGAGACTTCCTGAGATGATGTAATTTCTGCAAAGGGGAAACACATGTTGAGTCTTGCAGTACAAAACAATGTTGAGGTGCTGCTAGCTGGCCCTGTCAGTCACATGACAGGATACAGTGTATGGTTAGGCAGCACTATCCAGGAGCCTGCAGAGCATGGAGTTTGTGGGAAGGGAATGGAAGAAAAAGTCTCTGAAGCTTTTTAAATGCAGAGGTTCCATTAAGTTTATAAGAGTTTGGAAGAAATGCTTTTCTGTTTTCAGTTATAACAATCTTCCTACTCAGAATACAGCATATCACACATGTGCTCTTTTTACCCAAGAAACAGAAGGTACTTATGGTGTTTCTGTCAAGAATAAGTTTCAGCAAATTCACATTTTAAATTCAGCAAGATGAGTGAACATTTTATCAACAGTATCATTCTCAGTGAATTTCTCATAATTTCAGATCGCCATCACAGTGTAGTGGGCTATACATTGGTAAATGGCTTCATAGAGACCTTAGGTTTTTTACCTTCCCTCAACACTTAAAAACTGGATACAGATTAATACGTGTGAAGAGGTGAGGTTTGGTTTGACTAGGAACCGGGAGATTGGCTAAGATGATATCTATTTCTCTGTCTGTCATCTATTTATTATTAATTAGCTGCATAGTCCCTTACTAGGTGCCAAGATAATTACGAAGGCAAAAGTAATTCCGTTCTCTTCTTTAAAGAGTTATTCTAGAAGGCGAGACAATAGAAATATAATCATAAGAAAAGGCATAAAACTTTGTTACTCAAAAGTGGGGTCTGCTCAGACCAGCGGCATTGACGGCATTTGGGAGCTCATGACGATCCAGCTCTCAGGCCTCCCTCCAGATATTCTTATGCGTGTGAAAGTTTGAGAAATACTGGTATAAATGTTTATACTGAGAACATAGAAGAGGAAGAAATTGCTTCTGGAAAGATGACAATGAAAGATTCTAACAGACGTGTGCATTGAGCTAGGCCTTGAAAATGGTTAGCTAAAGTATGTGCAAAGGCGTAGAAGTGATAAAACAGTGGACCAGAGAACAGGGGGTAATCCAATAGCAAATGTATATGGGAGAAGAGGGAGATGAACTTGAAAGATCCTTTAGGGCAGATTACCATACTAGAAGTCTGGGATTTTGTAGTATAGATATGAAAATGTGATTACTTCATGTTTAAATAGAATAATAGAAATAATAATAGATAAGAATAGAAACAGTAATACTAACAGTATACTAACAATATTATTGTTAATACTAATAATAGCATAACAAATTTCATATTCAGTGTTTTTAAAGTAAGAGCTATTATTTTATTCAGTCCTTATAGAAATTATGTGTATTAAGAATTATTACTACACTAATTGAGAGGCAGATTAGCAGAGAGGTAAAGAAAGGCTTTTAATTTAGTACTTTGAAAGTGAAATTCCATTGTCTTCTGACTTGCAATATTTCTGATAAGAAGTCCAGACAAGTTATGTTTTCCCCGTTTAGATAATGTAATGCATTTTATTTCTGTGTATGCTTCTAAACTTTTCATTTTTATTATTGGTTTTTGGCAGTTTGATTATGGTGTGAACTGGTGTTTCTTAAAAATCAAATTTGGAAAAATTTTAGCCACTATTTTTTCAAATATTATTTCTGTTCTTCTCCCCTTCTACAACTCAAATTACACATATACTGGCTTGCTAGAAGTTGTTTCACAGGTCACCAAGATTCATTGAATTTATTTCAGTTTTTTTTCCTGTGTTATGCATTGCTTTGGATAGTTTTTATTGCTGTTTTCAAGCTTACTGATCTTTTAATATGCTGTAATCCAGTAAATTTATTAACTTTGGTAATGTAGCTTTTATTTCTAGAAGAGCCATTTGATTCTTTTGTTTTTACATCTGTCATTTCTTTCTATATGTTATGATTTTTTTTTTTTTAAATCAAGGGTTAGTGAACTACAAGTCTGTGAGACAAATCCAGCTGATGGCCTGTTTTTGGATGCCCTGTGAGACAATAATGGTTTTTACATTATATGGGATTATAAAAAATAAAAATATGCAACAGAGCTTGTATGGGACCTACAAAGCTTGAAATATTTACTATCTGGTTCTTTATAGGAAAAGTTTGCCAATCCTTGCTTTAAATCTCAGTTTAAATCATGTAATTATATAACAGCTGTTTCAAAATCTTTCTCTGCAAATTTTCTTATCTTTGCCATTCCTAAGTCTGTTTCTATTGGCTCATCTTTTCCTCCTTAATTGTTGCTGCTTCACAAGTCTAATGATTTTTATTGGATATTGGACATTATGAATGTTATATTGTTGAATGTTGCATTTTGTGATCTTTCTTGAAAAATCTTTAGGTTTTTTTTTAGGCAGGCTGTTAAGCTATTTACGGATTGGCTTAATGCCTTTGAGGCTTTATTTTTGAGGATAGTTTAGCCATACTAGCAAGATGTGACTTTTCTGATGTTTTTCCTCAATCCTCTCCATGTTCAACAAGGTCTCGCCATCCTGAGTGACAAGTACTAGAATATCTTCTAGGCTTTTGGAATTGTTCAGTTTATATCTTCTTGGAATGGAGTCAATTTTTGTTTTGCCTTGTGGAGTTTCACCCTACACATGCACGGATTTCTATTTAGCCAAAGATTTGACGGGAATCTTACGTATATTTCTGGAGCTCTTTCTTTGCATAGTTTCCTCCTTTTCTGTATTCTTTCTTACAAAAGTCATCTTTCTTATTGTACCTGGATTCTTATTTCTGATTTTTCAGTAAAAACCTGAGACTTTGCTTGGATTCCCACTCCCATGCAGCTGCTTGGACATTGCTTCCAGAGGAATAATAGGTTATCTTAGGGCTCACTTGCTTCTTCCCTTCTTTCATGGGTTGCAGTCCTGTGCTCCCTGTACCCCACTCTCTGAAAATAGTTGCTTCATGTATTTTGTCTGGCTTTCTAGTTGTTTGCAGTGGGAAAGCAAGTCTTGTACCAGTTACTTCCTTCTGGGTGGAAGCCAGGAGCATAGGTGTTTGAGTCAGACAAATTTGTTTTCTGCTTCCATACTTACTAGCTGTGGGCCTTAGGCTGGTCATTCACTTCTACAAGCATCAGTTTCCTCATCTATAAAAGAGGGCTAATAACAGGAATTTTTTTGTGTGTGAATATTAGATTGACGCAGAATCTAATCTTTTGTGAAGATTAGATTGAGGCAGAACGGAGACTGGAGATCTACAGAAGGGGTTCTGCTCAGTTGGCACTAATAGCTTTAAGGGGGTTGTGAGAAGGCAGAGTGAAAAACCTGGACCCTGGATCACTTGTTATTGGAACGAACTGCCACTGCTGAGATGACTAAGGTTTGCTGGGCAGCACTTAGAGAAACAACAAAGGAACAGGAAGAACAATGTTCCTTCTCCCTTCTCTAGCCTTACAGCCTGTTGGCATAGCCCAACAGGGACCACTGGGAAGGAGAAATGAGGTTTTCTGAGTCCCTCCCCTAGTGTCATGAAGCAGAGTCTAGAAGGGTAGGAATTTTTTAAATTTTATTTTTAATTTTTGTGGGTACATAGTAGACATATATATTTATGGGTACATGAGACACTTTGAAACAGGCATGCAATGTGTAATAATCACATCATGGAAAACAGAGTATCTATCCCACCAAGCACTTATCCTTTGTATTACAAACAACCCAATTATACTCTTTCAGTTATTTAAAAATGTACAGTTAAATTATTATTGACTATAGTCACCCTGTTGTACTACCAAAAACTTATTTATTCTAATCATTGTTTTGTACCCATGAGCCATTCCCACTTCTCAAGACCCGTCCCCAGCCTCTAGTAACCATCACTTCTACTCTATCTCCATAAGTTCAATTGTCTTAATTTTTGGCTCCCACAAATGAGTGAGAACATGTGAAGTTTGTCTTTCTGTGCCTGGCTTATTTCACTTAAAATAATGACCCTTATTTCCATTCATGTTGCAAATGATAGGATCTCATTCTTTTTTTATAGCTGAATAGTACTCCATTATACATATCTACCACAGTTTTGTAATCCAATTGTCTGCTGATGGACACTTAAGTTGCTTCCAAATCTTAGCTATTGTGAACAGTGCTGCAACAAACATGAGCATGCAGATATCCCTTTGATATGATGATTTTCTTTCTTTCGGGTATATGCCCATCAGTCAAATTGCTGAATTATATAGTAGCTCAATTTTTAGTTTTTTTAAGGAAGCTCTAAACTGTTCTCTGCAGTGGTTGATCTAGTTTACATTCCTACTAAGAGTGTACGAGGGTTCCCTTTCTCCTAGCCAGCATTTGTTATTGCTTGTCTTTTGGATAAAAGCTATTTTAACTGGTTCAGGATGATATCTCATTGTAGTTTTAATTTGCATTTCCCTGATGACCAATGATGGTGAGCATCTTTTTGTATAACTGTCTGACATTTGTATGTTTTCTTTGGAGAAATCTCTATTCAAATCTTTTGTCCATTTTAAAATTGGATTATCAATTTTTTTCCTATAGAGTTGTTTGAGCTTCTTATATATTCTGGTTATTAATTCCTTGTCAGAGGGGTAGTTTGCAAATATTTCATCCCATTCTGTGAGTGGCCTTTTCACTTCGTTGATTGTTTCCTTTGTTGTGCAGGAGATTTCTAACTTGATGTGATCTCATTTGTTCATTTTTCCTTTGATTGCCTGTGCTTGTCGGGTATCACTTTAAGTTTTGGCCAGAGTAACATCCTGGAGTTTCCTCAATGTTTTTTTTTCGTAGTAGTTTCATAGTTTGAGGGCTTACATTTAAGTTTGTAATCCATTTTGAGTTAATTTTTGTATATGGTGAAAGATAGGAGTCTAGTTTCATTCTTCTGTTTATGAATATCCAGTTTTCCCAGCACCATTTATTAAAGAGAGTCTTTTCCCCACTCTATGTTCTTGGCACCTTTGTCAAAAATGAGTTCACTGTAGGTGTATGGATTTGTTTCTGGGCTCTGTCTCCTGTTCCATTGGTCTATGTGTCCGTTTTCATGCCAGTACCATGCTGTTTTGGTTTCTACAGCTCTGTAGTGTAGATTCAAGTCAGGTAATGTGAGTCCTCCAGTTTTATTCTTTTTGCTCAAGACAGCTTTGGCTATTCTGAGTCTTTTGTAGTTCCATATACATTTTCAGATTTTGTTTTATTTCTGTGAAGAATGTGAAAAATGTCATTGGTATTTTGATAGGGATTGCGTTGAATCTGTAGATTTCTTTGGGCAGTATGAACATTCTAACAATGTTGATTCTACCAATACATGAACATGGAATATCTTTTCGTTTTTTGTGTCCTCTTCAGTTCCTTTCATCAGTGTTTTATAGTTTTCATTGTACAGATCTTTCACTTCTTTGCTTAATTCCTAAGAATTTTATTTTATTTGTAGTTATTGTAAATGGAATCACTTTCTTGATGTCTTTTACAGATTGTTCATTGTTGGTATGTAGAAATGCTACTGGTTTTTGTGTGTGGATTTTGTATCTTGCAACTTTACTGAATTTTTTTATTAGTTTTAATAATTTTTTTGGGTGGGGGTCTTTAGGTTTTCCAAAACATAAGATCATGTCATCTGCAGACAAGGATAAATTGACTTCTTCTTTTCCATTTTGGATGCTTTTCATTTCTTTCTCTCGTCTGATTGCTCTGTCTAGGACTTCCAGTACTATACTGAATAACAGTTGTAAAAGTAGGCATCCTTGTTGTGTTTCAGATCTTAGAGAAAAGGCTTTCATTTTTTCCCATTTAGTATGACACTAGCTCTGGGTCTGTCATATATGGCTTTTATTATGTTGAGGTATGTTCCTTCTATACTCAGTTTTTTATGGATTTTATTATGAAAGGATGTTGAATTTTATTGAATGCTTTTCCAGAATCAGTTGAAATTATCACTTATTTTTGTCTGTAGTAACATAGTAGGTGTATATATTTATGGGGTACATGAGATGTTTTGATACAGGCATGCAATGTGTAATAATCACATCATGGAAAATGGAGTATCCCCTCAAGCCTTGTATCCTTTGTGTTATACAAAATCCAATTATGCTATTTAGTTATTTTTAAATATACAATTACGTTATTATTGACTATAATCACCCTATTGTTCTATCAAACACTAGGTATTATTCATTCTTTCTGTTTTTTTTTGTACCCATTAAGCATCCCTGCTTTCCTTTCCTACCCTACACTACCCTTTTCAGCCTCTAGTAACCATCCTTCTACTCTCTACATCCATGAGTTCAATTCAATTTTGATTTTCAGATTCCACAAGAAAGGTGATGTTTGCCTTTCTGTGCCTGGCTTATTTTATTTAATATCATGATCTCCAGTTCCATCTATGTTATTGATCATATGGTTTTTGTCTTTCATTCTGTTGATATTATATATTGCATTGATTGATTTGCGTGTGTTGAACCATCCTTGCATTCCTGGAATAAATCCCACTTGGTCATGATGTGTGATCTTTTTAATGTATTGTTGAATTTGGTTTGCTATTATTTTGTTGAGGATTTTTGCATCAATATTCATTAGAGATATTTGCCTCTAGTTTTCTTTGTTTGAGGTATCTTTGTCTGTGTTTGGTATCAGGATAATGCTGGCCTTGTAGATGAGTTTAGAAGTATCCCCCACTCCTCTATTTTTCTAGTTTGAGTAGGACTGATATTAGTTCCTCTTTAAATGTTTGGTAGAATTCAGCAGCGAAGCCATCGGTCCAGGCTTTTCTTTACTGGGAGATGTTTTATTACAGCTTCAATCTTACTACATTTTATTCATCTGTTTGGGTTTTGGATTTCTTCATGGTTCAATCTTGGTAGGTTTCATGTGTCTAGGAACTTATCCATTTCCTTTAGATTTTCCAGTATATTGGCATATAGTTGCTCATAGTGGCCACTAATGATCCTTTGAATTTCTGTGGTATCAGTTGTAATGTCTCGTTTTCCATCTCTGATTTTATTTATTTGAACCTTCTCTCTTTTCTTCTTAGTCTAGCCAGAGTTTTGTTACTTTTATTTATCTTTTCAGTAAACTTTTGTCTCATTAATCTTTTGTATTGTTTTCTTCATTTCAATTTCATTTATTTCTGCTCTGATCTTTATTATTTTTTTCTTCTACTAATTTGGGGTTTTGTTTGCTCTTGCTTTTCTAGTTCTTTAAGATGCCTCACTAGGTTGTTTATTTGAAGTTTTTCTTCTTTTTTGATGTAGGCACTTATAGTTATAAATTTGCCTCTTTGTACTGCTTTCTGCATATCTCATAGGTTTTGGTATGTTATGTTTTCATTATTATTTTTTTTCAAAATATTTTTCAACTTTCTTCTTAATTTCTTCATTAAGCCACTAGTTATTTAGGAGCATATAATTTAATGTTTGTGTTTGAATAGTTTCCAAAGTTTCCCCTGTTACTGATTTCAAGTTTTATTCCATTGTGTTTGGAGAAGATGCTTGATATTATTTTAATCCTTTTGAATGTTTTAAGAATTGTGTTTTATGGTCTATCCTTGAGAATGATTCATGTGCTGAGGAGTAGAATGTCTTTTCTGCAGCCACTGGATGAAATGTTTTGTATGTACCTATTGGGTTCATATCGTCTATAATGCAGATTAAGTCCAGTGTTTGTTTGTTGATTTTCTGTCTGAAAGATCTGTCCGATGATGAAAGTGAGGTGTTGAAGTCTCCACCTATTATTGTGTTGAGGTCTATCTCTCTCTTTAGCTCTAATAATTGCTCTATATATCTGAGTGCTCCAGGATTGGGTGTGTATATATTTATAATTGTTATATCCTGCTGCTGAATTGACCCCTTTATCATTCTAGAATGACCTTCTTTGTCTCTTCTTTCAGTTTTTGTCTTAAAATCTATTTTGTCTGATATAAGGGTAGCTAATCCTCCTCTTTTTCGGTTTCCATTGACATGGAATATCTTTTTTCATTGCTTTACTTTCAGTCTATGTGTATCTTTATAGTTGAAGCTTCTTCTAAGCAGCAGATCATTGGGTCTTATATTTTTAATCCATTCAGCTGCTCTATGTCTTTTGATTGGAGAGTTTAGTCCATTTACATTCAACATTATTATTGTTGCTTCGTTCATTGTGTTTTTTTGTTTTCTAGTTGTTTTGTGGTCTTCTGTTCCTTCTTTCCTTCCTTCCTGTCTTCCTTTAGGTGAAGACGATTTTCTCTGGTGGTATGACTTCATTTCTTGCTGTTCTTTTTTTGTATCCGTTGTATGTTTTCAATTCCAGGTTACCATTAAGCTTGCAAATGCTGTCTTATAACCCATTATTTTGAACTGATGACAACATTGATTGCAAAAGCAAACAAACAAGCAAAAAGAAAACGAATAAAAACTCTACACTTCTTTAACACTACTTCCCCACTTTTTAACTTTTTGTTTTCTTTTTATGTCTTGTTGTACTGTCTATGTCTTGACAAGTTGTAGTTATTATTTTCAATTTGTTCATCATTTAGTCTTTCTACTTAAATAAGAGTAGTTTATACATCAAAATTACAGTGTTAAATTCTGTGTTTTTCTGTGTTCTTACTGTTACCAGTTAATTTTGTACCTTCAGATGATTTCTTATTGGTCATTAGCATCATTTTCTTTCAAATTAAATAACCCTTTAGCATTTCTTATATGACAGATATGGTGTTCATGAAAATCCTCAGCTCTTGTTTGTTTGGGAGAGTCTTTATTTCTCCATGCTTGAAGAATATTTTCATCAGATATACTATTCTAGGGTAAAAGTTTTTTCCTTCAGCATGTTAAATATGTCATGCTGCTCTTTCTTAGCCTGTAAGGTTTCCACTGAAAATCTGCTGCCAGATGTGTTGGTGCTCCCTTGCATGTTATTTGTTTCTTTTCTCTTGTTGCTTTTAGGATAGTTTCTTTATCTTTGACCTTTGGGAGTTTGCATATTAAATGCCTTGAGGTAGTCTTCTTTGTGTTAAATCTGCTTGGTGCTCTATCACATTCTTGTACTTGATGTTTATCTTTCTTTAGGTTTGGGAAGTTCACTGATGTTATCCTTTGAATAAACTTTCTACCACTATCTCTTTCCTTACCTCCTCCATACGGCCAACAACTCTTATATTTGCACTTTTAAGGCTATTTTGCAGATCCTGTAGGCATGCTCCACTGTAGTTTACTCTTTTTTCTTTAGTTTCCTCTGTGTATTTTCAAGTAGCCTGTCTTCAAACTCACTAGTTCTTTCTTCTGCTTGATCAATTCTGCTACTAAAAGACTTTGCTGCATTTTTCAGTATGTTACTTGTGTTTTCAACTCTATAACTCCTGCTTGATTCTCTTAAATTATTTTAATCTCTGTTAAATTTATCTGATAGAAATCTGAATTCCTTCTCGTGTTGCCTTGAATTTCTTTGAGTTTCCTCAAAATAGCTATTTTGAATTATCTGTCTGAAAGGTCATATATCTCTGTTTCTTTTGAATTGGCTCCTAGTGCCTTATTTATTTCATTTCATGATTTCATGTTTTCCTGGATGGTCTTGATGTTTGCAGATGTTCATCTGTATCTGGGCATTGAAGAGTTGGGTATTTATTGTAGTCTTTGCAGTCTGGGTTTTTTTTGTGCTTATCTTTCTTAAGAAGGCTTTCTAGGTATTTGAAAGGATTTGGGCCCCAAGCCCAATAATGCTATGGTTCTTGTAGACTCATAGAGGTACAGCCTTAGTGGTCTTGGATAAGATCTGGAAGAATTCTCTGGACTACCAGGCAGAGACTCTTGTTCTCTTCCCTTACTTTCTGCTGAACAAGTGATGTCTCTCTCTTTGTGCTGTCTGGAGCTGGGGGCAGGTTGATACAAGTACACTATGGCTACCACCAGTGGGACTATGCTGAATCAGAAATGAAGCTAGCACAGCACTGTGTCTTGCCTGTGGCCTGCTGTAACCACTACCTGGTTACTGCCTATGTTCACTTAAGGCCCTAGAGTGAACAATCAGCAAGGGGAAAGCTAGCTTATGTCCTTCTCTTTATGTCCTTCTCTTTAGGGCACCATGTTCCCCCAGGCTCCTGGTGGGTCCAGAGATGCTGTCTGGGAGCCATAGAGTCAAAACCTTAGAAATCTACTCAGCATTCTATTCTACTGTGGCTATGCTGACCCTCCAACTACAAGTCCTTCCCATTCTTCCCTCCCCTTTCCATAGGCAGAGGGACTTCTCCTGGTGACCACTGCCACTATTGGCCCATGGGGAGTTCTGCCAGACCTCTGCCAATGTTCACTTAAAGCCCAAGGACTCTTTAGTCGTCTTGTGGTAAACGCTGTGAGGCCTGGGACTCCCCTTCAGGGCAGTGGGTTGCCTCTGGCCAAGGAAGGTCCAGAAATGCTTTCCAGGAGCCTAAGTCTGGACTTGGAAACCCCAGAGGCCCACTTGGTGCTCTACCCCACTGTGGGCAAGCTGGTACCTAAGGTGCAAGACAAAGTCTCCTTTACTTTTGCCTCTGGTTTTCCCAAGCAGAAGGAGTCTCTCACCATAGCCACCAAAGCTGGGAATGTGCTGGGTCTCACCTGAAGCCAGCAAGTCTCAGAGTCTCACCCAAGGCCCGTGGTGTACTACCTGGGTATCACTGCTAGTTATTCAGGACCCAAGGGCTCTTTAGTCAGGAGATGATGAATTCTTCCAAGACTGACTCCTCCTTTTCATGTCAGTGTGTTCCCTACAAGGGTAGATTTGAAGCTAAGAGACAATATCTTTTTTTTTTTTTTTTTTTTTTGAGATGGAGTCTCGCTCTGTTGCCCAGGCTGGAGTGCAGTGGTGCAATCTCGGCTCACTGCAAGTTCCGCATTCCCGGGTTCACGCCATTCTCCTGCATCAGCCTCCTGAGTAGCTGGGACTACAGGTGCCCGCCACCACGCCTGGCTAATTTTTTTTTGTATTTTTAGTAGAGACGGGGTTTCACCATGTTAGCCAGGATGGTCTTGATCTCCTGACCTCGTGATCCGCCCGACTCGGCCTCCCAAAGTGCTGGAATTACAGGCGTGAGCCACAGCGCCCGGCCGAGACAATATCTTAAGAACCAGCACAACATGACTTGCACACTGATCCTTGACCTTTTCCTTATCCCTTTGGCACCTGACTCCCAGATTCGTTTCCTGTTTACAAGCTTGCCTCCGTGGTAGAAGTTGCTTTTCAGTACCATTTATGCAGCTCTAATATTTGGGATTTTCTCCTTGATTATGATTTGTATTAAGACTCTTTTGAGTGCAAGTAACTGAAGGTCAACTTGACCCAGTTTAAACAGAAAGGGGCCTCTATTTGTTGACATAATCAAGAGTAACAGAATGCAGCAGGAGACAATTGAAAGAAGGTTGCAATACTGATGATACGCCTCCTCCCTCCCTGGTCTGTTTTTCTTGACAGTCGGCTAATTCTCTCCCGTTGTAGGCAGACTTCCTCATATGGGTGGTGCATGGCAGCCTGTAGCTCTGGGTTCACAGCCTTACCACTGTGTAGGAAAAAAAAGGAAAGAGTTTTTCTCTCTCTGAGCTCCAGAGAAAACAATTCCTGGGAATTCTGATTGGCCAGTTTAGTCCTAGATTCTATCCTTGAACAAAGAGATGAGATATTATCTTTTAGCTTAAGTCTTGTATCCACCCCCTCTGAATTGCCATGACCAGAAGAAATGAATAAGTGTATTGGTAAAACAAAATCAATACTTGTCTATGATAATTTTAATTTGTCTATTGAATTATAGACAAGATTTCCTTCATTATCCATGTAAAAAAAATGACAGATGGTGATTGTGCACAGATAGGTCTGTTGTGGGCAATACCTTGATTACATTGTCACAGCTGTAGATACTATGTAGTCAAGCATCAAGATCCCAATTTTAGAAGAGTCCTGTGAATTCTATTGTTGGGTACTTGGGTCACTCAATAAATAATATCCCCTGTCCCCCTGCCTCTTCTCTCTCTTTCCCTCCCTCCCTTCCTCCCTCCCTCCCTCCCTCCCTTCCTTCCTTCCTTCCTTCCTTCCTTCCTTCCTTGCTTCCTTCCTTCCTTCTTTCCTTTCTTTTTTTTTCTCTCTTTTTCTTTCTTTCTTTTCCAGGATTCTGAACCAACTGGAGATGACCAGAGGATTCTCTTATCTGTGGCAATAGAAGATATGTAACTGGTCTTATTAAATCTTAGATCTTACTTAAAAGTTTGGTTAGGAGAGCAAAGACAAGAAAATATATTCACAGGTTTATAAGGAAAGAATCAGTGAAGCACAAACATATACTGATCCAAGGACAACATGCCAGGTATAGTGAAAGAGTTTAAAATGAATATGGAATATGCAGGCTTAACCTCTACCAGAATAATCATATAATGGGGGAGACAAGATTACTGCACAGCTAATTGTTTTGATTTATTGAGGAATCTCCCAGTGGCTGTTTCAAACAACTACATTCTCTCAGTTCCCAGTCCCTTCTTTCATCTCTCCTTCCTCCTTTTTTTTTTTTTTTTTTTTGAGGCAGGGTCTCACTCCATCACCCAGGCTAGAGTGCAGTGGCATGATTTTGGCTTGCTGCAACCTCCACCTTTCAGATTCAAGCAGTTCTTAAGCCTCAGCCTCCTGAGGAGCTGGGATTACAGGTATGTGCCACCATGCCTGGCTAATTTTTTTTTTTTTTTATAGTATAGATAAGGTTTCATCATTGGCCACGCTGGTCTCGAACTCCTGGCCTCAAGTAATCCACCCGCCTTGGCCTCCCTAAGTGCTGGGATTACAGGCACGAGCCACTTCACCTAGCCACTTATTCCTTCTTTTATTTCTCTTTCCTTTCTTGCTATTCATTTTACTGTATAATTAGAGGCTATCATATCAGTCAGGATTCAGCCAGACAAACAGAACAAGTAGGAGATATATGCTAAGAAACGTATTACAAAGAATTGGTTTTTGCTGCTGTGGGGTGCAGCTAGGCAAGTCTGAAATTTATAGGGCAGGCTACGAGGATTGTATAAGATGGAGCCAATCATTTCTTCCTCATTTAACTTGCTCTCATACTTAGTTTTCAATTGAATTATTCTTTTAGGCTTCCAAGATAAAATGCTGGAACTACCTTTAATTCTTCCCACTTCCCTGTCTTCTAGTTCAGTCAATTAAGGGCAATGGTTTGTTCTTCCTGATAATTCTTCTATTGCTGCATCCTTTTCCAGTGCCATTGCCACCTGTCTTGTTTGAGACCTTCGCTTTCATCTCTTGACTATTTTGTTAGCTTTCCACTAGGAAATCTCTAACCCCTTTGATCTTGAATTCTTCCTATATAATGCCACCAGATTGTTAATCTGAAAATACTATTTTTAGTATGCCACTCTTCTAACAAAATTGTTCTATGACTTAGAACTATATGTGTTGACTTGGAGGGATGTCTATGGTAAATTGTTGGGTTAAAACAGCAAGGTGCAGAGTACTATGCATGCTAATATGCCATGTTTTAATTAATCAAAACTCTTTAGTTTGAATATTTTTTTGTATGATTGTATGAGTATAGCCAAAAGGGTGAAAGAGGACATATACTAAACTATCAATACTGACTTATTGATTGACTAGGTGAAAGGTTTTCAATTTTGACTTTATATTGGAGTCATCTGGAGAGCTTTAAAAACTATAGAGATTTAATTAGACTGAGGTATAGTCTGGGCTTCTGATTTTAAAAAATTTCTTTATGTAAGTCTAATGTGTTGAGAACCATTGATCGAGAGGATTACTCTGGCTGAAGTGATTCAAGACTGCATAGCTATACCCTCACAAAGAAGATGAGGGATGTACAAAATAGGAAAGTAAGAAAACATTTTTTAATAAAAATAAGATTGCATAGCTAAAAATGCAGTCTAACCCTGCTTAGCCACATAAGCATAGAAAAGGCAGCTTGGCTTAAAAACATACTTTGATCTGCAAAAGTGAATGAATAAAAATTATATATACACACTGCATATAATCTATATGTATTACAAAGCCGTATGTACACACATACATATATATACATATATTTGACATTTGATTATGGATTTCCATGTAGAGAACACATTATGATTTTGGAAACCAAGAAGTTTAAATTACAAGTGTTTTGTTTGCATTTTGCATTTTTTCTTTTTTTAAATAAAAAAAAGTAGGAAGTCAATGTCCAGGGAAGGCTTTTCTAGTGCAGTCCTGATAACTGGATCCAGGAGGAGGAGGCCTGAGAATTGGTGTCTGATTGAAAGGCTGGCTTGAAGGAGCTCCGGTGAAGAGGACGTGAGTGAATGCTATCTGATCATCACTAATTAGGATTCCAGATTTCCCACAATTTCATTTTCTCAAAGCCAAATAACCCCCCAAAAGGTATAAGGCTCTAAAAAGAAACACTTGAATCATATTTCACAAGAGGTGGTCAATCGATGAATTGAGGCAAATCAGCTAAGAAGTCATTGGTTTTATTCTGGAAACCATGGGTTAGGACCTAATTTTGCTTAAAGCTATAGAGAATATTGTAGGCTGAAGAACTAGTCCTTCACCAATTCTGCATTTGGAAATGTTGCCTATATTTATCTGTTTTGAGCTGGACTCTGTTCAGCTTCTGATTAAATGGTCTCAACAATGTATGAAACATTGAGTCTGGAAGTTCATATCTACAGAAGATCCACTAGACAAAAACTTGAGTGATAGGAGAGATTTGGTGATGTCAAATGGTCTATATGAAAGGGCAAGACTGGCCCCTTCAGTTTCTGTAGAGGCTATTTCCTCACTACCTCATTTTAAGATCTCTTGAAGACCTGCATTGTTATTAAGAAGTGAATAGGCACTTACCAAGCTGAGATGTACTCAGCCATATGCTGGGGCTGGCTCATATTGGTTTGTAAGAGATGGCTATTAAATTTTCAGGAATTTTGCCTTTTGGTTGCTAAATATTATTATTCTTAAAAATTAAATTAACTAGGCCGGGCACGGTGGCTCACAACTGTAATCCCAGCACTTTGGGAGGCGGAGGTAGGTGGATCACCTGAGGTCAGGAGTTTGAGACCAGCCTGGCCAACATGGGGAAACCCCGTCTCTACTAAAAATACAAAAAATTAGCCGGGTGTGGTGGTGTGCGCCTGTAATCCTAGCTACTTGGGAGGCTGAGGCAGGAGAGCTGCTTGAACCTGGGAGGCAGAGATTGCAGTTACCCGAGATCGCACCATTGCACTCCAGCCTGGGCAACTGGAGTGAAACTCAGTCTCAAAATCAAACAACAAAAAAATTAAATTAACTTACAATTTAAAAAATTTTTAATTAATTTTTTCTTTTCTTTTTCAACCTCTATTTTAGATTCTGGGGATACATGTGCAGATTACAAAGGTATATTGTATGATGCTACAGTTTGGAGTACTATTGAACCTGTCACCCAGGGAGTGAGCATAGCGCCCATTAGGCAGTTTTTCAACCCTTGTTTCCTTCTGTCTTTTCTTATCGCCTCTTGAATTCTCCATTGTCTGTTGTTCTCATCTTTATGTCCATGCGTACCCAATGGTAAACTTACAATTTAATGATTATGTTAAAACAAAAATAATAAATGTTCATCACTTCTTAATTATTTTACAACATTTTATCACCTATGCTTTTGAGGTTATTTATGTCAACTGTATTTACAAAATTGAAATACGATTTAATGGTGCACTATTCATTACATCCAGAGACATCGCATTAGTAGCTTGAAATTGGCTAGTCAAGGCAACAAGGGAACATGATGGGCCCACATGGAAGCTAGGCATGCAATGAGTTGTGCTGCACCTGAGGAACTCAGGGCTAAACATGCAGCACCATTTCCAGCAAGCAGCAAATAAGCTGTTCCCCATACCATAGTTACACTATGGTCACCTGCACTTACTTAACTGCATATATGACAAGCTACAAAATGGCTCAGTGTCATGCAGAGAGGCACACTAGCAAGGACATGCAAAGATATCTGGAGTTGGGAATAGAGAGCTTGTAACAGCTATGGATAAGGGAGTTTGGCAAAAAACAGTGAATGAAATCACATCAATAACTAATTGGCTTCAGGAGCTTTATAATAAACTATTATGTATTCTATTATTATTTATAAATTATATATTACATATCCTTAGTAATATTTTAATTAACATAAATATCTATGTGTTTCTGTTCTCAGTCATATGTCAGAGCTAAGCATTGGGTACACATGGACATAAGGATGGGAACATAGATGCTGAGGAGTACTAGATGGAGGAAAGACGGAGGGGGACAAGGGCCAAAAATCTTCCTATTGGGTACTATGCTCAGTTTCTGGGTGACAGGATCAATAGTACTCCAAATCTCAGTGTCACACAATATACTCATGTAACAAACCTGCATATATAACCCCAAATCTAAAATAACAGTTGAAATTATATATAAAAAAGGAACCAAACCAAAATAATTACTATGACAAATGACCAAATTCAAGGGTCTATTTTACATAGATTGAAGCACAGAAAGTTAGACCTGAAAGGGATGATGGCTAATTTAGACTCCTTTTCTATAGATGGAGAAATTACTTGCCCACTCTTTTTTCTAAGCCCCATGCAACATTTTCCATGTAGCCACAGCAGCCTGATTTTCTGCACACATAAGATTCCCTATGTGTTGGTGTGAGTGCCTACCAACTTATTCAGTAAGAAGACACAGTTTACTGGTTTGAGAGCAAGTGGTTAAGAACTATCCAATTACCAACAGTTTACAAAATATATGCATACATACATATTTTTTAATCTATGTATTTATAGATCATCCTTGTTTTAGACAGCTGTTAAACATTTATCAGCATACTACTGGATGCCTTTCATGACAATTATAGAGTTTCTTATTCACAAGATAACCTGGGCCTGGATGTGAAGATGCAGAAAGAGAAAGGGAAAAGGGAGTTTCTCAGTGGGTTCTGGATTACAAACCTTGAAGAATTCAGAGGGAAAAGAATGTTCATATGTGAGGTAGGGATCCAATGCTAGACAATATAAACCCCATTAGCATCAATCAGAGATATATACATTTTCCAACTTTGACACCCCTAAGCACATAGGGGTCTCTCTGAAATATTAACATAGATAGCATTCTGAAAGGCTGAGTTGCCTGCAGCAACAGCAATGGGGGAGGAGGAGGGGGTTGGAAAGAAGAAAGTAGAGTTTCCCTTGATTTTCCCCCCTTTCCTTTCTGCAAAATATCTAATTTACTTGTTAAAGCCAACTGCACATTGTTTATCCAGACTGTCTATTTTTTTAGCCCTAATTGATACTAATTAAAATCAAAATAAAATTACGGCTGCAAAACTTGGCTGGGGTTTTGATCCACTGCCAGCATGCTCACAACCAATGAGAGTTACTATATAAACACTCTCAGTTTGAAACTCCAGGTATTATAGTGGCTGCATGTGAAATAAAAAGAAAAAAATGGTACCACCATTCTAAAATTTATTTCCAGTTTATATTCCAGAAAATAATAAAAATAGAGCCTAATTAATTCTTGATCAAGACTGAGGATCTTTCATTTATGATAAAAAAAAGTAAATTTGGTACACGTGACTAAATACTGATGGGCCTAGAATGGTTGAATCAATTGTTTAGCATTTCGTGCTAATGAGGCTAGATTCCTGGGGTCTGTCCCCTTACAGGCTAGTTATCTTTATCTGGAGAAAAACTCTGATTCACAATTAGGAAAGAAATACAATTGGAGGAGTCATCTTGCAGGTGCAATAATTGGTCATTTGGGGATTGGATAAGAGCGTTGAATGGCTTAAAGCAAATCAGCCACCATCACTCCTGGAAAATAATTCAACTTTTTATTGAAGGTGAGTCATTAAAACCTCCTTTGGTGTGCTATTTATGCACCTTATTATAGTACCGAATTGATGATAAAACTATGACTTATCTCTTATTCAAAGGAGATTTTTTTTGAAGTATCAAAAGATCATGAGGTGCAGTGGAGAGGACATGAAATTTTGATTTAGAAGTGGGGGTTCTACCGTTGTTAAGAGTTAATATTTGTTACTGTAGGCTAGACATAGCACTCAATGCCTTATATTTCCTCATACATTTTTCATAAAAATCCCATGTGGCAGGCACTTCTGCCACCCCATTTCCCAGATAAGAAGTTAAGCAACTCATGTGATGTTACACAGGTAAGAAGAGAGTGAAGTGGAATTTGATTTCAGGCCTGTAGAATTTCAAAACCCAGCCCTTTAACCACTCTACTATGCTATCTCTACACTAGCTACCTTGTGTTTAGAGAAAGTTGCTTAACTTCTCCAGGTCTTGGTTTCTTCTCTTACACAATGGTGATAATAATGCCTGTTCCACCCACTTAAAAGGTATGAGGGTCATGAGATACTGCAGGTAGATTATAAAAGTTCATACAAATGTAAACTATTATAATTCTAATATTGGCATGGATTCTAATAAGGACATTATATAGCAAAATTATTATTTAAATGCAATATAAACATATGCCAATATTTATTCTTGGCCAATGTTTCAGATTTATTAATTTGTTTATTAGTTCTTCTTTTTAGCAGATCTTACTTGAGCCTCTTGAGTAGTAGAAAAATACTTGGCTTTGGATTTAATCAGTTTGGAAGTTCTGAGGATCAAAAGTTTATTCTGTCACTTGATAGCTGTGAGAACTTACACAAATCACTCAAACCCTCAGAGTCTATATAACAAAAGTTATTTCAGGTACTGTGGCAAAGATAGTATAGGTGTTCAAAAAATGTAAGCTTCTTTGCTTAACCCTAACTTTTGCTGAAGTGAGGATAATATGAAGTTCACAAAATAAATAGAAGATAAATACCAATATAATTTTAGAATTAGAAGAGATTTAGGACTTATCTAATCTAAACTTTTTGTTTTGTCTATATAAAAGATGAGGTTGAGAGGAATTGATCCAAGATTACACAGCCAGTTAGTTCTAGAAAACAGGAAGGAACCCAGATTTCTTAACTCTAACTTTCAATTCAATCAAGATGCCCCTGGCTGAGTGAACAATATGTCATCTGAACAATGACAATATTATATCCTAACATTAAAGGAACAGACACATAAGTTTTAGAGGTAATTTGGAGATGCATTTGTGAATTAAGCTTTCCTGCATCTGCACAGATGAGTTCTTCTATTTATTTATTTAATTAAAAAAATCAACTCTGGCCTACAGATGCACAGATGACTTCACAATCATTCTTCCATTTCACAGTTGCAGTGCCATGTGTGGACTAATCTTCTTGCAAAATATCCTCAGATTTATCTCACACGTACTCAAAATCCCAACATGGCTCTTATCTTCAAAGAGCTTCCTCCAAGTTTAAAGACATAAAATGTGGACAGTGAAAAAGTTGAAGAACATAGAAATGTTGCCTAGAGTCACCTGCCAGATAAGTGATACATAGAACTACAAAAGCATTTCTTTTTTTTTTTGAGACGCCCAGGCTGGAGTGCAGTGGCGCGCTCTCTGCTCACTGCAAGCTCCGCCTCCTGGGTTCACGCCATTCTCCTGCCTCAGCCTCTCCGAGTAGCTGGGACTACAGGCGCCCGCTACCACGCCCGGCTAACTTTTTTTGTATTTTTAGTAGAGATGGGGTTTCACCGTGGTCTCGATCTCCTGACCTCGTGATCCGCCCGCCTCGGCCTCCCAAAGTGCTGGGATTACAAGCGTGAGCCACCGCGCCCGGCCTACAAAAGCATTTCAAAGAGAAAGTTGTTTCTGCAGAAATATCTCAGGGAGTGAAGGTTTACCTTTGTCTTTAAGAATAAACAGGTCTTGAGAGAGAATTATGCAGTGTACATTTAATTAATAATACTGGTGGAGTGCCAGGTACATGTTAGGGACAATTGGGAGATTAGGTTAGAAAAGCAGATTGGGGCAGCACAGAAGGCCTTGAATGTTATATTAAGAAATTTGAATTTTGTCCTACCAAGAATGGTGACCTACTGAAACGTGCAGTATGGGAGTGCCGTGAACATGGAGGGAAAGTTTATCTGGTAGTGCTGTGATAGCCAAGGAGTGAGACTGGAGCCAGAATACTAGTTAGGAATTTATTCCAATAAGCTGATAGGATCATGGCCAAAAGGATGCATGTGAGAAATGTTAAAAAGAGAGCATAAAAAAATCTTGGTGAGTTAGAGACAGGAGAAGCTCAAAGATGAGTTTTCAAGTGAGTAATAATAAGAGTAGTGGTTATTCGATAAAAATAGAACAAAGAAAAGGAATTTAGGGAGAGAAGAGAGAGAGTACTTTGAGATAATAGACTCACTTGTAGACTTAAGATTTTTGATGTGATGGTGAAGCTTTCAAGTGGAGATGTCCAGGAGTGAGATAAGTATAAAGGTGCCAAGTACAGAAATCTGAATTCTGATGGTGCTGAAACCATCCTGTGCCAGCTTGAAACTGTGAAACTAAGAGATTCTGAATAACTTAGACCCCAAACACTCTAAAATATGAAATCCAACCTGTCACTAAATTACCCAGATTTGATTTTATTCTCATAATAAACTGAGCAAAGAATCTGCTTTCTCCTACATATTTCTATAAGTAAGGAAAAATAATGGGTTTTAAATATCATCAATGACCTCTGAACTTACCTGGTAGGATTTTTCAAAAGTAAGGAATAACTCACGTACTATAAAGTGTAAAATCTAATAATAAATTTTACACACACACACACACACACAAACACACACACACATAAGCATCACTCAGATCAAGATATAGAACATTTCTAGCACCCCAAAAACACTTTATGAAGCACTCTCCCAGACCACATCCCCAAGGGTAACAACTATTCTGACTACCTTATGTAAAGATTACTTTTGCCTGTTAAACTTTGCATGAATTTAATTATACAATATAAATATATTTTCTTCTGGTTGAAATGCATTTTTCCAACATTTTATTATGGAAATTTTAAATATACAGTAAAGCACAAATAATTTTACAGTTATCATCCATATGTCTATACTCAGATTCTAATATTAACATTTGATTGTAGTGTATACTCTTCGGGGTTTAAATGTACCATCTTGCCTTTTTGTTTTCTTTTTAAAAAGTATTTTAAAATTTGTATACATTTATGGGATACATGCGAAATTTTGTTATATGTATATGATGTGTAGTGATCAAGTCACAGTATTTACAGTGTCCATCACCCAAATACAATATATTTTTCTATAGTCACCCCACTCTGCTCTCAAACATTGAATTTATTCCTTCTATTTAACTGTATGCTTATATTCTTTAACACACTTCACCCTCTCCCTCCCTTAGTCACCTTCATAGTCTCAGTTATCTATCTTTCCACTCTGTACCTCCATGTGATCAATTTTTCTTTAGCTCTCATATACGAGTTAGAACATGTGATATTTGCCTTTTGTGCCTGGCATATTTCACTTAAGATAATGATCTCCATTCTATTCGTGTTGTTGCAAATGACATGAATTCATATTTTATGGCCAAATAGTATTCTACTGTGTATATATACTACACTTTCTTTATGCATGCATCCATTGATGGACACTTAGGTTCATTTTATATCTTGGCTATTGTAAATAGTGCTGTAATAAACATGTAAATGCAGGTATCCCTTGGATATATTGATTTTTTTTTCCCCTTGGATAGACACCCAGTTGTGGAATTGATGGATTGAATGGTAATTCTATTTTAGTTCTTTGAGAAATATCCATACTGTTTTTTACACTAGCTTTACTAGTTTACCTTCCCACCAACAGTGTATAAGCCTTCCCTTTCTCTGCATCCTTGCCAACATTTGCTATTTTTTTATCTTTTTCTTTTTAACAATGGCCATTCTGGGATAAGATGATATCTCGTTGTGGTTTTGATTTGCATTTCTCTGATTGTTACTAATGTTGAGCATTTTTTCATATAACTGTTGGCCATTTGTATGTCTTTTTTGTTTTTTTTCCCCTTACAGTAAATGGATGTATGTCTTATTTTAAGAAAGGTCTATTCATCTTCTTTGCCCACTTTTAAATGGGATTATTTGTTGTTTGTTTTCCTGTTGAGTTGTTTAAGTTCCTTATATATTCTGGATATTAGTCCTTTGTTACATTAATAGTTTTCAAATAGTTTTTACCATGCAACATGTTGTCTCTTCATTCTTATTTTGTTTGCTACGCAGAAGCTTTATAGTATAACTAAGACTCATTTATCTTCTTTTGCTTTTGTTGCCTGTGCTTTTGAGGTCTTATTCATAAATTCTTTGCCTAGACAAATGTCCAGAAGAGTTTTTCCTAGGTTTTCTTCTAGTGTTTTTATGGCTACAGGTTTCACAATTAAGTATTTAATCCATTTTGAGTTGATTTTTGTATATGATGAGAGATAGAGGTCCAGTTTCATTCTTTTGCATGTGGCTATCCAATTTTCCCAGAACCATTTGTTGATGAGGGTGCTCTTTCCCCAATATAAGTTCCTGCTGGTTTTGTAGAGAATCAGTTTGCTGTAAATATGTGGCTTTAATATGGGTTTCTTCTGTTCGTTTGGTTTATATGTCTATTTTTATATCAATACTCTGCTGTTTTGGTTACTATAGCCTTGTAATATATTTTGAAGTCAGGTAATGTGATGCCTCCAGCTTAGGTCCCCATCTTGCCCAGCCAAGTACTGCTTTGGCTATTCAGGCTGTTTTCTGGTTCCACGTGAATTTTAGAATGTTTTTTCTCATTTTGTAAAGAATAATGTTATTTTGATAGGGATTACACTGAATCTGAAAATTGTCTTGGACAATATTGTCATTTTAATGATATTAATTCTTCTGATTCATGAGCTTGGGATTTTTTCCATTTGTGTCATCTTTAATTTCTTTCATCAGCATTTTGTAGTTTCCTTTGTAGAGATATTTCATCTCCTTGGTTAAATTTATTCCTAGGTATTTATTTTTTTATAGCCATTGTAAATGGGATTTCTTTTTTGATTTCTTTCTTGACTAGATCATTATTAGTGTATAGAAATGCTACTGATTTTTGTATGTTGATTTTATATCCTGCAAATTTATTGAATTCATTTATCAAATCTAAGAGTTTTTTAGTGGAGTCTTTAGACTTTTCTGGATATAAGATCATATTATTAGTAAAGAGAGACAATTTGACTTTTTCTTTTACAAGTTTGATACCTTTTATTTCTTTTGCCTGATTGCTCTGGTTAGGACTTCTAGGGTTAGTTCAATGGGAGTGGTTAGAGTGGGCTTGTTCCAATTCTTAGAGGAAAGGCTGATTTGTCCATTCAGTATGATGTTAGCTATGGGTTTGTTGTATATGGCCTTTATTATTTTGAGGTATGCTTCTTATATACTTAGTTTATTGAGAGTTTTTATCATGAAGGAATGTGAAATTTTTTCAATGCTTTTTCTTCACCCATTGAGACAATAATGTGTTTTTTATCTTTCATTTTGTTGACAAGATGTGCTACATTTATTGATTTGCATATGTTGAACCATCCTTACATCCCTGGCATAAATCCCACTTGATCATGGTGTATTAATCTTATTGATGTTTTGTTGGATTTGTCTTGCTAGTATTTTGTTGAGGATTTTCGTGTTTGTTTATCAGATATATTGGCATTAGTTTTCTTTTTTTGGTTGTGTCTTTGTCTGTTTTGGTATCAGAGTTGTGCTGGCCTCATAGAATGAGTTAGTGAGAATTCTCTCCTTTTTGATTTTTTGGAATAGTTTCAAGATTGGCATTAGTTCTTGTTTATACAAGTGTTAGAATTTGGTTATGATTTCATCTAGCCCTGAGCTTTTCTTTGTTAAGAGGCTTTTTATTCCGGATTCACTCTTTACTTATCATTGCTCTGTTCAAAATTTTGATTCTTCTTGATTTAATCCTGGTAGACAGTATTTTTCCAGGAATTTCTTTATTTCCTCTAGATTTTCTGGTTTGTCAGTGTACAGTTGTTCATAATAGTCTCTGGATGATCTTTTGTATTTCTTTGGTATCACTTGTAATGTCTTCTTTTTCATTTCTGATTTTATTTATTTGCCTCTTCCTCTTCTTTTCTTGGTTAGTCTAGCTAGCAGTTTATCAGTTTTGTTTATTGTTTCAAGGAAACAGTTTCTTGTTTTGTTGATCTTTTGCATGTTGTAATATCTCTATTTCATTTAGTTCTGCTCTGATCTTTATTATTTCTTTTCTTCTGCTAATTTTGGGTTTGATTTTATCTTGCTTTTCTAGTTCCTAGTTAATAGTTAATAGTTTTCAAATATTTTTTACCATTCAACATGTTGTCTCTTCACTCTTATTTTGTTTGCTATGCAGAAGCTTTATAGTATAACTAAGACTCATTTATCTTCTTTTGCTTTTGTTGCCTGTGCTTTTGAGGTCTTATTCATGAATTCTTTGCCTAGACAAATGTCCAGAAGAGTTTTTCCTAGGTTTTCTTCTAGTATTTTTATGGCTACAGGTTTTACAATTAAGTATTTAATCCATTTTGAGTTGATTTTTGTATATGATGAGAGATAGAGGTCCAGTTTCATTATTTTGCATGTGGCTATCCAATTTTCCCAGAAACATTTGTTGATGAGGGTGCTCTTTCCCCAATATAAGTTCCTGCTGGTTTTGGTGCATTGCTAAATTGTTCATTTGTAATTTTTCTGCTTTTTTGATGTAGGTATTTATTGCTATAAACTTCCTTGTTAGCACTGCTTTTGCTGTATCCCACAGGTTTTGGTATATTGTGTTTCAGTTTTCATAAATTTTAAAACTTTCATCTTAATTTCTTTGTTGACCCAATGGTCATTCAGGAACATGTTGTGTAATTTCCATGTATTTGTATAGTTCCTAGAGTTTCTTTTGGTAATGATTTCTAGTTTTTTTCCATTTTGGTTGGAGGAAATACTTGATATGATTTTAATTTATTGAAATGTGTTGAACCTTGTTTTGTAGCCTATCATATGGTCTATCCTATAGAACATTCCATGTGCTAATTAAAAGAATGTATATTCTGTGGTTGTTCGGTTGAATGTTCTGTAAATGTCTGTAGGGTCCCTTTGATTTTAAGCCCAGTTTAAATAAAATGTTTCTCTGTTGATTTTCTTTCTAGATGATTTGTCTGAGAGTAGGGTGTTGAAGTCCCCCACTACTGTTGTATTGAAGCACATCTCTCTCTTTAGATCTAGTAATATTTGCTTTATGTATGTGGGTACTGCAGTGTTGGCTGCATCTGTATTTAGAATTGCTATATCCTTTTGTTCGATTGATCCCTTGTTCATTATATAATGATCTTCTTTGTCTTTTTTTTCTGTTTGTGACTTAAATTCTGTTTTATTTAATATATGTATAGCTGCTCCTGTTTGCTTTTGGTTTCCATTTACATGGAGTAGCTTTTTCCATCCTTTTACTTTCAGTCAATATGTGTCTTTACTGGTAAGATGAGTTTCTTATAAGCAGCATATAGTTGGATTTTTTAAAATCTATTCATCCTCTCTATATTTTTTAATTGGATAATTTAATTCATTTATGTTCAAGGTTATTATTGATATGTGAGGCTTTTTTCTTGTCATTGTTTATTGTTTTCTGGTTGTTTATGCTTTATTCTTTTCATTTTTTTATTGTTTGTCATAGTTTGGTGGATATCTAAAGTGGTACCATTTAAATCATTTTTGTTCTTCCTTTGTGTGATTACTTTACCAGTGAGTTTTATAGTCCTATGTGTTTTCATGATGACAAATCTCATTCTTTAATGCCCAGGTTGAAGTTTCCTTTGAGCATTTCTTCTAGGACTGGCCTAGTGATAATGAATTCCTTCACCATTTGCTTATCTTGGAAATACTTTATTTGTTATTCATTTATTTAGAACAATTTTGCTGGACATAGTATTTTTGGTTGATAGCGCTTTTTTTTTTTTTTTTCCTTTTAGCACTTTGAATATATTATCCCATTCTTTTCTGGTCTGTAAGGTTTCTGTTGAGAAATCTGTTGTTAGTTTGATGGGGTTTCTTTTACAGGTGATTAGGTGCTTTTCTCTTGCTGTTTTTAGGATTTACTTTTTATCTTTGGCTTTAGACATTCTTACTATAATGTGCCATGGAGAAGACCCTTTTGCATTGTATCTGCCTGGGGCTTGTTGAGCCTCCTGTATTTGGATGTCTAAATCTCTTAATAACTTGGGAAGTTTTGATCTATGATTTCATTAAATAGGTTTTTCTAGTCCTTTCGTTTTCTCTTCACCCTTGGAGATACCGATAATTTGAATATTTAGTCGCTTTATGTTGTAACAAATGTCACAAAGACTTTTTCTCATTCTTTTTTATTCTTTTTCCTTTATTTCTTGTTTGACTGTATTATTTCAAAAGACTTTTCTTTAAATTCCGAGAATCTTTCTTTTGCTTGATCTAGTCTGTTGTTGAGCTTCCAAATATATTTTGTACTTCCTTCAAGAATACTTCCAGAATCTCTATTCAATTCTTTTAAACAAATCTATCTCTTTATTAAATTTCTCATTCATATCTTGAATTGTTGCTCTGATTTATTTGTATTATTTTTTCAGAATTCTCTTGCATCTCACTGAACTTCTTTAAAATCAATATTTTGAATTCTTTAATTGGGATTTTGAAAATTTTGTTTATTAAGATCTATTGCTGGAAAGTTATTGTGTTCCTTTGGAGGTATATTTCCTTGCTTTTTCATCTTTCATGTGTTCTTATGGTGATATCTATGTATTTGGTGTAGCAGTCACTTCTTCCTATTTTTGAATTTACTTTTGTAGGAGACAACTTTTTCCTGAAGATGCATTTTAGGTGTTGGCTGGGTAGGGCATTTTGGCTTTGATTCTGGGTGCATGCAGTAGTACAGCCTCTGTATGATTTGTTTGGCTGTAGGTGGTATTATTGGTATCTGTGATTTCCTCAGTGAGTTAGGGTGCAGCTATTAGTGAAAACTGTAGTAAAGTTGTGCTGGGGACTGGGATGCCATGTGGGCTAGTCTTCAGGCCCTAGTGGTGACAGTGGTGGGCTGAGAATGCCTATCTTTTTGCCCCAGGATGAGGTACACTGGCATCAGTGTTCGTGGTTACTGGCCAGCCAATTCATAGGCCTCCAGGTGACTTGCTCAGATACTAATAGTAGCAGGAGTGATCCAGGCAGATGGGCAGGTTCTTGGGTTCCTAGGCAGCCAGTGTGGCATGGGCTATGACAGTAGCAGTGGTGGGACAATTTTCTGGGTCCCCAGCAGTGTGTGTTGATAGCAGTCTCCAGGCATGCAGGTGGCACTAACTGGTAAGTGCCAGCTGAGGTGGTAGCGGGTAGGAGTTTAGGCTTAACTTCAGGCCACTGGGAAAGTGTTCAGGAACCTAACGTGGTGAATTGAGTTGGGCAAACCTAAGGATCATGGGCTATGTGCTCTATCTCAGGGAAGAGAAACAAATCAGCTGGGTGGGCTTGTGCTCAGGTTCCCCAGTGATGACAGCAGGCACCAGCCATGGTGAGAGGGAGCAGGGCAATATTCAGGCCCAGGCAGAGTTCCTGTGTGAAGTGTGGTAGCAGTTGTGCTGAGGCCCTACAGGTGGAGAGGTAGGGGCTGGCATTGGTGGCCATAGCCTGGGCCAGTGGTTGGGCAATGCATGTCCCTCTCATGCCCCAATTGCAGTGGCCCTTGCCCCTTACCCCTGGTGGCTGTAGCCCATGCCTAGCTCGTGCCACAGCCCTGGATGTAGGTAGCCCCTGCCCAACTCACAACTAAGTCCCAGTGGCAACTTGTACCTTGCTCACATCTCAGTCTCAGTCCTGGTGGTACACACTTCCCAATACTGACAGCTGCAGCCCACGCCTTGCTTACTTCTTGGTCCTGGCTGTAGGAGTGCTCCCAGCAGCAGCAGTCCATGTTTCCCTAATGCTCCAGCAAGCAGGGCTGGGCAGCAGGACAGCGTGCAGTCTGCCAAAGGCTAGGTTTGTAGCTCCTTAGGTTTCAGAAAGGGTGTGGAATCCCACACAAACTCCGTTTCTGGAGTAGTTCTCTCCCACAATCTCCCAGCAGCTCCCTATGTTGGTTTCAGAAGTTGGGAATGTTAAGGTGCTCCTCCATGGCCAAGAATGCATGAATCCATGGTGAAGTGGGCTGCTAGAAGCCTCTCAACTATCCTTTGTGTTGGAAAATTACTCTGGCTCCTGCCAATCCTGGTCAAGCAGGCTGCCTCTCTTCTTTCTCCTTCCTTGCTTTTGGTGTTTTCAGTCATTTTTTCTGTTGAATTCCAGAGTTCTCTCTTGGATAATGTATTTGAAGGATGATTGTTTATACACTATTTTGGTTCTTCTAAGTGGAGGATACAAGCACGAAATCCTAATAGTTAGCTATCTTGAAGCCCCTTCTATGCCTTTTGTTTTCCATTCATCCATATATTCCTTAGTACTTTTTCCCTCTTATACTGACTTCTTTTTTGATTAATTTTTTGTGGTTCCATTTTACATTCTATCTTTATTATTGGCTTATTAGCTATACTTCTTTTTCCAGAGATTTCCTAAGATTTGTTTTAACTTAATCTTCAATGTATTGAGTGGAATTTTAAATAATATTAAAGTACTTCATGTAGAATGTAAGACTCTTAAAGGAATATACTTCCATTTTTCTTCTGTCCTTTGTGCTGTTGGTGTAATGCATTTTACTTCTGCAAATGCTATAAACCCCATCACACATTGTCATTATTTTTACTTTAAAGAATCAATTATTTTATAAAGAAATTTTTGAAATGATATCTTAGAGTGTCTTTTATATTGACAGATACATTTAATTGTTTCTAGTGTCCTCCATTCCTTCATGTAGAGTCAAATTTCAACCTGGTATTGTTTTTCTTTTGTGCAAAGAAATTCCCTTCTTGTAGTGCAGGTCTGCTGCTGATGAATTAACTCAGCAATGAATGCATTAACTTCAGACAATCTTTGTTTTTCTGAAGAAGTTTTCATTTTGCTGTCATTTATGAAAGATTTTTTTGTTGGGTGTGGAATTTTAGGTTGACAGTTCTTTTCCTTCAGTACATTAAAGATGCCTCTCCATTATCTTCTCATCTGCCTAATTTCTGATAAGGTCTGTTGTCAATTATTTTATCTTTGTTCCTGTATTTGTAATACATCTTTTTACTCTGGCTGACTTTAAGATTCTTCTCTTTTGCACTGGTTTTCAACAATTGGATTATAACATGTCTTGGTGTGGTTTTCTTTGTTTCTTCTACTTTAAAAAGTTTTAAGATTTTAAATTTTGTGATTTTACAGCTTCTATCAAATTTGAAAAAAACTTTATGTCATTAGTTTTAAAAATAATTTGCATGTTCATTACCTTCCTCCCTTCTCCCTCTCCTTTTTTTGAACTCCAATTACACATATTTTAGACTGCCTGATATTTTCTCACAGTGTACTAATACAATGTTCATATTTTTCCAGTCTTTTTCCTTTCTGTGTTTCATAGCAATTTTTACTGATATGTTTTTAAGTTCACTAATCTTTTCTTCTGCAGTGTGTAATCTCTGAAATTCATTCAGTCAATTTTTAATCCCATATATATATATGTTTTTAACTTTAGTTCAACTTGAGTCCTCTTTATATCTATTTCTCTAGTCATTATGACCATGTTTTCCTCCACTTTCTTGAGTATATGAAGTATAATTATAATATAGTATAAATATGTATATGTATATAAATATGTATATATGTATATGTATTCTGTAAATACATGTATATTTATAAATATGTCTATACCATACTATAAGTATACATATAAATATATTTATAAATTTGTATAAACATATTAATACAATATATTAATATTAATAATCATGATAATACATTAATAATCTAATGATAAATTAATTAAATTATTTATTATTACTAATATTATTATAATATAATTTGTATATAATTTATATATTATGTATAATATGATTATATATAAATTATGTTATATAAATATAAATTATATATAAATGATAACAATGATATATAAATTATATATTATATACTATAAATTATATATTATATACTATAAATTATATATTATATACTATAAATTATATATTACATACTATAAGTTATATAAAATATATAAACTATATATTATATAAGTTATAGATAATATATAAACTATATATTATATAAGTTATAGATAATATATAAACTATATATTATATAAGTTATAGATAATATATAAAGTATATATTATATAAGTTATAGATAATATATAAACTATATATTATATAAGTTATAGATAATATATAAACTATATATTATATAAGTTATAGATAATATATAAACTATATATTATATAATATTATATAAGTTATAGATAATATATAAATTATATATTATATAATATTATATGTTACAGATAATATATAAATTATATATTATATAATATTATATAAGTTATAGATAATATATAAATTATATATTATATAATATTATTTAAGTTATAGATAATATATAAATTATATATTATATAATATTATATAATATATATTATATAATATATAAATTATATATTATCTAATATTATATGAGTTATGGATAATATATAAATTACATATTATATAATATTATATAAGTTACATATAATATATAAATTATATATTATATAATATTATATAAGTTATATATTATATATAACTTATATATTTATACTTATAAATTAATACTTGTAATATATATAACATATTTGTATGTATATTAGCTGTTTTAATGTCATTGTTTGCTAATTCTGCCATCGGTATCATATGGGCCTGTTTTTATTGATTGATTTTTCTCCAGTGTATAGATATATTTCCTGCTGCTTTGTCTGCCTAGTCATTTAAGGATTATTTTTAGGTGTGGTAAAATATATATGACATAAAATGTACATTTTAATAATTTTTAAGTATACAGTTGAGTAGGGTTAAATATATTTATATTGTGCAATAATCGCTAGAACTCTTTTCACCTTTCAAAACTGAAACTCCATAGTTATTAAAAAAAATTTCCCATTTCCCTTATACTCCACCTGCTGGCATTCACCATTCTACTTTCTGTTTTTATAAATTTGACTATTCTACATACC